>NW_026067896.1:15851908-16012313 GCF_014885135.2 Alexandromys fortis
TTTTTGGTTTTTCGAGACAGGGTTTCTCTGTGGCTTTGGAGCCTGTCCTGGAACTAGCTCTGTAGACCAGGCTGGTCTCGAACTCACAGAGATCCGCCTGCCTCTGCCTCCCGCGTGCTGGGATTAAAGGCGTGCACCACCACCACACGGCTTCAAATGTTGATTTTTAAATACAGTAATTTTAGGTATTGGCCTTATGCTATATGGTGCAATCTGATAATTACAAACTTGGAACAGAAAGAGCCAGCGTCTCACCCTGGGTAGGCAGGACACTAGCAGTTGACTTATTGGCTTTCAGTTTCATTCCTTGTTGCTATTTAATGTTACACTATAAATTTGTGCTTTAACTAATAGCAACATAATGGGCCAACATTACTGCCAAGGCCCAAGACTCTAGATATAAATGGCTGTAACAACAATAAATTAAAGGTAGGTCAACATCTAAATGAAATTTACATTACCAGCTCTTGGAGGAATTATTGGACATAAACAATTCAGAAGCATAAAACTTCCACCTCCATCCTCAGGGTCTTAGAGAATTAAGCTGACCTAAGATAGATTAACAGCCCGGAAGCATGGCAGAGCCTTCACATGGCACAGGAGTCCAAAAGATAAAATACCAAAATCCAAATCCAAAGAAGCAGTTATGGACGGTTGCTTATATACCAGTTTAGATAAAGAACAGTAAGATTTGAAGAAGCAACTCAGCTGTATGAGATGCTTAGAAGGTAAGAGTGAGTCTAACAAGGTCTGTGAGAGTTCCTTTCCTAAACTCTGACCCTGCCTGTCTTCCAGCGCAGCATGACCGCTTTTCCCATGGAGATTCTCATCGTCTGTTTTTGAGAGGAAGTAGAATGCTCAGAGGGATCCTTTGCATTTCTCGAGTTTCAACAATATTTTAGCTCAGACAGTAAGTGTGTCACCATGGTATAGTTAGCCCCTTCAGTTGTTATTCTAATACAGTGGTTCTCAACCTCCTATGCTACAACCCTTTAATATAGTTCCTCAAGTTGTGGTGACCCCCAGCCATAAAATTATTCTCATTGCTACTTCATAACTACAGTTTTGCTGCTGTCATGGATCTTAATGTAAATAGTGACATTTGATATTTGACTCCTATGAAAGGGTCATCTGACACCCCCAAAGGGGTCTGGACACACAGTGTGAGAATTGATGTTTTAATATATCACTAAATACCTGGGGAGCTGGGGAGTGGTGTGTCTCCCACCCCAGGTGAGAGAATGTTCTACATTAGAGCAGTATCACTGGTTTATTATCTAGACACAAGACTTGAGCCATAAGTAGACGCCAAGTCTATCAATCAGTTGGAAAGTAAAATCAGTCAAACTGAAGGCAAAATGAGAAGCCCTGTATTTCACACCACATAAACAATGTGGCGAAAGCTTCTTAGGTTTGTTTTTTTTAAGCACTTTATTCTTAATTCAGAACAAAGGAAGAGGTGAGTTCTCTAAAAAAAAAATGTGTCTTTGCTCATGGTTAGTCAGAGAACACAATTTGTTTAACTAGGAATAACAGGATGTTTATTTTAGAGATTGCTCACTCATATAGGAACTACTTCATTATTAAGTCTGGATTGCTGATTAGCTATATTTTTCTATCATATTGATCTTTTAATATCATCACAACACTTTAATATGGCCAGAACTGAAACAAAAATAACCATAAAACCTTAATTATAGAATCTAATTTTACTGCTTCCAGATCACAAAGCTTTCCTGAGTCTAGGATGCCATTGATTCGTTCACACCTTCCAAGGAAATAAAAGAAAAACGAATTCTACTGTATATGATCTGTGAAATAAATGTCAGTTTCAGATTGTGAGGATGTGCCTTAAAATATAGAACATCCAGTAAACGAGCTGCATAAAGGTGTGACTGGATTAGTCATTGCTCACAATCATTTGAAATTGAGGCCATCTCTCCTTTACTGTGTTGTCCTCTAAGGATAACTGACTTAGCCAGGATCACAGGGTAGCTCATGCTGGGTCTGGCCTGGAGCATAGGTCCTCCTGGCCCCAAGTCCCTGCACTGTAGAAGCTGAGCTCAACCTAGTCATAATTTAGTGACCCGTTATCCTTTGATCCTAGGCCAGAAAAAAAAGAAAATATTCTATTTTTCTTGGTGTTCTTTCTTCTATTGTTTCTTAAGCTCTCTCGTGGCCTATCTAATCTGTTTAAGTCTGCCAGACCTCGGCCAAGATTGACGTCTGAGAAGAAAGCACTGGCAGACCTGGGAGAGCAGAAAGGCTAGCAAGTCCTTACTCAGTACTTAAAGCCCTCAGGTGCCAGCCGAGGCAGTGCCAAGAACCACCAAGGAGAGTGATGGTGCCGCTAATCTCTTCCAGCTCACCTGTGGGGCTCCAGGGCCTTCTGGGTACATCACACTAGAACCTAGACAGACATCAGAGCCTGCTAGGTCCTCGTTATATGCAAGAGTCTCGGGGAAAGTGACTCATCCCAGGTTACATTGGGAGATCTAGCAACGGTATTCAAATTTTCTCATCAGTAGTAGTAATTGTGACAGCAATCACTGTTGGCTGTCGTTGTGCACTTAGTGTGTGCAGAGCTTGCTTTCACACTTTCACTTGTAATTTCCATGGCAACTTCCTACATTCATCACATTAACACCCTGACTTTAGAGACGCACGCCTGGGGCTACCAGAGCTCATTCAGTCGTCCAAGCTTGCTCCACTCATAATTAAGGCAGCTGGAGTAGATCTAGATTTCTCTGGCTTTAGGGTTCATGTCGTCTACTTTTCCCTTTTGTAACATGCTTGATTGCATCAGCTTTCTATTGTTTTTTTTTTTCCATAAGTCGTGTACACCAGAACACAAAGGTAGTTATCATACACAAGGACGTGCTGGTATCAACAGCGACTTTGTCATGTATCCTATTCCTGCTTCCTTAGCCAAATGGACTTTCCTGCAGAAAATAAATAAAATTGAGGTTTTAACCTTTGTTCATATTATGTATCTCTTTATTAATGCATGTATTTTAAAATGTTAGATTTCCTTCCTCCCTCTCTCCTTCCATTCTCTTCTTCCTCGTTTTCTTTCTCTCTGTCTCTCTTCTAATAGCTATTTATCACTATGATGAAAATGTGTTTTCCTTTTATATTAAATATAAATAACTTAGAGTAAGTACTGACAACTCTTAGTGGGGATGAGAATGCCACCGTGTTTGTTCCTACCTAGCCATTCCCTATTCACTGTCACCTTTATTAGTCAGATAATTCCATGAGCAGTTGATTTAAGACAATTAATTTCTCCAGATAGCATTCAGAAATTTTCCTTCAAGTCCTGAAATCTTGTAGATACAGACAACTAAAATATAATTGGCAATGGGCAGTTGTACTATGATATTGAGATTTATAGTGTTAAATATTCGGCTGGTCACACTTTTCTTCCTAGAACACATTTGAAACTTCTGGAATTCCTGGAGAAACAGGAGTGCCGATTTGATGCTGATGAGTTGATCTGAAGGAGGGGAGCGCACATGGGGTGCGCTCACTGGAGAGATGAGCTATGCACAAAGCTTTGGCCTTTCAACCACACTTCTCTAGGGGGAGGGACTCGGGGTCAAGTTGATCAGGGTAGTAGTCATTTCTCATTGCTGTAATAAATGCCTGGTCAGACAACTCAGAACAGGAAAGCTTTCTTCGGGCTCCTGATATCAGAGGTTTCAGTCCATAGCAGATTAGCTTCTTTACTGTGGGCCTGAAGCAAGACAGAACACTGCATGGTCATAGTCGAGTGTGTGCTTACCTTCTGGTTACTAAGAAGCCAAGAATCAGGAAGTGGCCAGGGAAAGATCGGGGCCCCAAGGACATGCCTTCAGTTATGCAGTTCCTTCAGTTAGGCCCATATCCTAAAATTGCCAACATACACAAAACTTGTGTATAAGGGGCAAACTAGGGGCTAACTTTTCACCATGTGAGCCTGAAGGGGGCACATTCATGTTTAAACCAAAATTATCACTAATGGCTAGCCATGCGATCAATCAGGCCTATACAATAAAGTCTCCGTTAAAAAAAAAAAAAAAACAGGACTCGTTAATCATGTACTAGGAGGATGGTGTACTTCACTCCATAGGGAACAAATATCACCTGGGGGCCTTTCCAGACATTGCCCTCCATAGGCCTGCATCTGACTATTCATCAATAACCTTCATTGCACCCTTTTAAAACTACTGGTAAAGGTGAACAAAATGTTACCTGGAATTTTGTGGTCAAGTCTTAAGGACTTAATTGAATCTTAGTAGGGCTGATGGCAACATAGAGTTTTAGCCCATGCATCAGAAATACAGGCTACCTCATGCTTCTGATTTGTGTCTGATGTGGGATATTTCAGTCTGTATCAACTACAAAGGACAGCCATTGAGAAGGGATTTCTAAGGATTGCTTCCTACTGGGATTTCCAGCTGAGAGGTATATAGCTGCCAACAGACTGATTACCCTGTAACTATAAACCCCAGTGATTGAATGCTTAGGAACGCCCTGTTATAATGGACAACACATAAAAGCAGCATGCTGTTAAAGAAAATCCATTCAATGACAATTTCAAAGCAGAGTCAGAGGAAAGTCCGTTCAGGAACATTACAATAGGTACAAGAACCAAGGCAATGGGATTTTGCAGTGATGGAAGGCTTGTGTTCATCTCTGAATCAGCAAGAGCCAGTGAGAATCTGAAGCCAGAGAGCAGGACCAGGGTCAATGGATAGGGAGTTGCTAAGAAAGCACTTCCAGAGTTCTGGACTACCGGAGAGAGCAATCTACAACTCCTATCTTGATGAAGATAAATCAGAGTGGTCTTCCATCACTTAGAGCAGCGGTTCTCAACCTTTGGGGTCACATCAGATATTGTGCATATCAGATACTTACATTATGATTCAGGATGGTAGCAAAATTACAGTTACAAAGGAATGATACAATAATTTTATGGTTGGGGATCACCACAACATGAGGAACTGTATTCAAAGGCTGCAGTGTCAGGAAGGTTGACTACTGGCTTAGAAAGAAGGAGAAGAACATGATCAGATATCACGATTATGAGAATAGGGGAATAGAGGGAGGAAGGGAGAAAGAGAGAGAGAGAGAAAGCGAAAGGAGGGTCTTGGATTCTTGGATTAGCAGCACTGTTTCTGAGTCGGATAAGGAAGTATACCCTTGGCGGTTAGGTGAAGGTTCTGACTAAAGAATAGGCATGCATTGTATCTTTGTTTTTGTCCAACTTGCCGGAGTGTACTGTGTGCAGATACAGTTGCCTTTTTATGTTTTGCGTATAAAATACACGAGAACCATGGCACTAGGGAAATTCCCACGAATCCCCAGAAAATACCCCATCTAAGACCCTAAGCAACAGTAGAGAGGATGCCTAAACTGGCCTTCCCCTATAATCAGATTGATGACTACCTTAATTGTCATCATAGAACCTTCATCCAGCAACTGATGGAAGCAGATGCAGAGATCTACAGCAAAGCACTGGGCTGAGCTTCCGGAGACCAGTCCAAGAGAGGGAGGAGCAATAATATGAGCAAAGGGGTCAAGACCATGATGGTGATAGTCACAGAAAAAGCTAACCTGAGTTAGTGAGAGTTCACTGACTCTGGACTGATAGCAAGGCAACCTGCATAGGACCTAACTAGTTTCACTGAATGTGAGGGACAGTTCTGAGGCTTGGGTAATCTGTGCAGCCACTGGCAATGGGACCAGGATCTATCCCTAGTGCTTTAACTGGCATCTTGGAGCACATTCCCTTTGGAGGGATACCTTGCTCAGCCTAGATATAACGAGGAGGGTCTTGCCTCAAAGTAGAGTGTCAGACTTTGTTGACTCCCCATGGGAAGCCTTACCCTCTCTGAGGAGTGGATGGGGGGTTGGGGGAGAAGGATGGGGCGGGAGGAAGGGAGGGAGTGGGAAAGGGGATAGCTTTGTAAAATGAGAAAAGATTGAACTAAAAAAAATTCTCAATAAGAAAGAAAGAAAGGAAGAAAGAAAGAAGGAAGGAAGGAAGGAAGGAAGGAAAGAAAGAAAGAAAGAAAGAAAGAAAGAAAGAAAGAAAGAAAGAAAGAAAGAAAGAAAGAAGGAAGGAAAGAGGAAAATGGAATAGTAATGAGATCAAAGCAGTGGGCATCATGTAGTAGACAAAGGAAACAAGACGAGTCGTGACATACCGACACCACAGCTACCGCTTACTTAACCCAAGATGGGTTGTTCAACTCTTTCGTGAGAAAACCCTGTGTCCTAACTGCACTGGGCTCCTCAATACAAGATGGCTACATGACAGATGGTGGGTTGAACAACACTGTCTCACAAGACAAAAAGGACCTTAAGAGTCATGAGGGCTTGTCTAGGAGTACCAGGACAAGCTGAGTTTGTTCATGATAAGGAGTGGCATTCCCAAAAAATACATTTAGAATAGGTTGACTAGATGGAACTCTATTCAGGAAGAAATGGAGGACAGAAGTCAGTCTGAACACATAATGCGACTTGAGGAAAGAGCAACAGGGAACTCAGCCAACAATGCAGGCTGTTGCTCAGCCCAGCACAGGGAATGGACCCATTACGGTTTGAATGTGTCCCTCAAAGTTCGCATGCTTGAAACCTGCCTCCCTCTGCCATGCACCAGGCTAAGAAGCATGACATTTAAGAAGTGATTAGGCCATGATTAGACTCTTTCATCATGCACAGATGAATGTTATTATCTCAGGGAGGATGTGTTTTTAATAAAGGAAATATTCCCTGCCTCACCCTGCCAGGCTCTCTTACTTTTCTGTCCTCTGCTTTTTGATGCAGCAAAACAGTCTTGCTAAAAGCTGCCACCTTGAAGAAGGACTTCTCAGTCTCTAATATAGTACAAGATAAATGTCTTGTCTTTATAGATTGCTGTGCCCTTCTGTCATGGTAAAACGGTATAGCTGAGGTTAGCAGAGGCCTGTATCCTAATCCAGAAAGTCTTTAAACTGTTTTAATACAAATGGAGATTCAGGTGGCTATTCGGACCATGGTCCTCTATTATAATTGTCGAGATTTAATGGGTGCCCTTATGGGTAACTCATAACTCTAAAATCATGGAAGTTTTCTAAAAGCACTTATAATTTACATTGTGCTCTTCTGATCGATCTTGCAAATACACAAAGTAGACCCTGATGTACAGTTAGCAGGAAGAGGGACTGGTTAAACACCATCCATCTCCTCTCCAAGGCAAGCAGAGACCCTGCTATGTAATCACAAGTAAAAGAAATCAGTTTCAACTCCAGCCTGCGGAGTGACACAGGCTGATTAACTTTATGGCCTTTTATCTTGGAACAACAGCAGCAACAACAAAATGAAGCCATGGCTCACTGTAACAGTGTCTACCTTTAGTGTGCCCGCCTTCTGTTCAGAAGACACCATAACTCTCACTGATATGGCCAATAATGGAAAGGAGTTGTCAAATCTTGCATCTTTAATATACTATTGATGGCATTGACAATTTTTACTACTCATATAAATAAGTGGTTTTGAGATAATGCTGGGTTATTCTTAGCTTCAGAAAAGCTGTATGTAGCTAAACAATGACTGATTTCTGTAATGAATGTTTCTGTACACATTTATTAAAAAACACAAATAGTAGTAGATCAAGGATGGAAAAGAATGGGCAGTTTAGTAGGATATGGAAATGTACACAAAGAGTTTGCATGGCAAATTATTTGTTTCTTTTAATCCAACCGTGTCACATTCTGAAATCTGTCAACACCGAGAAGAAATGTACTGATTCTCTCTCTTGTTATAGCCATTCCTGTTCTTCTAGATCTGGGTGTGGTGGCTCATACCTGCGCTAGCACTTGGGAGGCAGAGGCAGGAGGACCAGGAGTTTTAAGACCAACTTCAGGCACATATCAAGTTCATGGTCAGCATGAGCAACATGAAACCATCTCATGAGACAAACAGATACACACACACACACACACACACACACACACACAATGAAAGTTTAAAATAAAAGCTACACTAAATGTAAAGGTATTGACATAAGATAATTTTGCAATAAGTATCTAAGGCAGAGATGGGGGTGGGTTGTTAAGTACTATATAAACATACACACACATGCACACACAATCATACATTAGTAAGACTCAATTACTCATGTAAATAAGCATTTTGATAATATGGTATTGTCACCAAGTATATTGAATTGACATGTCTACAAACATATTTATGTGTGTGTGTATATATACAGATACATATACACACACGACACCTCCACATGTATGTACAGTATATACATTAAGTATTTTTTTAATGTATTTTGATCCCAGGTTCTCAGCACGAAATTTTTAATGCCCATGTAATTGCTAAGTGAAAGGAGTGTTAGGGGAATCTTTCATTCCATCTCTGAGTGCATTCTTGTGACAGAGCTACTAAAATTGCTGTAATGTCATGTGTAACAGGAGCAACTCCTGGATGGGCACTGTCCCCAGAATCCTAAGCCATGATTTTGTCTGTGGTGTGGCAACCTCAGCCCCACTCCCCTTCCTCCAGAGAGGAGAGAAGGGCAGGCAGTGGAGACCATCATCCCATCTGATCAAACTGGGATACAAAGCCACGTACGTGGTTTTACCCTGGGCACATGGAGGTGCTGGGAGCATGAAGCACCTGGGAAGGACATGAAGCTACACCTCCTCCCAGCCCACATTCTTCACCCTATGACTGTCTTCCATCTGCTCAGTCACCCACATTCTTCGCAATAGACTTTGTAGTCAGTGTGATAGAAGTTAAGTGAGGTGTTTTCTCCGAATTCAGCCAGCCAGCCCTGACAAAGAGGGGGCGGAGGGAAGCCTAGCAGAGAGCAGTCAGAAGCCCAGGTCACTCCGGCCATTTGTGATTTCCACGTGGGGCACATCTTAGGGAGCTGAGCTCGTAACCTGTGGGCTATGACTCTAACTCTGGGTGGACAGCATCCACCCAGAATGGAGGACATGAATGGAGGACAAAGGTTCTAGTCAAAGAAGTTTGTGAGAAGCAGCTCTACTGCACAAAGGTCCTGTGGTCTAGAGGATGCAGAGCACGCTGCAGAAAGGGGACATGATTTATCGTGTTTCCCAGCCTGGCTGCATTCTCTGGTGCTGTGATTAATTCTGCAGAGGAGGGCAGTTCTGACATCTCACAGTGTGACCTGACTTCTCAAGTTTAAAGGGGAGTGTGCTTTCGTGCTTAAAATGAAGATTTAAAATATTTTGATAAGAAGGATGCATACAGCTTTGGTAATTATCTATACTTTATATCAAAGGCAGTTTTTACATTGCAGATTTTAGTATAGGCTACATGTATATGAAAATTTAAATGTTTATTTTATATGTAAAATACATGTTCTTCTAAAAGTATACACAACTTATATATGGTTGCTGTGATAATTGTATTTTTTTTTAATTTTAGTAAGACAATATGCTTTTTTACATTTATCCAAGTCCAATTGTCACATATATGATATTTCTTTCCCAAAACTGGATTCCTGATTCTGTTGGATAGTAACTCCCTCCAATAACCTTCAAGGTAGAATGGGAAAGGATCAGTTTAAATTCATTATGTGATGGAATTTAAACTGTCATGGAAGGCATCAGCAAGACATTGCTAAAACCATCTATGAGATAGGTCTTTGCTACTTGAAAACTTTAAAGGGAAGAACTGATAATTGGTCATTTTCAGAATATCACAGCTAAAACTATGACTGAGATTGGGACTCCCAACAAAGAAGTGGGAAAAGACAAAATCACCAGGCTAGGAATGGCTCAGGAGGAAGCAACGGCAACACCAATGGCCACAGGCTACATTGACTTCAGAGTAGAAGTCCCTGAGCAATTCTGGTGACAGGGAGTAACTTCCCTTCTTCCTTGGGACCTTGGTCACATTGTTGGAGCTGTTTTATAACTCACAGCCTACAGCAGTCTAGCTGATACATACCCGACAGTCAAACCACCATTCAACAACTTAGAAGATGATTCTCAAAGCAATAACACCTAACCAAAGCAAATGTGACTATGCCATCATCAACTTTTCAAGGAATATTCCCTCATTTTAATTTTCTTTACCTTGAGAGAGTGCCCGTGTCCTAGGTGCCATTCCCTTTAAGTTGTTGTTCTTAACTCATCTGACTGTCCAAAGACAAAATAGCCTGTGCTGTGAACAGATGAAGCAGTTAGCAGCCCTTGCCGGAAGAACTCACATTTGGATAAGAAATGAACTAGAACGCTGGCAATGATGAAAGCACAGCAAATCAAGCCAGAGTCTGTCGCGAGGACACTTGTTCATGAGCTACTGAATAGCTGCAGATGTAGGAGTTTCTTACTGAAAACTAATATGGTTGTCTTAAAGTTTAAAATTCGTACAAACATTCATTCAAGAACTGAGATGTTACACATGCTATACACGTCTATATCCAAGTTACATAAAAATTACTTATGCTTGGTGGGAATTATACAGTTGAATATAATTATTTTTCTCTCACACATGTATGCAATAAGTATTATATAGATAAAGATACATGCAGACATATTTATATAAACGCGTGGAGAAAGTATGGGACAATGTAAACTCTGAATTCTTCTCTGGAGTCACAGAGGGTGGCTGAGGAAGCAGATACGAGGGCATGAAAGAAGATTAAATATATCAGTGATTTAACTCTATAATCATAGGAACACAAATTTATTTCTATAGGTATAGTACTACATTATATCAAATCAATTTGGATCATATGTCTAATGTACCAGTAAAAGAATCTTAAAGCCTGGCGGTGGTGGCACACGCCTTTAATCCCAGCACTTGGGAGGCAGAGGCAGGCGGATCTCTGAGAGTTTGAGACCAGCCTGGTCTACAAGAGCTAGTTCCAGGACAGGCTCCAAAAAAGCCACAGAGAAACCCTGTCTCGAAAAACCAAAAGAAAAAAAAGAAAAAAAATCTTAAAATATTCGTACTTTTTTAACCTCTTTTATTAACTTGTGAAAGTTATGTCAAATTTGGAAAAGATTTATACACAATTATTTTTACATAGAATTATTCAGAATATAGAATATATAAAATTCCTTACAGTCACAGTACATTCTTATTATTAAATATTAAGCTATTAAAAATTTTACATGTGTATACAAATATTCAAAGTAATTAAGAAAACATTTAGAATGCAATTTTAAATATATCCATTTATCTATTCTACCCATCTGTCTGTCTATCTCATATTATCTCAGTTACACTCACACATGCACCTGCGTGTGTGCACACATATACTTCCATACCCAGCATATATATATAACAATATATAATGTATATAGCATATAGATTATATATATAATAATTGTCAACATTTTGTATGTATCCTCTTTCTTTGCTTTTCTCTGTAACTGAAATTCATGCACATTTCTAAGTTTCAAGAAGTCTACACTAAGTTTTTAAAATCTATGATGACACATAGAGAAAAACGTCCTCTGTCAATTTCACTCACAAGCATACATTTTATAAAAACTGTAAGTGAGGGGCTGGAGAGATGACCTAATGGTTAAGAGTGATTTTGGCTCTCTCAAAAGACCCAAATTCAGTTCCCTGTACCCATGTTGGGTGGCTCACAAGCTCATGTAACCCCAGCTCCATGGGATGTGGTGGTTTTCCCAGTCTCTGCTTCCACAGGCAACTGTATACATGATACATATATAGACAGATACAAACACAGACACATAATTATAAATAAATCTTAAAGACAGTAGTTGAAATATTATCAACTCAAATTAAGAAAAGACATAAAAGAGGGCTGGGTGGCAGTGGCACACATCTTTAATACCAGCACTTGGGAGATAGAGGCAGGAGGATCTCTGTGAGTTCAAGGCCAGCCTACAAAGTTAGTTCTGGGACAGGCTCCAAAGCTATAAAGAACCCCTGTCTCGAAAAAAAAAAATGAAGGAAAGAACATAAAAGAAAAAGCTGTATCATAGGCATGTTGCCTCTATTCTAAGATGAATCATTTTATGTTTGATCTAGTCTAAGAAATAAAACAACCCATCACTTATAGAACAAAACCAACTAGAGATTTTAAGCAAATCTGTCGTATTTAATCATCAGGTAGTAGAACCACTTCTTATAAAGCAAACAAAAGGATGAATTTAATCATCCCAGTTCAATTCTGGACTTGAGGTTACAGCCAGTGTAATGAAGCAATTATCTGTAAGAACCAGTCCTGGACTAAGTCCTAGACATCCTGTACATTGACCCAGACATGATAGATTCTTATGAATTCCCTTCTCTATGTTTAACAGGGAGCTTCTCAAATGTGTCCTAGATGCACACATCTTGTTCAGAGTCACACACATTCTCTATGTCCTGTGATCCATGGAAACTGTCTCTCCACCGAGCAAAGATTGCTCTGTCCACCTGCTCTGTGGTCTCGTGACTTATCATCTCTCAAGAGCTTTGTTCATGTGACTTTCCTACCCTCCCCCTGGGTCTTCAATTCTTTTCTGATGGATTATTGCCCATGCTGACCAAACACTTCAAATAGCTAAAATCTTTTGACTAAAAGAAATTCATTTCTCAATATTTTTTCTATTACCACTCTATTTGGTCTCTTTGCAGTAAAACTTCCTGAAGTTTACAATTTTAGCTGCCTCCACTTTTTAAACTTCTGTTATGACTCAACTGATTCCAACCTAGCTCTAATCCCAAGATTCCACTAAAGTTATTTTTCTTTAGGCCATTAACTCCATCTCTTTTCCAATAACTCGTGAATGCTTTCCTTGAAATAGGTTCTTACTATGTTGCCTACACTAGTCTTAAACTTGTGTGTTCAAGTGATCGTCCTTCCTTAGCCTCCTGGTCATCTAGGCTACTGGAATGCAATCATATGCAATTCTCCATCATAGCATCTCTCTATATGCCTCCCATGAAGCATCTTCCAGATGTCTCTGGGACATTACTCATTCCTGTTGTCCTTCTATCTTCTCAGGATCCTATGTCAGCACTCTACATCTGATGCTGAAGTTCATACTGATAAATTGGTCACAGGATTCTGCTCCTTGAGTTTTTTTGTTTGTTTGTTTGTTTGTTTGTTTTGTTTTTCGAGACAGGGTTTCTCTGTAGCTTTGGAGCCTGTCCTGGCACTAGCTCTTGTAGACCAAGCTGGCCTAGAACTCACAGAGATCCGCCTGCCTCTGCCTCCCGAGTGCTGGGATTAAAGGCGTGTGCCACCACCGCCCGGCTTGCTCCTTGAGTTTTATTTCTTTCCTACATCTCCTCCTCTAGTCTTATGGTTTTAAATTTTCTTGGCATGTGCGTGAGTTCCGAGCACGCATCTCCAAGAAAGATTGTCCTCCTGAGCTCTGGACCCTGGTGTGCCGCTATCTGAGGTGTTTCACCTTAGCATACCGTCCCTGCATACATTTCTCTGCATGTTGCCAAGCCACTGTCACCTCTCAGCAGCTGTAATGCAGCCTTTCCCATGTCTGTTCATATTTATCCAAAGCTTTGATCCACTCACCCTAGAATTATTTGTTTCTTTACTCTGACTTTTCCAAAGCTCGAGCTCGCCAATGAGCTTCCGATCTTCTTCGTGTTCCTTATCTGGGCCTAACCAATCTTAGGTTATCTTGGTTCCTATTTACCTCTCTGAATACTCACCCTTGCCACTGGGATCCGATTTCTTGTTCTTGAATTACCAGACTCCTTTCCAGCTATCTGTCCAGCGGAAAGCCCTTGAAATGCCTGAATCCCCTCGCCCCCAGTCTCAACCTCTCCTCACACAGGCCTTGCTCGGCAGCACTGCCTGTGGAACGGCTCTCTGTCACACCGCGTTCTTTCCCTTCCTTCACAGCACTGCAGTCCCAGGGCTCCTGTGCTGGTTCCTGTTTTATGAGTCATGAGCTTTCACTGGACCCAGTTTCTGCGGAAGAGGCCTGGTGCCGTTTTCCACATCTAACACATGGTAATAGGTCAAGAAGAGTTTAATAAGAAAATCAATATGGAAATAAGCTGACAATTTTTCCTCTTGCTTTCTCTGTATATATCTTTCTCAAAATACACATACACACACACTCACGTATGTGATTAGGGAACGAGAAGGAAACTGTACTAGATGTTCTACTATGGTATTGAGATTGCTCAGGGAAAAGGGTAAATTTCTCTCCCGCCTCCCTTCTCTTTGTGAATCTTTTCTATTCCTGGCACCCCTGCCTTAGGGACCCTACTCATTTACTTGAAGTTTTCTAGCACTTAAGAAAGTAGAACAGTAACAGTATCCTCCCCACCTCCACAGGCTTCTCTTGTAGGAAGTTGTTGGCATATTCTTTTACTTGCTCTAGGCTGGATGGAGCAATTCAGGTGTTATGTGTGTTTGGAAACCAATGGAGCAGATTTATACAATAGCACCCTGACTGCAGCTACCCTCGCATCGGAGATACAGCAGAAGGATTCTTTAAGCAGCTACACCTTGGATGATAGTAACTAGCATCGGAAACCAACCTGGCTTCAATGCACCACTTTATGATGAAAAAATCGAAAAAGAAAAATACACAGAACAAAAGCCCGCTCAGTGCCACACAGTCTATGTCACACCCTGGCTCTGGCTTGTCCTTGTCCTTGTCCGAGGGTGTGATTTAAAGTACTTCTTTCCTTGCCAAACAAGCGTAAGGCAGGATCAGCAGGCAATGTGGGTTCCCCCCTCTGCCTCCAAAGCTTCCTGTTTGTGAATTTTCCACAGATGTTTTCTGTTTGCAGCAGTGCGGCAGCAACTCCCTCCTAACAGCAAGGCAAACAGCTTGCCTGATGGCCAGGCAGTGCTGGTGGAAGCTCTCCAGCTCGTCAAAGAAGGAATGTGGTGACTGTAAACATTTATTCGGCAGGCCATAGGGTTTTTTCGTTCCCCATCTACCCAACTTCAATGAACTCCTCTCCCTGGCCTCTGACCAACCTGCTAGGACTTTATGCAGCATCCTGGTGACACAGCTGGGCTTGGGAGGACACGACCCCCCTTTCGGTGGCTGAAGAGCTGGTCTGCCACTGTCAGTGTGCCTGCAGAGGAGGCCCCTCCCCCACCGGCTGCTGGGTGAAGGGCTCTTAAGGGGCAGGTACAGAGTGCTCTTCACAATGGGCTGGGCTGCCTGCTAGATTATAAAGTAAAGTATGGCGCATCCAGCTACATTAATTTTATTTTTAGTATAAATTTGTCCCTTGCAACGTTGGAGATGTACTTATACTACAAAAACCTCAGACCAACCAACCAACCAAAAACAAAAACAACGCACTGTTCAATCATGACTTTTGTCTAACAGGGCCCTGGATTTTCCTTCTCCCTGCCTCGGGGTCTCTGACAGCTGCAGCCTCCCTAGGTTCTGGCTGGGATGGTTGTTTTTCCTGACTTGTTGGGATATGCTCTTGGAAGCTCTGAGAATGAGCTCTCCCTTCCCTAGTTCCTTTCTCCCCAGGGTTTCCAGGTGTGTGGATCCCATGGAGCCTCATTTCCCTTCCTGGCATGACTTCTCAGCAGGGAGCCAGCTTCTCTACAGATGCGGTCCTGAAGGGAGGGAGAGCACAAAGGGTGAGGGAGGCAAGGCAGCTCTGAGGGATTAACTCTTTCAGATGCTCAGGATCCTGGTCTAGAAGAACAGCAATGCATCCAGCTGCCTCCTGTAGACAGTATCTACACTCTCAGCCCAGCAATGTCTTGTTTCTAATCAAACCAGTGCTGAGTTGTGCCCAAGTCACAGTTGGAGTTACCTCATTGCCAGGACAGTAATAGTGTGGCTGCTGATCATCTAACATATCAGTCAGGGAACAAGGCTCAAGTATCCTGTCTCCAGGCTCAACCAACATGGAGACTGAGTTGGGCTGTACTGCATGTACTGCATGGAAGCCAGAGGAGCCTCTGAGCAGGCTCCTCTGCCCCATGCCAGTCACACTGATTGTGTTCTAAGGCCCAAGTGTGTCATCTCACTTTGTTGGAAAGAAGAGTTCTATAACTACAAGCAAACTCAGGAGCAACTGAACTAGAGTGGACTCTGCCTTCACTGTTGGTGGCCTCTGCTTTTCCAACAGTGCTTGCCCAAACCCATCAAGCCTTCCAGTCACTGATGCCACATCCCTTAAATCTTCTTCTCCTACTCCATGTGAGAGGTGCCACTCACAATGGAACCCATATCTCACCACCCTCAACTCCCCTAAGGTCCCAAGGGGGAAACTGATGCTACCAAAAACCAGCTCTCTCTGCCTGAGCTTCAACTCTCAGCAGCCTCTACCAATGAACTCCTCCCCTTCCGGTCCTAGATGGAAAACAGCTTCCTCCAATGAGCCTTCCCAGATTATCTGTGTCCTCCAAAAGCATACTGTATATTATTATATTTCATTGTCATCACTTATTACAATGCATTCCTGTCCCCTCCCCCAAAGTATGATCTTTGAGGACATTAACCACCCTTCATCTTGGCACCAAAGCTTAGTATCTTGGAGGGAACTGGTAACTTTACCTCTCAGGAGACTGGGGTAGAACTGGGTGATACAGGCCAATAAAATCACATAGCAAGACCTTGCCTGAAGATTCTAGTTCCTTACATTTGAATCACTCAAAGAGGCATGATTAGTAGGTATGCAAATGGACGAATTGATATGTGGTGCCTCGTTCTTATCCTCTATAGAATGGGGATACTTGCCTCATTCTCTTCATAGGATCTGAGTAGATGTAGTGCCTTCTATGGCAATGGCCTCTCTTTACCAATCATCCTTCACAGACATGTCACTTAGAGCAGGCCTTGTTGGATAGTAGAGGGCCTACGTTGTTGAGTCTTTATTTCATCAAGCTTTCGTGGACTGTGGTTCCTTGGAGCATAAGTTTCTATTTCTCAATCTGTACTTTGTTTCCTGATGCAGAAATGGAATCCCAGAAGTGAACACATCCACCTTGGCTAATCCCTACTCCAGGGCTCTTCTGGGGACTAATGGGAAAGTGGTTTGCCAAGCTCGAGCCCTGCTTTGTTCCAGCATGGTCAGACTGTTGAGCACTAGCCTGCCCCGGGAGCGGAAACAAGGCTGAGCTTGCACCAGGGAAAGGCCAATCCTGAGTGGCAGTGAGGATGGGTAGCACGGATAAAAATAAACTATTAGGTAGGCTATGTCAGTGGACAGCTCATTTGTTCCGAGGGGGCAAGGGACCCTAGGAAGAATAGACCTGTTGAATTCATGTGGTGGCATGTCCTTGGTTGGAGCAAGAACATCCGTTGAGGGCACTTCCTTTGCATACTTGGGGGCAACCTTATAAGGTCATATAGGAATGTTTCAGTGGTCAGATAAGCAGCAGCAAGTCCCCATAGCCATGGAGATACAAAATCCTGGGCTTGAGGCCCTGCTTCAACTCCTTAGCTTCAGGCCAGCCCCAAAATGGTTGTGGCTGAAGTAAATGGGTGGAGAAAGGCAAGACAAAACAAAAGGAGATGCCATCTACCTGGGGATATCTGTAGATTTCACATCTCACAGCCAGCAGTTGCTTATCCTACCTCGGGGCCCAAGGCTGTCAATGTTGATCTCCTGCTAGGAAGCAGGCAGAGGTGTGGATCGTGCTGTTCACAGAGCTCTGTAGTGTGCTAAGGAAGCATGTGGAGCTGAACTTTGCATGAGTTTCATCAATGTGGAAAATACTTGGCATGCGCTAGGGAAATAGGATTAAGATGATTTTATCCTGTGTGGTTAGTGATTACCTCTAGACCCAAATAGTGGAGTGGGTTTGGAAAATATGAATACTTCTTTTTTCTTATTTTGGCATTGGACCCTATGGTGCAGCACTAAGGGAGAGCCCTAGGTGGGGTCTCAGACATTGTAAACTTGCTGTGAGCTTAAAGCTTATACTGCTTAATGCTTACGCTGCTCAACGTCCTGGTCCAATGGGCCGACACAGATTACTGGCCAAAGTATCTTCACCTTCATCTGTAACAAGCTTTCCAAGTGACCGTGATGCTGGTCATCCTCAGATCATGTTCTGATCTCCGTTTTATCCAATTCTGAGATCCTTTGACAATTAAGTTCCAGGCCTCAATAATCCTCACTGAGAGCTGCTATAGAGATTTGCAATGATATGGGTCTTAGTTTATTGATACAAATTTAAGGTCAATTTTGTTATACTGTGTATATGTATATTTCTGCTCTTGATTAAGGTATTGTTTGTGCAGCTCTTTAAAAATGTAATGGATAATTAAGAAATATAGGTTAAAGATAGTCATCTGTTTTCTAGATGTACAGAGATGTATTTCAGATGAATAGGCATTCTTCAAACTCCAGAAGGATATAATATTACCTAAGTAAACTGGAAGTACATTGTAAGCAACGTCCAAAACTCTAGAATTGACAGAGACATCTTCCTGCCTGGACAGTCACCCAAAGTTCCTTTGTACTTTTGGGGCATCCGTCTTCAGCCTACAAGAACAGAGTATACAGTAGACATTTCCATGAAGCAGAAAAATTCAAAGGCAGTTCTGCCTATATTGGCAGTTTGTCAGTCACTTTCTTCTGTGCACTGCAGAATGTCTAGCAAATTCTTTTATGAATCAGGAACCCTGAAGGATTGTCTCACCTTTAGGCAAGTTCAGTACTCATTTCTTTGCAGGTCCTGCATGTCCAGTTTATCCAGCAGTCCAGTCAAGAGCAGTTTCTTGCCCAAATGGCTAATGAACTCCATAAGGAGCCTCTTTGATGCCTATCTTCCTCTTGAAGTAGATTGGTATTGCCAGGAGTAGATGTGTCTCATTGTCATGAAAAGTCCTAAGTTATTAAAACATTTTAAATGCCATATTCTGTAGTCTTTGAAAGGTTTGAAGAATGCCTATCCATCTGAAATACCTCTCTGTACATCTAGAAAATCTAGCAACATGACTATAAGCTTGACTATTATAGATAACTATCTATTAACCTATATTTTTAAATATACATTACATTTTTAAATGAGCTGGGAAAACACACAATACCTTAATCAAGAACAGAAATATACATATAACTAAATTGACCTTAAATTTGCATCAATAAATCAAGATCCATACCAATGCAAATCTCTATAGCATATCCCCCTTTAAATATGAAGAAACATTTATAAGCGTGACTTCTGGCTCTTTGGGGAGAATGAGCATTTGGATGGGGTTTGTGAGAAGCATGCTGTGGCTTGCTTGATGGCAATGTGGAACGGCTGGGTGGCTGGAAGTGGGGCGGTGTGTGTGGCTCTCTGGAGTGATTCTCTCCTCCAACAGAGAGCAGAACAGTGAAATACTATTATAAGGATGAGGTAAGTACCCATTTGGTTACAAGATACCAGCACTCACTTATCCTGAAGTGGTGACTTCTTCAGGAATTATTTCTGCTTTAAAGCCATAGATCTTTGAATCTTTTCTCTCCGAGTACACTTTTGACTTCCAGTAAAAGGTCGACAGTGGTGACCAGAGAGACGCTGGGAGCTGAGTATCTCAAGTTAGTGAGTAGACAGGTGAATTGAGATGGGAGGGCATGCTAGGTAGACCTGGACTTGGGTTGGGACAGATTAAATAGCAGACACAGGAGATAGTTATAGACCTATTTCCTCCAAGTTCTCAACAATGTTACCTCAAAAGACTCAGCAGAGTTAGTACACACGATCCAGAACTTATCATTTGGCTTGGGAATCACTATTATGAGGAAATGCAAGGAGATATTATCACCAGACTCTTACCCCACATTCCTAAATTCCACTACAATCTTAGGCCCTCCTTTGTGATAACCCTGGGCCTTGGGTAGAGGTGGTATAATACAGAATCTCATTTAGAGGTGAGCACTCCGTGGCTTCTGATCTTTTTCATATCAAGCAGTTGTGGACCTCTGTGTTAATGTCTACCTACTGCAAAAAGAATCATCCCTGGTGAGAGTTGAGAGGTGCATTAATTTATGGTGTGAAGAGAAGGACATAAGATGTAGTCCATTTAGCAGAACAATAGTATTAGTTTCTCTACTAGGGCCTAGCACTTTTCCAGCCATGGATTTTGGCCCAGTTAAAAGGTCCTGATATAAGTTTGGTCTTGTGTATTAGGCTATAAGTCCAACCAGAAAGTATTTGGTTACTCCCATAATATTCATGCCACTATTCCACTAGTGGGCTTATCTTTCCAGGCCAGTCATTATTATAGCTATAACATTTAGGGCTCACAGCTGAGTTAGGCTGTTGGTTACTTTTATCCCCTTGTAGCATGAGGGATGATGCTTCTAGGCCAACACCAGCTGGATTCCTGCCAGTCCTGTCGCCCAAGTATGTGATGTCTTCAGCATTAGGGCTTTACCACCAAGTTCCTGAGGACAGTCAAGAGCAATGGCCATGATGTGTGATGTCTGAAGGTGTGTATGGAACCCCACTAACTAACAACTAATGCCCCACTAACTAACAAGAATCCCATACCTGGCCCTCAACTTTGTATTTGATATCCTCTGTTGTCGGGAAGATATATTGTTTCCCAATTACAGGGTAACTCCTTTTAAACTCTGTTTTTAATATGTGTGTATTTTAGGAAGCATTTACAAAAGCAGCCTTCCCCATGGCTTTTTTCCAAAGGTCTTTAGTATTATTTCTCTCCTCCGTACTCCTTCCTGCTTCCTACCTTCTCACCACACCCCTCACTTAATCTTGCTTGTCTTGTTCGTCCCCTTTCCCACTCTTAACGCCTATGTTGTATCACCACCACTCCCAACATCAAATCCTATGTTCTTTGCCTTCTAAAAGGGTTTATCTAAAGACTCAAAGACAGCAACCACCTATGAAAGAGAACATGTAGTATTTGTCTTTTTAGAGCTGGGATACCTCACAAAGAAGGGCAATTTCTAATGGCCCGCATTTGCCAGAAAATTTCTGAATAATAATCTACTGTGCAAATTTTCACTATTTTCACTATCCACTTATCATTTGATGGACAGCTAGGCAGCTTCCATCACCTGTTGTGAATACAGTAATGATAAACATGAATAGCAAGTATCTCTATAGAAGAATATAGAGCTTCCCATTGTCCCCTAGGTAGTAATTTCAAAAAACGTCCTTTGTCTTTCAATTGCCATGTAAGGACACACACACACACACACAGGCACACACACTGCCTATAACTTATGAAGATAAATTTGTTCATTCCTTATATATTCAACAAACTGTATCCGGATATCAAAGAGCCACAAAGATGAAAGGATAGTACACTCAGGAGGATGAGCTATGGTAGACGATGAGAGCATACACAAGATCTGAGAGACCCAGGGAACATTTGCCAAAGGTGACAGTTTTGTTTTATTTAGAACCATCTAACAGAACTTCTCAGACTTGATCCTCATTCCCTCTGAAGAAAGAAAATGTGAATTCTGAATACTTATCAATCCAACACAGCAACCTTCTGTCCCATAAATCACCTGGAAGCTTGGTACTCAAGTAGCTCAATTTCCTTTCCTGCCTCTGGTCCTCCTGCCAGCCTCTGCCCACAGAGCTCCTTCATCAAATGCTTAATTTTCCTAGAGCTCAGACTCCCTGAGTTAAAGCAGTTTCTAACTACTGTTTATCGTATTACGAGAGAGACTCCCAACCCAAAGTATCTGAGAAATAAACAACACATCTTCCAGATGCTTAAGGACTGGGGACATTTCTTATGATAAATGTTGAGAATGGGACTTAGAGACAGCTGGCCGGATATAAGACAGCTCCCTCACCTGTCCCCTCTCCCTTATAAGCCTCAGGATCCCGTGAGAAGGAAGAAATTCTATTCATCTTTATTGCTGAACTTGGCTAGTATCTATCTATTTTTTGTTGTCATATTGTATGAATATGTCACAACTTATCTATTCATGGTACTGTGGACAGACTGTTTACAAATTCATATAAATAATCAAAACAGTGCTGTAAACTTTTCTATACATTCCTTTAGTGTGTTTGTACTTGACTACCCTTCCCTTCCCCTTTCTTTCTTTCTTTCTTTCTTTCTTTCTTTCTTTCTTTCTTTCTTTCTTTCTTCCTTCCCTCCCCTCCCTTTCCCTTCTCTCCTCTCTCCCCTCCCCTTCTCTCCTCCCTCCCTTTCCTTCCCCTCTCCCCTCCCCTTTCTACTGGTTGGTATTAACTGCCAATGACACAGCCCAGGCTTACCTTAATGAGGACTTGTGTAGATCCTGTAGACCCCTAGTTGTTTCTATAGAGTGGTTGTCTTGATTGTTAATTGCTATAGGAATAACGAGCCTTCTGTGGCAGCACTATCCATGGCTGGTGTATCAGAGTAAAGATGATTATGTGTAAGTATAAGCAAGCAAACAAGATGCAAGAGTTAATTGTCTGTCTGCTCTTGACTACAATGTAATATTTAAGTTCCTGCCTTGACTTCTCTGTAAGAATGAACTATTATCTGGAATTGCAAACAAAATAAACCCTTTCTCCTTTGTGCTGCTTTCTGCCAGGATATTTCAATCACAACAGAAGAAATCAAACTAGAATATCTTCCCTCTATGTCTTCCATTCCTCCTTTCCTTCTCTCTTGCTCTGTTTTGATAGTGCCAGGGAGTCTCGCACAGCAGGCGGGTAGTCTGTCTGTGAGCTTCAGCCCTAGCCCAATGTATTTGCATTTCTACAGAGTGCATTTCATCTTCCATATAAATGAAAGACCTGTAGTTAAATGTGAATTTCAAGTAAACAATGGCTAATTCATTGCTATAAATGTACCTAACATATTGTATGAAACACTCTTATGTTAAAGACTTATTTTTTTATTAGACTAACTTATTGTGAGTTAATGGACATCCTAGACCTAACAACACTACACATAACTTGGGAGTGGAAATTGCTGTATAATAGGACGTGGGTACCTTTTAACTTTAATAAACAACAGTAAGCTTCTTTGCTAAGTAGCTGAACTCAAACTGAGCTGTCTCCGGTAATGTATGAGAATGTTTCCCTACACAAGTTACTTGCCAACATATATGTAGGTTTCTTTTCTAGAATTTGTTCTGCTGGTGACTTAATTAATTACATGGCAATGCATCTTGAGGACTGAGAGATTGCTAAGTGGGTAAAATACTTGCTATATTTGCATGAGGTCCTAAATTGACATCCCTAGCATCCATGTAACCATGGATCCATGTATCCATGCCAGGGATGGTGGCATGGGTCTATAACCCCAGGGCTGTGTAGACAAACAGATTCCAGGAGCTTGCTGGCCTGCTAGCCTAGACAATGGGCAAACAACACTCAGTGAGAGTCCTTGTCTCATAAAAACAAGGCAGAGAACAATAGGGAAAGATTCCTAACTTTGACTAATGGCCTCTACATGTAAAAATATGTACACACACACACATGCACATGAGCACACACACATATGTGCACGCACACATGCAGACACACATAAACGGATACGTACATATTCTGAATTCACACCACCACCAACAAAATAACAACAATATCTCTCTGATAAGGCCAGTTCTCCCATCTGTATTATTTAAACGTATTTCACCTATTCTTGATCTCTTGAGTGGCAAAACAATGTTTTAATTAGTTCTTGTACCAAAGCTACTGAATAACATGGAAGGATTTCCATTATTATAGCATGTCATCTTCAAATTCATAGGCCTTGTGAGTATCTCCGCAGATGAAACGTTGCCTTAAAAGAGTAATTTATCCTGAAACGTACACATCACAGCTGTCTTTCAGTCCCACTGTGGTATTTCCAGCACTGTAAACATCTCTACCCTGAGAGCATTGTCTGCTTCCCTTCTTATCCTGGGGCAGCTGGCATTGTCTTAGTGTGTCTCAGCATTTTCAAAGGTAGAAGTGAATAACATCAGTCCTTAGGAAAGTCACACTACCTCTTCCAACAGCCCGCCAGTAAGAAGGACTGAGGAGTCAGTGCATAGTTAAATGGATTCCCATGTTCCTAGCCAGGAAGGCTTTGAAGCTGACCCATAGCTGCTTCCTAAGGCTTCTTCCAGCTTCACAGCTGAGCCACAGTGTTTTGACCCAGGGAGATCTCACTGTGTTTTACAGCTAGACTGCATGTTTTGTGATCCCTGGGGACTTCTCCCTTACAAAGTCCACTTTCTGCACAGCTTGAACGTGTCCATGGCCCTTCTTGTGCTAACCCTGGGTTCTGAAGAACTGCAGTAATGGTAGTAGACCACATAAACCTCTGCAGGTTTTCTTAGCTGCTTAGTGTACTTGGTGGCAGATTTCAAAACTTTTAGATGCTATTTGTTGCTACAATATAGCAATGTAATTATAGGTTGGATCTCCCTTATCAGAGACCCTTGGAAACAGGGGTCTTTCTATTCTGATTTTCTAGATTTTCAATATTGAGATATCTTGGAAATGAGATCCTATCATAATACAAATTCCTTTATGTTTCATATCCACCTAATACACGGAGTCTAAAAGAGTTTTACCTGGTATTTTTAGTGTACTTATACTTTGACCATGGTCTGTGACACGAGGTCAGGTTTAGAATTATTCACATGTATATTATTGGGACTGGGAAACTTTGGGATTTGGGAGCACTTCAATCAGGGATCTTCCGTTTATGTGAGGTATGCTGAATCTAACTGAGTCCAATAACATTGCTAAATGTAATTGCTAACTCTAATAGTGTTTGAAAATGGGTCTTTTGAGAAAAAAAAGGAAATGCTAAAGAACCAACCTCAAAAAATTAATATGTGCTCCGTCCACTGGTGACAAAGAGTACAAATTCCTCTTCAAACCCAAAGGCTGTCACATGTTGATTGTGTGCTGTCAGAAACTCTTACTTGCCTCTTGTTACATGCTCATAAAACACAGATACTAATAGGACCCACCTCCTAGGTTTGTTATATATGTTGATCAACTTATTATGTGCAGAGGACTCAGAACAGTACCTGGCACATAAGAAGTGCTCCTTAGATGCCAGCTGTCTGCTCGGGTTCCCTCCTTCACACCTTTTCAGGTTACTCAAACATGGCCTACTATGTTCTAGCTTTAACAAGACAGAGAGAGAGCAAGAGCGAGCGAGCGAGCGAGAGAGAGAGAGAGAGAGAGAGAGAGAGAGAGAGAGAATTAAAAACAAAACAAAAACAACCTCTCCCCCTGCAAAAAAAATTTCTCCCTGCTAGGAGCAAATGTACTTATCTTTTCTGGGTACTCATTGCCTTCAGAGACAGACTTTCCTTAAGACACAGATAAGTCTGTATGGTGTTCTGTAAATATTAGATAACACACCTCTGTTGTAAGGAGGCTGCTAGTTAGTCCTCGGTCACTTAGTCCAAAATAATCACACAGAAACTATATAAAACACTGCTTGGCCCTTTAGCTCTAGCTTCTTGTTTGCTAACTCTTAATTATCTTAATTTAACCCATTTCTAGTAATCTGTGTATTGCCATGTGGTTGTGGCTTACCTGCTAAAGTTCTGTCAGACTCCAGCAGGGGCTCCATGTTTTCCCTCTACTCCACCTTCCTTCTCCCAGCATTCAGTTTAGTTTTCCCTGTCTACCTCTGTACTCGGTGTAGGCCCAAGACAGTTTATTAAACAATGGTATTCACAGCATACAGAGGGGAATCCCAAATCACACCTTTACCTTCAGACATTTCAATTTGCTTGTAGCAAAACCGTTGCAATGAATGTGCATGGTCAGTACCTCCTCCGTGAACGAGCGTTATGGAGCGAGTGGTTTATGGCAGTCTTGTCTTCTCTTGCCACTTCCCTAAGCAGATCAGATACCCAACAAGCTACACTCCCAGAGGATCCTGTACTACCTCTCCATAGAAGTTGCCCCATGGATATCATTATTTTCACTGTTGATGTGTAAGTGTTTTGAATGCTTGAAGGCACCCATGGGTTTTAAATCTCATGCTGGGGTGGAACAGACTGACTCCCCCGCTATCAGAGGACAACTTCAGTACCCCATCGTAGAGAGCAGAGGCTAGGAGGAATAGAGGAAATCTCTTTTTAAGCATCTCCACTGCTTCTCTGCTTCCTGCACGTCAGGCAGAACTGGAAAGGTGCTTCAGGATACACCTTCTTTCCCTGAGTCTTGTTTCTGAAGCTGAAATTGCTGCTGGCTCTCCCAAGTCCTGGAAAAATGTGTGTGGCAAACTTCCAGGATCAGGTGGGAAGGACTCTTCGGATGAGGAGCGGACCTAGAAAAATTAATGTCAGCCACTTTCATTTCCAAATCAAAATAAACAAAGCAGAGATCTAAAGTCAAGAGCATGCTATCTGCTCTTCTAAAAATAGGACAAAGGCGCTTTCCTCTTCAGATGAACTGAGAGTGTTATCATCCTCCATCCATCCCTGCTGCGGTAGAAGGGTAAGAGAAAATATGAGTTGATTTTATGGCACAACAGCCAGCCAAGGGATGAATAATCTTCCCACAAATAAGGACATTCTAAGCCAGTCACATGACGCCCCTATGAACAGGCCTCTGTGATCTGTTCTTTCTAATTTTTGTAAATAGAACAGCAGCCACCTACCACTCACAAGACCTTAGACAAGAAGAGAATGATACTGGGAGCCTCACAGATGCTGCCTGGACAGACCCTCAGCATTCCTAAGACCTTAGGTTTATCTTTTGTTTCACATGATATGGGTCACCAAAATACTTACTTTACTCCCCCTGCTACCTCCTGGCTCCTCCTTTCCTTCCAAGGTCACCAATCTTTCTTGGTATTAGGTAAAGTCATATAACTCAGCTCTGATCCAAAGAACATAAGTGGGAGTCATTTGCCTCCCAAGTATGGGATGACTTCCTACCATTAGCTGCACACCCATGGTGGTGGTTATTGAAACTCTGAATATGGACTTCAAGCTGGCCTGAGACTTTGATCCTCTTGTGTGTCTGACCCCAGGCTTCCTCTCCCTCCTTAAAAACATAAATCCCTATTTGGTGTGTTAGAAAGTAGAGTCCTGGTCACCACTATCCAGGATCACCACAAACATAGACCCTCCCAAGTCAGTCCTAATATAAGATGCAGAAAATAGCCCCTTTCCCTACATATATCCCCATTCTGACTTTATCTGGAAGAGCCTTTCAATCTGTTCCAACATTTGTACTGATTTAAGCTATTACAAGCCATTAGACTCTATCTTTGCTTAATTCCAAATATTGTCAGAGAAAGATTCTTTCCATATTAAAAAGTATTTCATATTTTTTTATAAAAAATTGTATGCGCTGTCATGAAATGCAGCTGGGGTTTATTTGCATAATATAAGGTTTCTCAAAGTTAAGCGCAATAATTAGATACTGCTGTCACGAAAGTTTGTAGCTATGCCAAACATGTTTCCAGAATGCCATTGCCATCCCCAACTTCTCAGCTTCTCTAAAGATGCTTCATAGATTTCCCCTTGGTGCCAGTGTCAAATGCTATGGAAAAATGTAATTATTCTCCAGACTTCAGGAAAAGGTCTGCATTGAGATACACTGAAACCCTTCAGAAACCCATGTGTTGAAGCAGTTGAAGTGATATCCTGGAGGAAGGGGTTGCCTGACACCTTTCCCATCTTCTCCATCCTGGATGCTGAGATGTTAAGGTCGGTGCCTATGGACCACTTTCCTTTCCCTGTTGCCACCAACTCATATACTGATGTCAAAAAATTCCCCAGTCTTCTGAGCTTTCAATGCATGTAATGCATGTTTGTTAGAGATGACCATAGTGATCAAGTCTCGTCCATAAAGGGCAGCTAGTAAATTCTTACATCTTTGAGGGTCATATGTTTCTGTAGCTATTGTTCGATTGCTGTTTAACACAAAAGGCACACACAATATCAATATATTAATGAGTCTGGATTGGGCTTCCTTAAAACTTTACTTTCAAAAGCTAACAGCAGACTAAATTCAGCTGTTGAATGCACAGCTTCTGAACTCTCCTATATGTGGTCACATAAAGAATATCATTTGTTGATTTTTAAAAGTAATTTATTCACTCAATAATATTTTTGAAGGTTTTATGTCAGTCATATATTTCCTCTCTGTGACTAATACAAGGAACTATTTCAGAGGAAGGAAGTTTCACTGTGGCCCATGGTTTTGGGGTTTCTGACCACACTTAGCTGTTTCTGATGATTTCAAGTCATGGTAGAAGGGTGTGTTGGAGCAAAGTTGCTTACCTCATAGCAGCCAGGAAAGTAAAAGGAGAGGTAGGGCAAGGTTAAGATACCCTTCAAGGACACTCCCCAGTATCCCTCTTCATCTAGCTGGGCTCCAGCTCCTAAAGGTCTCACCTCCTTCCAGAACAGCACCATCAACAGGGGACCATACTTTCAGCAGAGAACCTTGGGGAGGACATTTCCCAATAGTACCATCATAGACAGACTCTGCCAGGAAGTAGAGATGGTTCAGCAGTCCAGACAGGGAACGACTCACTCCCTGGAACTCAATTTCTCAACAATCAGATGAGGGAAAATCAAGGTATTCCGAATATATGAAGTATAGCATACAGTATGGAATGCCTAGGAAAATGGGGTATTGTTTGAGATATGAGTCTGTGAAAGCAGCATAGCAAAGGAGCACATCTATGCAGGCTGATATCTTCTCAAACATCGTCTTTATTATATTACCCTGAGTCAATGATTCCCAACCTTCCTAATTCTGAGATCCTTTTAATACAGTTCCGAATGTCGCGGTGACCCCCAACTATATTTTTGTTGCTACTTCATGATTGTACTTTTGCTACTGTTGTGAATCATAACGTAAATATCTCTGTTTTCTGATGGCCTTAAATGACCCCTTTGAAAGGGTCATTCTAACCCCTAAGGGTTCCCGTCCCACAGGTGGAGAATGGCTGTCCTAAGTCATATTGCTAAGGCTTCTTTTCACAGGAGGAAAAGCCACAGCTCAGAGATGAGGGCAGGAAAGACAACTAAGATTCACGGCTGCTAATGACAGATCTGTGGTCCAAATCTCAGCTGGGACTCAGAACTGCTTGTTTCTAAGGTGTAAGGACGGTCAGCTTTTCTTTTCTGAGGCATTGCCTCTTTCTGTTGCTACTGAAATATAAGAAGTCACGATCTGAAAGACAAAGGATACCTTCACTCATTCAGGCATCATTCAGACATCGGACAAAGATTTACTGAACATGTACTACATGCCAAACATGACGGAAGTGTGATAGGAAGATAAATGGCAAGGTCCTTAAAGGGGAGAGTGCTGGTAAGTTTTGAAAACTGGCCCTCCCGAGTGTGACAGAGCTCTGGAAATACTGCCATCAGTGTTGGCTTTGTATTGTCATGAACAGCTTACAGAGTTTCAGAAAAATCTAACAATGGCCTCTTGCAAGTAGCTACGGCCTTATCCTGGTACAGCACTGTACCACCAACTCCCAGTGTGTACAGTCCGATGGAGACCTGGTAAACAGATCATTTGAACACAGGATGAGAAACAGTACTCATGGGAAAATATGAGACATACTATCGAGGGGGTAGAGGAAGGGTCTAAGAGGCAGAGTGGAGTTCAGTGGTGAATCATTCACAATAGAAAAAACAGTCAATTAACAGACAAGAGAAAAAAAGAGTGAAAAGCAATTACTGCGGTACATCATAGGCATTTAGAAATGTTTGTGTTTTGATAGCTAGGAGTCTCGGTCCTTCTTTTTGTAGCGATATGTATCATTTTTCTAATACATTGCAAATGGTGATTGCGTCCATCCATATTTCTATGTACAGGTGCATAGCAGAATAAGGGGTATGGGAGTGGGGGTGTGTAGGCCAGATGTCAACTTTGCTTCTCATGCCTCGGGAGTTATCTACCACGTTTTTAAAGACCAGATCTCTAGCTGGTACCTGGGTCCCTGATTAGACTAGGCGGGCTGGATGGTGAGCACCTGGGATGAGCCTGTCTCCACCTCCCCAAGGAGAGAATTGCAAGAGCACGTCACAGACATCTGGTTTGGCTTTTCCTGTGAATGCTGGGCCAGAACTTGGGTCCTCACACTGTGAAGTAAGGACTCTACTCCTAGTTCACCATGGAAGAGAGTTCCTGTTATTAAATTTACCCGAGCCCACCGTTATTTCGTTTGCTGTTTCAGTGCCTCACTTTTCAAAAGGAATGCCAACGGAATGAAAGGTTTGGACATGGAGCCCCACTCTGGACACTACCTTTTGCTGTGAGCACAGACTTATGATGCAGTTCTTAATTCTGCCTTATTTCCTTGCCTCATGTTTTCACCCTACTACCGTAAAGTGTTAAATAACATTCAGCTGCCGAATGTTATTTGTTTGAAGTCTCTTTCCTGATCTCTCTGTAATGGCTCCCAGAGACTAGGCACTCATGAAGAGTTGGAATTTTGACAGGTTTACCAAAGGCTACTTCATTTTCCAAACTCCACCACCTAGAGAAAGCTTGGTTTAGACTTTAAATGCAGCTGGTTCATATAAGTATAAAGCTTATATTAAAACCCACAGCATTTAAAAACCACGATGGGACAGGAATGCCAAGACCATGTGAATTCCTTTTGAAAGTGTCATCAAATCTAAAATATCTAGCAGACTCTGGTGACTTCTGGGACTCATCTGACTTGAGAACTTTTCCAGAGTCTTCCATAGGCATCTGCTCAATTCCAACACCCGCTGGCTGTGTAAGCGAGACGGCACAGGGGCCTGTTCACACATCCGCTACGAGCATTGTTTGGGAAATGATGCTGCCAAAACACTGATGACCAACACGTGCGTTGTCCTCCCCACACTCCCAGAACTTTCGTTGCCCGCCTGGTCTTGCCAAAAGCTGGGAGCCATTTCAGCTCCTTGTGTGTCGTGGGACTCACTGGTTCCTTCTGCAGAGGTCCTGCAGGCTGACTCTCGTCAGTCACTCAATTTATTTTGCTTCTTCTTTAGGCACCTGTGAGGGTGGGCCTCGCAGGCTGTCCCTGATTCCGAGTCTTGACTCACTTTGTTACTAAGTGACAATGGCCTCCCAGATTTTGGGGATGTGATTAATAAAAGGAACCCATCCCTTGAGATCACAGATAGAAGAAATGGGCATGCTGGCTTTGTTTATTTATCATGCTTCTTTCAAACTTTTGCATTAGGTTCATTGGGAAGGCCTTCCTCCACTCTAGTTCAAAGCAGCGCCTAGGAGACTTCATATGGGGAGCTACGTGGAAGGCCATGTCTCTGTCTGAAGGGCACATCACACAGCTCTGGGGATTCAGAGTCTCCACTAGCACTTGGCACAGTTGACCAGAGAATGACCAAGCTCAGACTCCACTGTGTTCTTTGGAAAAACAAAACACACATCAAACCCACACAGGATGGCGGTCTATGTGAGGTGCTGCCAGCCTGTGCTCAGGGCACTCTCCACTTGATTGATTGATAGGTAGCAGAAAGTGCCAGTCTCCTCAGAAAGTTCTGGAGACCAGGACAAAGAAGACTATTGTTTCTACTATTGTACAGGAGGTGACGTCTACTTTGTTGCCCCAGTCTGTCTCCCCACAGCAATAGAAGCCTACTTCAGATTTTCCAAATCTTTAAAAGAAGTTCACCATTTGCATTTTAATGCAAATTTCTCATTTTCAAAGATTCACAAATTTTTTATGCTTTTTATTTAAAATGATGGATGAGACATGCCTATGGGTTTAAACCTTAAATATAGATTAGAGTTTTGTTACATCTGATATAAACAACCTGCAAGTTCAAAGATCTTGTCCACATTAAACATGCTCTAAAATATGCCTTTGACTCCACAGCACCTTCTTTTTCAAGATATATTTTACTTAATATTGTATTCAGCAAAGTATGGGTATTTAGGTGTACAGTTTTGTAGGCTGAATGTGTAATTAGAAGTCAATTCCAGAAATAGAAAATTATTCCTGAAGCCCTCCGCCTCTCATTACCCATGCCCACAAGAATAACCCATGAACTTTCCTGTTATCTTTTCTTTTGTTTTTCCTTATGAAGATCATATTAATAAGTTGGATGGCCCTACCCACGCACGAGCTACTTTCAGTAATATGCGTTGTCCATTGTAAGAAACAAATCAATGGATGCATAAAACACCACTCTGCTAGGAACCCTGATTTCAGACAATTTATCATCTGAGTTTGATGCTAAGAGCTTTAGTCAAGTTTCCATTCGGTTTGCCCATTCAAAGCAAGGAAAGGCTTTGAATTTGTAGCCTTTGTTACAGAGTCCAAGCATTAAAGTCAAATGCTCCTGAAACTTATCTGTAGATAAGACCCAATATCTTTTTATCCCTCGGAATTGAGTGTCAGGATGCGACTGCAAGTTTTTCATAAAACAGACCATAAATATGAAGTATGGGATTTTTCTTCGATGGAAGTATTTATTTTACCGAGTTTATGAGAGTCTTTCTACAAGCCCCACTGTGCTGTGGTTTTTCCATATGTTTTTCCTTTTTTCCCTTTGCAGTCATCCTGTAGTTTAAATTTTGGGGTCTCACATCCGCTATTTTGGAAATAACCTGAATCTGGCATCATTTTGCTTGCATATGTGTGTGAAATAATCTGTGAAGGACATTATGGCATATTTGGTACAGGGTGCCAAAAGCAAAGATAGGTTTTTGTGGTGTTTTCTCAAAACCCATGCCAGCATATTGATGGCAACAGTCCTGGTGACCTCCTCACACTGTCGAATGTGTTCACTTCCTGACTCAGCTGCTAGACATCTGGTTTGGAAACCCTCCGTTCAGAGATCCAAAGCAAGCTGTGGAGCAAAGAAACAACTGGTCTGGGGGAAGAAATGAACTGTATATACATATGTACGAGATGTAGGCCTGTGTTTCAATGTATGTGTTTATTTGACCTGGAACACTGCACTAATTGACCATTTCGTAAAACACTCCTTACAATTCACTTTGACTTTGATCCACAACCTAATAAACATTTTTGAAACACAACACAGAGAAACTCCTTCACCTGTCAGATATGAGCTGCTTTCCTATTTGCAAGAGTGGGAGGCAACAGAAATTCTCATTCAAGGCTACAGGTAGTCGAACCAGCTAGAGAACATTCTGGAACTTACTAGTTCCTATACCTGAGCTCGAGAGGATTCCCCCACATCCCTGGTTCATCTCTGTAGGACTAAAGGAATTTTGCTGTTGGACCTAAGGCTGTAAGTACGTCTTACATCGGAGAAATTGATGCCTGGATCTGGTGTAACAACCTGAGCTTTTAAGACCAGAAGAGTAAGGCACCACCAAGAGAAGGATCCAGCTTTAAGCAATGCCCTAGCCAACAGCCACAAGAAAACACGATCCACTCCCACGCTGTGCGGAAATGGATTCTGCCAGCAGTGCACCAGAGCCTGGAAACACTTTCCTCAGTCTCTAGATGGGAGACAACCCTACCCACACCTTCATTTGGGGAGACTCAGTGCAGGGAAAAGAACCAACCCTACCTGACTTGTAACTTCAGAGCTGCAACATCAATAATGAGCATTGTTTGTAGCTATAACTCCTGCTCTATCTTGTCACTTCAGCCATAGGAAACTAACAGAAAGTCCCTCAAAAAAAATGGTCATACTCTTTGACCCAATTATTCCTGGTCTAGGACTTCAGAAACCAGTCAAATTATATACAAAGTGTTTGCCTTAGTAATAAAAAATCAAAAATAATCTAAGCAGGCAGCATCTGAAAATTAATGAAGCAAGTTAGGGTAGAGTCGTGAAATAAGATGCTGCTGACTTAGGCTCACCCGTTGGGAGCGCTCCATATTCAGAGAAGCCTCACAGTGTCACAGAATACCAGACCAGATCTCAGACTCAGGTCTGGAGACGATATGCTTAAAAGCAAAGAAAGAGGAAAAAGACATCAAATTATGTTAATACCTAGACAGCTGTCTGATGCCTCTGGTTCCATGAAGGCATGTTGGCTTTGTTACCATTTCCTTCCTCTGGTTTTTCTTCTGACCGTGCTTTCAACAGCATGCTACAACACATCTTGTCGTATACGCAGCATCTGGAACAAGAGAAGACCTTTCAAAGGAATCTTGGCTGAAGGAAATTCCCTGGAGTGAGGACGACATGCAGAGTGGCCATCACTCATCTGTGACAGTTCAGCCTCTCACCACATCTGAGAACAGAGGCGGGAGGGCCCCCGAGTGTTGCAGGCTAACCTCAGGGTTAGATTACTTGATGCCAAAGCATCCCGATTAAGATGAAAACTCACCCAGATGCTCTAATGTGCCCAGATGTTTGACATCTTGTATGCATATTATATGGTGGTGTAAACTGGATAATATAAAAATCAGCAGACTCCTTGGTCATTAAGCATTTTAAAATTATCATCTGCTTATATGTCTGCCATACAGAACGGACTGAGTCATAAGCTAGTGTCTTTTCCCTCAAGGAATTCACTATCAGGTAACATGTAAGCTAACCAGAAAACCACAGGCCCATGTGATGCATGCATAATAAATTAAGGTGTTCTCACTGCCAGGGAGAGAGGGTTCAAGTAAACCATGGTTTACAAATGCCAGTTCTGCACCTTTGTGCCAATTTGAATAATGTGTCCCATCCTCTAAGAAAATAAGCCCCCCCCCCCAATCAGAAAGCCAAGTATGGTGAGCGTAGAGAATCCAGACCCTCTTTCAGAGGGCCAGTCTGCACAGCTGCGCACAACGGCTCGTAGATGTAATAGCCCATATTTGAATGAGCAGCTGGGCATAGGTCTGATTGGGTTTGTTGTGCGAGAAACGTTTCCATTCTGGCATCGTTCACACATTCACTCTAGTTACCTAGAGACTCTCCCCCTCATAGTCACAAAAGAGCTGCTGCAACCCCATGCATCACTCATTCACACAACTTTTCAAAGATCGGAGGGCATCAGCATCGATCTAGGTGGAAAACTTTTTCCAAATATTGTCCGGAGAAGTTGTCTACTCTTCCCTTCCTGCCCCTTACCTTATACTCCATTCTGTATTGCTTTGTATCTTTCTGAAGCAGGGTTTTCTTGTGCATCTTAGTCTGACCTTACTCTTGCGGTGCTCCCACCTCAGCCTCCAGCTGCTGAGACTTATAGGCAAGTGCCCTGAGTCCTGGCACCTTTTACCTTTCATTGGCCTTAACCAGGTGACCTGCCTACTCTATGTGAATCTTTAACTATAAGGAACATTTGGGACCAATAGAGATTTTACCATCTGGGAATAGGATCCTCCTGTTTATAGAGCCACAAAGTTCAGCATAAACAGGAAGAAAAGAAAAGACAACTGGTTCTTTTCACCTCTAAGTAACTTTTATTTGGGAAGTTTCAGGTGGTAGAAGTTTGTAATCCCATCTGCTCAGGGGGCAAAGGCAGGAGGGTCTTGGATTCAAGTCCTGCCTTGGCTGCAGTGACTTCAAGTCTCTCTTGTACCTAAAAGCTTTCAGTAACATGGCTGCACCAAGGGCTATCAACAAAACCCGGGAATGTGAGTGCCACTCTCTGTCTCTGTCTCTGTGTGTGTGTGTGTGTGTGTGCGTGCGTGCGTGTGTGTGTGTGTGTATGCGCGAGTGTGTATCTTAACCTTCAAAAAGGACCCTGGTCCTACTCACTCCTCAACAATTCTTAAGCACCAGAAACGTGGTACCATTTTTTTGCCTTTTATCCCTCTGAGGCTGTCATGCTGGGTAGCTCCCATTTCTCCCACACACCTGAAGGAAAATAAAAGATTAGCAGGACCTACTATATTTCTTAGGTAAACCTGAAATATGAGGAAGAAGAAAATAAAATTATCTTTAATTACAACATGAAGAAATAATCGCTACACCATTTTCCAAATGTTATAGTATAAAAGTCCTTAGTCCACTATTATAACTAATCCTATAATCCTATTATCCACGAGCGTAAAAGAATGGTCTTGGGCAGCACATTTTGAACCTGCTCCCTGCTGTTTCTCCCTTCTCAGTAAAGCCTTGCTTATTTCCTCACTCCTCATTCTCCAAAAGTTGAACTTTGACCTAGGAAGGTGCTAAATCAATATTAAAATGGTTTCAAAACCTACAAAACTTTTCTACATTACATCATGCATTCATTTTATGAAAAAATCAAATACATAATGAATGGAAGAGAACTCCCTCGGAGCAACGGAGGCATCTACAAAAATCATAGACAATCTCAAGCTGCGTCAGAGTGGGTGTTTTCCTTTGAAGGCAGGAAGAAGGCGAGGGTGACTCTTCACACCGTGTCTGTGTGGCATTGAACTGGAGAGCACACCTGGGAAGGGCAATCAGGTAAGAGAGATGTAAAAGGCATGCAGATTGGAAAGGAGAAAGCCACATTATCTGTTCTCTTGGATGAGATGACTGTGTATATCAAAAGTGCTAAGTAACCAATAAAGGCCACTAGAATGATCAATGAAGTTTAGAGTTAACTCAAAGCTGTCTTTATATAGGCTAGAAATGAGCAATTCCAAAATGAAACTAAGAAAGAATCCCCATAGGACATGGCAAAGGGAATAATATTTTTAATAAATTTAACACAGAAAAGCAGGGCTTGTCCACACAAAAACTACAAAATGTCATTCCAGTGAGTTAAATCAGATCTGAATAAAGCAAAAGGAATCAACAGTCAGTGCCAGTGGTTTGGGACAACACATTTAAGATAGGAATTATCACTACAACAATCTAAGATTTGACATAATCCTTTTCAAACTTTTCAGATATTGGTGAGCTAGTACTGAAGTTCACGTGGAAATGGCAAGGAGTCAGAATACTAAATCTAGGCTTGGGCTAATACGGGGCTAGAGGACTCCCATGTGGTGCTATGGTAATAAGCTGGCCTAAGACTAGACAGACACTGAGATCATGAAGGTTAATGTTGTCAGCTTGATAGGATCCTGGATGCCCTGGGAGGCAAGCCTTTGAGCATGCCTGCGAGGCCTTAGCTAGATCAGTTTAAGTGAGGTGGGATGAACTGCCCTAAGGAGCAGGGCCATCCCTGGGCTTGGGTCTTGCAAGGCATACAAAGCGGGAAATTGTCTGGACATATCCTTCTCTCCCAGCAGAATGTGTGCTTGCATCACAGCCAATCACATCATGGTCCCGTCTCCAGGACATTCCCACCATGATAGGTTGAGTAATCAAGGTGTGAGACAAAATAAATTCCTCACCTCCAGTTGCTTTCCTGGAGTAGTCTACCCCAGCAACAGTAACAGAGACAGACTTCATCGACGAGCCCTAACTGAAACTCCAGACATAATCCCTCCCATTTAGGTTCCTCTGGGTTTTGACAAATATGCCAGACAACACAATCAGGGAAAAGAATTTTCTCAACATGTACAGTAAGGGCAACTGATATCTCATGGAAATGAATTTCGACCTTTAGCTCACATGAAACCGAACTAACTCAAATAGACCATGTGCGTAACTAGAAACAAAGATTAACAATTAGAAAGTGGAAGGATCATCAACAAAAATGACAACATTGTCTTTTAGGTTTCCAAGGGCATTGAAACTAAACTATATGGAGATACATTTTACAACAATAAAACGAAAATCCAGTTAAAAGCGTGGAAACGATTAAACTAGGTATTTCTCTAAACACAAACCAGTGGGCATTAAGCAGAACTAGGAGACAAATATAAAACAAAACCATAGAAGGATACCGCCTGTTTTGGTTTATTTTCTCTTACTATCACAGAATTCCTGGGACCGGGTAATTTTTATAGTGAAGAAATTTATTTTGGCTTAAAGTTCTGAGGCCCCCAGCAGGAGCCTGCACCCAGTGAGGGCCTTGTGTAGCACTACTACCTGGGAGAGAGTGGAAGGCAAGGGGTGCGCATTCAAAAGAGGTACAGCAAGGTTGGGGTGGGACTCATTTACAACAGCCTGCTGTCAACTGTGACTGATGTAGTCACACAGAAAGAAGATTAACACACCATCAGGAGGCACTCTCTTTATAATCTAGCCCCCCATCCCAATCCTTTTGTGGCACTGGAGAGTGAACCAGAGGTCTCACACATACAAGGCAGGGGATCTACCATGGGGCTGCTCCCAAATGCCTTTCTTAAAGACCCTGCCTCCTCTTGTTACTGTTCCACTGGGGACCAAATATATACATGAGTTCCAGGGAAAATAAACCATTCAAAACTATAGGTATCCTTCCTTCTTAATTAATAGGGCAGTTCCAATAGGAAAGGATAGAAAGCTTGAAGAGAAGGGAGAAATGAGAGCATGCCTACATTGCTAGTGGGAAAGTATACAGGTGAAGCCACTCTAAGAAACATTACGGTAGTTGCTCAAAGTGTTGAAGGGAGGTTAACATGTGGCAGAGCAGCTTCAGTCCTAGGAGAAGCCAGAAACAAAAGACCACACAAATAATATGTTTTCATGTATGTGAAAAGTTCATAATAGCTAAATGCAGAGATACACAAAGTATGTTAAAGATTTCGGCAGACTAGGGCAGGGTATAAGGAGTGAAAATGGGGAGTATGACCTCTAATGGCCATGGAGGGTCATGATGGGAATAAAATCTCTACAATTGGACCATGAAGGTGGCTGTACAACTCAGTGACTACTAACACCCACTTCACTGCACACATCCTAGAGGTAAATTTTATGGTATGCAATCCATACCTCAATAAAACGTAAAAACTTTTAGCTGTGCATGTATTTGTAGCAGGAGTCATAGCCCTACCTAGGATAATCTTGTTATTCTTTCTGTGTCTCACCACGCGGGGTTTTCTAGATTTGCATACCACCATGCATTTTATTGCTAATATGTACTCTGTCCCATACATTATACATGGATAGCATACCGACAGATCAGTGGACAGTCAGATATACAGTACAATTGATCTGTTCTTCCCAAAGGGAGGAGATATTTGTCTAAGTTTACCACTTTCACCGTTTGCTGTAGTAGCTGCAAATTGGGGTGAATATCAGAGCCATATTTAGACCATAAAACTCATTATAGGAAGAAAGAATATCATAAGCATTCACTTACTTATTTCTGAATCTACTGTTGTCATAATAATTTCATGTTGCCTTATATGTTACACTCCCCTTTCCTGCATGCTATATTCAGTGCATCTGTTACCATAACAACAAGATGTAATTCATCATATAGAAACCCAAGCAGAGTGGTGTTCTCTCACTCGCATCTCTAGATGATGCTATAAACATACAGATGAAAGACAGTTCCAGATATCATTAGTTCCAATCTTCTGCCTCAAGGAGATTGTCTCACAATCTTCCAAATACACGGGCTTTGAGCTTATTTTTAAATGCAAACTGAAAAAATAAAGCTTAAAGAATTGGAGAGGGAATAAATCTGGCTCAAGATTCCGAAGCTAAGGTAAGGTGGAAATCCTGCAGCCTATAAGGGATTCTCTATGCCGCAAAGCCGCAAATTAATTCTGCACCGACTTCCTCCGGTGAAGAAACACCCCAAAAAGTGACCTGAATACCCGTTCGCTTTCATAGGGCTTTGTCTACTATTCTGGGATTGATTTCTGACTTTGTTTCTTGCTCCTAAAACAGAATACCATTAAGTAGGTAGTTTCTAAAGACTATGAATCTGTCCGTCTCATGATGATTCTGGAGTTTAGGAAGTTCACTGTCGAGGTTCATGTTGGCTCCTAACATGGAGGAAGGCACCTCAGGGCAAGAGTAGGGTATGCCTAGACTACTTCCCCACGAAGGTCTCAATACATTCATGAGACCTGTACACCTGTCATTTAATACTTCTTAAAGGTTCCCCCCGTCAATCCCGTTACAGTTACATTGGCATTTAAATGCCAGAGTGGTTTCAGCGTTTTGGAGAGGAACAGTCAATCCATATCAAGTTCTCTGTGAAAACATGCACTAGCAATGTGCCTCTTAGGTCGCAAAAGGTCACAAAATGGAGCTTTCTCTGCTGTGTTTGCTTCCCCTCTGGTATGAATGCCAATATTTTTAACCTTTGGCTCAGCCATCCCTTTGAGGCTCGGACATATTCAGAGCTATATTTCCAAAGAAAATGTCTGTAATACACACAATCTTGCTCAAATATCGGGGCTTTTTATGGTTCTCCCATAGCCTACGATTATTGCAATGGAGGTGATGATTCCAGGATGATGATCTCACGGGTTTAGATGGAACCGCTTTCATCCGACAGTTCCGAGCATGTAAGCAATGCACTTTGATCGTGGGCATCCCCGATTAATAAATTTGTTCCCTTCCTCTCATGCAGTTGCTTCTCTGTTCACCTACTCAGCTAACATTTGCTGCAGCTCATGATAAGCCACAGACTCTTTTAAGTGTGAAGTCAGAGTAACATCTGCGGTTCCTGAGGGACTTTGAGGGAAGGAACTGGCTGTGGCAAAGTGGATCTTGTCTCTTTGCTGCTACCACGCAGCCCTGTCCCTCAAGGAGACAAAAATCCTTGTTCTTTGGAAAGATGAGCTGTGTCTGTGAAGTCACTTTCATCCCGATCCCACGGTCCTTTGTAGCTCTTTAAATGTCTTCCTCAGCACCATAGGGTTTTGAAGGAGACTTGAGATCCCAGGAGAGAGGATTTGAGTCCAGGTCTAGAAGTTTCATTGCCCAGTTGTATAGACCTGGAGGAGTTGCTTAGCCTCTCTAACACTTGGTTTCTTTCTCTGTAAGGAGAAGGTAGCAGGAATTACAACTCTGTCTTACGTAGGCCCGGGAGTATGAATAAATGGAGATTAAAAGCATTTTGAAAACCACAAGACAATGATCATTAGTATTTTCTCTGTTACGGTGTCACAAGCCTGACTTATCTTCCAGACTTCCTGAGTTCCAACTGTCTCCTTGGTTTTGAAACAAAACGGGTAGCACAGTTTCAAACCTTAAAATCCCTCTGAAGACAATTGTCAGCCTTGAATTTGCACCCATCCTGCACTGTATTGTAATGGATTGCATGCCCGCATAGTCACCCCATGAAATGTAAACGGTTTCCAGGTGTTTCAGAAATGAACGCACATTTTAATTGTTTTCCTTGGAGCATCTTGGAAAGACTCTGCCAATAGTAATAAGAGGCTCTTGGGGGGAATTCCACAGAAACCAACTCTAAGGGCCTGAACTTCCACATCCTCTTATTTCCCAGGTTTTTTTGGGGTCTTGTTTATCCCACCGTGTTGGTGGACCGGTCTGGCAGCAGGAAGGGTTAGGAATCAGGCATGCAGAACATCCTCACCTCTGCTTATCAGCGTGCTCTGCTCCCATCTCTCAGATTTTTCTTATCAGAACGGTTTCTCCTGGACCTGGGTCCACGTTCAGTCTGGGCATGGCTATGTGCAAATCCTAACTGGGCACGTTTGTGCCCAGGGCCCCAGTAGACTTAATTTATCCCCCTCTTCCCTGATTCCACACCCCCATAGCAAGGACCCTGATTGTCCTTGGTGAGAGAAAACTTCTGAGCTGTGCGAGATTTGGTGGTAGTGGTCAGAGCACATAGAGGAGCAATGAGGATATTAAGCAGCTACGCGACTAGTGAGAAGAGAAGACCAGCTCAAGTTCCTTCCTTTTCATTCTTCTTGACTTTTCCATTTGTTTTTAATTATGTATATATGTGTGTAATGGTGGGGGGAGGCGTGTGCATATGAGTGCAGTGCCCAGGGAAGCCCAAGGTTTAGAAGCCTCCTGGAGCTAGAGTTACAGGCAGTGTGAACCTCTCAGTGTGGTTGCTGATAATTAAACTCAGGAGCATAAAAGACTATACGTTCTCTTACCCGCTGAGCCCTCTATATTATACATGGTAATTGCACAAATTAATGAGTGTTCTTATGGCGTCTCCATGCAAGCACACATTTACCCTCCTTTCCTCAAGGATCCTCTTTGTAATAACAGGAAACCACCCACCCAGGTCCTAATAGCTCTGCTTCTATTTTCAAGTCACGTTCTTGTTACTGATGCTCTTCAATAAGGAAATGATATGAACTTCATTAGTTATATTCATTCAATCATGCTAATTGAATGGGATTCGTTATGACATTCCCATCTAAACAGATATCATGAGATAATCATAGACAGCTGCCCACAACCTTGTCCTCTGACCTCCTCTTGTGCTTCCCACAGCTACTAGTCTGTTCCCTCAACACTCTGTCTTCTGTCTTTGGGTCACCTTCCCAGATTTGCACATACAAAGACAACCCGATACCGTCTTCTCTGTGTCTAGCTTACACCCCCCAGTTCTATCCGTTTTCATGCTCTTCAGCGTATGCTAAAGCCTAAACTTAAAAGGCATCATGGCTCCCTCGGCATATTCTGCAACAGAAAAAAAAAAAAAAAAAGCAGAAACAATTGTTTCTCAAAGATGAGCACTTTTTTTTTTTTTTTTTTTTAGCATGTGCAGCACTAGGGGTTGAATTTCCAATATTATGAAGAAAACCAGCTCTCCCTGAGGGCTGTACGCCTAGCCCAAGGCTTTCCTTGTTTCGCCTAATCTCATCCCTCCTGTAGTTTCAATGGAAACAACTCATCCTTCCTTTCTCAAATTTGTGTTATGAAGAATGATCTGAGTGATACTTTCCAACTTCTGTCTTGCCCTGATTAGGGGAGCTGCCATCCTTCATAACTGGCTAGCATCTGTTAAGAAGCCATAAATCCTTCTATTTAAGACATCCCTCAGGCTTGAGAATTCAGGACCAATAAGTAGTCTGAGTCAAACCAAAGATCCATTAAGTTTGAGAGACTCAGGAAGCCCAAGCATCCTCTGTCCAAGTCGGGTTCTAAAACACTTGATTGCAGAACGGGAGATGTCAAGTAGCATATATGAATTCATCAACAGTGCGGATGACTTATTGTGCGGCAGCAGAGTGCTTCCCTGATGGGCACAGCCGAGTGCTAAGTGCTGCCAGTGCTTCCTTTGGGAGAGCACACAGAATCAGCGGAAGAGATCAGCTGAGTCAAGCAAGCTGGCTGAAAACAGAATGAAGGAGCTTGGAACGGCTGCAGGGCAAAGCTGCCTCCACCTGGATGGAACTGACAGGTAGAAGAGAAACAATTACATATTAGTAAATTTGTGTGTGCATGTGTGTGTGTGTGTGCATGTGTGTGTTGTGTGCATCCCAGTCTACAGTGTCCTTTGCCTACTTATCTGAGTCTGTGACCATGGAAACAGGGCCTGCTCCTTTAGACAGGAGGACAAATAAGGGAAGAGCTCTGAACGGGACAATTCCACATTTGAGAAGACAAGAGTCCATGAGTGTACTAGTGCAGAAACCACAGGAGAGAAACAGAGAATTCCACTCCTCTCCAAATGAAGGTTACTTCACTGTTTAGGCTCCTAAGTATAGGAAGGAAGACTTTCTGTCTCAACTAGCTCTTGTGGCCATAATACTCCACATCTGTAAGGAGGATTTTTGATTTTTTTTTATTTTTTTATTTTTATTTTTTGCTTGTTTGTTTGTTCATTTCAATTAGTCTAACCTACTTCAAATTGAAACAATTTGGTGCACTAACTGTGGGGATAAAGTATGGTAGACATATTTGTAGTTGTTCCCTTGGGGCAATGTTAGACCCAGGCTCCTTCTGACGAGGGTTCTGTCCTATTGGGACAGGATGACAACTAAGGTGCCTGTGACGCGAATCCCATGGTGTGCTAAGAAGCCTACAATCTGGGCTGGAGAAGAAGAGATACTGGATAGCAGCCCACTGTGACATGTAAATGTACATATTTCATGGGGTAAGGACAAACTCAGTTTGGCTTCTCTGTGTGGTTCTGACCAGGAACAAGGCCTGTGTCTTCCTTGCAGATGCCACAGGACACAAAATGAAGAGTAACCTGAAGCCTTCACTGCTGCTCCTGGCCTCTGTTTCTGGGTGTTCCTAGATCTTCCCCCTGAGGGACAGAAGTTGTCATCAGGCTCACGGGTTATGTTCAATGCAGTTTGCCCAAGTCATTATACAAAGGAAATAAAAAGTCTAGTCTTGATATCTCATTCTCTTCCTAGATCTGTACAAACTTCTTCCCAGCAAGGTGTAGTTTCCCCACCTTTTTGACTCACCCTTGGTGTTCTATAACCTGCTCAGGTTTGGGTGCCACAACCATCTACAACTACCTGGAGACTCCAGCAAACTGTGCCCCTCCCACCTCGGAACCTGGGGATGTTCTTCCCTGAGTCCCTTCATTTTCTCTGTACCACAGCCATCTACGACTACCTAGAGATGCCAGCAAACTGTGCTCCCCCCACCTTGGAACCTGGGGATGCTCTTCCCTGGGTCTGTCTATTTTTCTTTGCCCTCTTCTTTCTTTTATAGCCAGTTCTTAATTGTCATTTCACACGCATGTCTCTTCCTCAGGAAATCCTTTATTGTCCTCCTAGCCAGTACCCATTTCTTCTCCCATCTTATAAAACTACCCATCTCCCCACCAGACAAGAAGCTCCCTGGGAGAAGGCAGTAATGCAGTTTTACTTGCTATAGAATCCTAAGCGTCAGGCACATATATACATGTATGTGTATCCCTTCAGTTAACATGCCCCGGTGGTTAAAAGCTTTGAACTCTCACTAGCTGTGTTCAAATACTACTTGTACTTTGGAGGATGAATCTCATCATGCTCACCAGTAGCACACACATAGCAGAACATCTATTAGAAAACTGTGAGAAGCAAATTGTCTTCTACATGCAAATCTCACACAACAGTACGTGACAAACAGCGTGCTCACGATATGCATTAGAGATTGTTGCAGAGTGAACAATTCCCATAGGGCCGGGAGACAATGCACCCTTTGCAGCCAAAGACAGGAGAACCAATTTTTCCACTTTGCTTCCAGACTGTTTTCTTAAATTTAAGTCTAGTGAGCTCCAGCTGCTAACTTAGGGTGCTTAGTTTCCCGGCCGAGCCCGCACAGAGTGCACAGGCAGTACATCCACACGGAAGATGACAGCGATGAAAGGAATGAACCCATCCATATTTATGCCGATGATAAATCCTGGAGTCAGACTGTAGTAGAGCGAGAGGCATCTATGATTCAGCTACCTCTAAACAGGAACTAGATGGATGTGGGCTTGCAACGCTACTGTCAGCCTCCCCCAACCGCCAGGCAGCATGAAAATGATCCTTCACCGAGCGCTCATCTTCTTACCCCCCCACATCCCTCCCATTTGTTTCTTCAGGGGAAAGAGTGATTCACTGGGAAGTATAATGGATCTGTTATGAAACTAGGCTCTCACTCATTAAATTGGTTTGTTTGCTTCATTTTGCTCCCTCTGGGGCCGTACCAGGAGCTGCAAGTGTTGGCTTTTGTTACTTAATGGAATCTCCAAACTTTGCTCAGCACATTCCGCATGTCTACCAATCCCGTGGCCAGCCTGGACGGCCTTCCTGTACTGGAAGAATTTATTCTTGACTTAGCCCTGGTCTGAAATAATTTGTGCCAATTATATGACCCAGCAAGACCCACAGGAACCAAGCAGAGGGTGCACCGGAGTTTGGCTGAGTTACTGGAGAGCCTCTTTCCACTCCTCCTATGACTTTCTTGTTGTGTACATAGCCGGAGTATGGCCGTGGTGTTGTATAAGCTTTACAGCTCACGGCTTCTTGTGCCTCTAAGAAACAATGACTTTCCTATGTAGAACGCAGTTCCAGAACTCCTGGCGAAAGATGCTTTGATTGGCCAAAGTCACCAGGCTCCCTTAGATCAAACAACTGGGACAGAGTAAGACATATTGAGCACTATCTAGAGATGTGGTACAGAAATGACTGGTAGACAAAGCTATATACCCAACCAAGATATGCACTTCTCTGTTGCTATGAGCTTATGCCTTGGTCCCTGTCACCTCTTTCCTCTGACAAACTCAGTTAAATCCGTTGACACTTGTAATGAAAAGACAAGGCCTTGCACATCTGCTTTGAAGCACAACAAGACATTTGTGAGAAGTATACCAGTACCAACTCTGTGCTTCTATTTCATCCACATGACTAAAACTAGGTCACAGTATAAGAGTCACACATCTGGAAATCTCCAGCTGGATTCATCATTTCCCCAGCTCCATAAACCTCTGGAGAAAAGAGATATGATTAACTCTAATGAAATGAGGAAGGGCTTCCTTCCCAAGATTATAATTCCAGGTCAGTGAACTCTTGGAAAATAAGTATTTTGAATATTGTTTATATGACTCTAATGTCTAAGACTGCTTTATTTCCCTATTAAATATTAATAAACATATTAAAAGTAATAACTATTAAATATATTTAACATTAATAGTCATTTCTGATTGCTTCTTGACTATCAAACCATATATTTTATATACTTCTATGTCATTCTTATTTAATCCATACACAAGCCCTTGAAAATCTACATTTGTTTTAAAAAGTCTACTAATCTAAATATTAGACTATGAAAAGGAGGGTTTGCATAGTAAATATAACAACAGCTACCATTACTCATGTTCCTGCTCCTTCCCTTTGCCAAAGTCAATGCACTGACTTCCCCTCTCCTTCACCAAATGGTACTCTCACAAAGGCACCAGGGAACACAGCAGATGATCCTTTTTGTTTTGTTTTTGAGGGAGGGTCTCTACACATCCCTACTGGCCTGGAACTCACTATGTAGGCCAGGCTTTCTTGGAATTTACAGAGATTCTCTTACCTCTGCCTCCTGAATGCTAGGATTAAAGGCATAGATGACCTTTAAGACTCTTATCTAATGGAGGTGGGTCTTGTATCTTATCTGTTGCTTTCATTGGTTAATTAATAAAGAAACTGCTTGGCCCTCTGATAGGGTAGAATTTAGATAGGCGGAGTAAACAGAAGAGAATGCTGGGAAAAAGAAGCCGAGTCAGAGTCGCCATGATTCTCCCACTCCAGATAGACACAGGTTAAGATCTTCCCTGGTAAGCCACCTTGTGGGCACACAGATTATTAGAAATGGGTTAATCAAAGATATAAGAGCTAGCCAATAAGAGGCTAGAACTAATGGGCCAAACAGTGTTTAAAAGAATACAGTTTCCATGTAATTATTTCAGGTAAAGCTAGCCGGGTGGCAGGACACAGCCTGCCACTCCCTACAACACTTATCTAGTTTGCAAGACTTAATAATCTTTTTGTTTCTCAAAATTGTATATCCTGTGTGTTATAGCATAGTCTCCACCTTATAGCTTTTTCAGAATTTCCAATTCTGAAAGACTTTTATTCTGAAGACTTTCATCTATTTGGAGTTGATTTTTATGCATTGTAAGAGACATGGGTCATGTTTCATTCTTCTACACATATACATCCAGTTTTCCAAACAGTATTCGTTGCAGATGCTCTTTCCTTCAGTGTGTACCTTTAGTGTCTGTGCTGGATGGTTCTATGCCAGACACAAGCTGAGAGGAGGCAACCTCAATTAAGAAAATGCCTCTCTAAGATATAGACCATTTTCTTAATTTGTGATTGATGGGGAAGGGCCCAGTCCATTGTCTGTGGTGCCACTTCTGGGCTGATGGTTCTGGATTCTATAATGAAAGAAGTTGAACAAGCCATGATGAGCAAGTCAGTAAGCAGCACCCCTCTATGGCCTCTACATCAATTCCTGCCTCCAGGTTCCTGCCCTGTTTGAGTTACTGTCCTGAACTCATGAACTGAGATATGGAAGTGTAAGACAAATAAACCCTTTTCTCACCAAGTTGCTTTTTGTCACGGTGTTTTATTGAAACAATAGAAATCCTAACTAAGGTAATATCTTTGTCAAAAATTAGGTGACTGTAATTGTTTAGGCTTAACTCTAGACCTTACATTTTATTCCATTGATCAGTTCATCTGTTTTCATCCAATATCATGCCATTTATATTATTATGGCCTTGTAGTGTAATTTGATATTAAGAATGATAATCCTCTAGCCTTGATATTTTTCCTCAGAATTGCTTTGAATACCTAAAGTCATTTACGTTTACATGTGAATTTTAAGACTTTTTATTCCTGTAAATAATATCATGGAAAACTTTATTGGGATTGCATTGAATCTATAAATTGGTTTTGCTAGGTTTACCATTTCCATGTTATTAATTCTATCAATCCATGACCCTGGGAGATATTTACACTTTCTAGTGTTTTCCTCAATTTCTTTCTTCATAGTTTAATTTTTTTCATTTTAGAGGTCTTTACCTCATTGGTTAAATTTATTCTGAGATTATTTATTTACTAGTATGCTTGTTTATTGGAGACTATTACAATTAAGTTGTTTTCCTGATTTTTTTTTACTGTTTTTATCATTCATATATAGAAAGGTTACTGAATTTTGTAGGTAAATTTTGTACCCCACCACTTCTATGAACATGGTTGCCAGTTCTAAGTGTCATCTTTCGGGACTTATATGCATAGAGTGGGATCTTTAGGGTCTCATATGCACAGAGTCATATCATCTACAACCAGAGATACTTTGGCTTCTTTTAATATTTATGTTCCTTTTTTCTTTCCCTGTCTTGTTCTCCTTGCTCTAACTAGGACACTGAACTCTCTAATCATTGGGAATGAGATTAATGGACTCCTCTTTTATTTTAGCCACTTTTATACTATTTTGACAGAACATCATGAATAAGGCAACTTATGAAAGAATGCGTTTCATTGGGATTATGGTTTCAGAGGGTGAGAGCCCCAGATGACAGGGAAAACCCATGGCAGCAGAAATAACTGAGAGGTGACAGCTTGAACCCCAAGCTGGAGATGAAGGAGAACACAGTGGGAAAGACACGAGTCCTTGGAAATCTCAAAGCCTGCCTCCAGCAATGCACTGTCTCCAATAAGGCCACACATCCTCATCCTTCCCAAACAGTTTCTCCAACTGGGGACCAAGTATTCAAACATATGAGTGAGTCTATGGGGACCATTATCATAGAAACAACTACACCTATAGTCTTCCGATTTTAATAGGTTACTTAGAATTATCTCTCATCTAGCATATTATTGAATATGGGCCAGTCATATGTAGTCTTCATTATTTTGAGTCATATTTTCTCTAGCTATATTTCTTTAGAAATTTTACCATTAAATGATGCTAGATTTTTGTAAAAAGGTCTTTTCTATGTGTATTGAAAAAAAACATGTAATTTTGTCTTTAAGTTCATTTATAGTATTTATTACATTTATCAATGTACTATATACAGCTTATGGTGCTATTGGAAAGTGGGGCTTAGAAAAACAAAGGGAGGTCATTGAGGGCATGCCCTTGAAAGGGATAATGGGACTCTAGCCTTTCCCCTGTTTTTCTTTGGTTTCTAGTTATCATGAGATATAAAGGTTTCTGCCATTTGTATATATAGAACCATGCCTGTATATTTTGGATGAAGTATACATCATGGTGAATAATCTTTTGTGTGTGTGTGTGTGTGTGTGTGTGTGTGTGTGTGTGTGTGTTGGTTGGACATTGGAATACTTAGTCCCCAGTAGGTGATGTTGTTTGGGGAGGCTCAGAAAGTGTGACCTTGTTGGAGATACTATGTCATAAAAGCTACCTGCTATCCCACTTTCTCTCTCTCTCTCTCTCTCTCTCTCTCTCTCTCTCTCTCTCTCTCTCTCCTTCCTCTTTGTGGTTTGAGATGTGAGCCCTTAGCTCTCATCTTCCAGCTCTAGTAGCCATGTCTATCACTTGCTGCGGCCATCATTGATCCTAACCCTTTAGAATTGTAAGCCCTAAGTAAATCCTTTCTCTTATAAGTTGACTTGACCAAAGTGTTCTATTAATTGATAAAAACCCTAACTAACGGAGTTTGTGCTTGCCTTGCAAGTGTTTTGCTGATTATTTCTGCATGTATATTCATTAAGGATTTTCATCTGTAGTTCTACTTTTTGTTGTGTCTTCATCTGGTTTGGGTATTAGAGTAATGCTGGATTCATAGAAGGATGCTGGAAGTGTTTCTACTATTTTGGGGAATTAATAGGCATAGATTAAGACTTTCTAAATAGGTCTATGGTTGCTGAAAAAATATATCAACAATTGACAGATGAGACCTCATTAAGCTAAAGAAGGTTTTGAACACTCATATGAATGAAGAAGCATCCTACATAGTGAAATGTTTTGCCAAATATATATCTGACTGAGGACTACTATATAAAATGGGTTAACTCAAAAGAGGGGGGATTTCAAAATGCCATCTTCTTGGAAACCCATAGCCATTATAATCATGAACTTTGAAGAATTATAGATGGCTTCACTGGATCTGCACAAGATTGGGCCCATCAATATAGCCAGGAAAAGATTGAGAGGTACTTGGTAGGGGGCAGTGAAGCTACAACTTATTATTGAACTATTTCTTATAGTAGATTCTGTGAAAGGGGAAGTCATTGCTTTCAGCTGTAACAATGTAACAATCAAGAAACAAAGGATAGTCTCAACCCAACACCCACACAGATGGACCTATTAAACTAAATGGGTAATACAGTGACCAAAAGTCATGGGGCTAGGAATGATTGGGTAGGGGAACAGATGGAGTGGAGAGGGTTGGAGGAGAGAATAAGTATATATACATGAGACTGCCAAGGAAATAAAAGTTTAAAATGCAGGTCCTGGCCAACTTGGGCACTTTTCATGTATATTCTTCTAGAATTAAGATCTCTCAAAAGTGGTTTGGCAGATGGATTTGGTCAGTTCTAACCATCCTCTCCATCTCTTGGACCTTTTGTGAAGGGTGAGGTCTTGGATGCTGTGAATGTTCACAATCCCCAGCTTCTTGTAATTTGGTGCTTTGGAATGGTTCAGACTACATCCACTGATGAATCAAGAATTAGCTGTACGGTACAGGATCTACAGACTCTATGAACTTTCATGGGTAAAACACAGGAGATCAATGAACTCAGATGGGGAAAACACATTGCTAAATTCAATAACTGCCAGCTAAACGTTTTCAATTATGTGTTATCATGAAACTACAACAGTATTAAAAGAATCTATGAGATTTGTCTGCCTCTGCTTCCAAATGCTGGGATTAATGATGTGTGCCGCCATCACCTGGCTGTATTACTTATTGTAGCTATCTCTAAATATTATTTATTCTCATTGTTACTTTAATATTATTTATTAGTAATTTAATACAAAAGTAACAAAGCATATTTGTTACTGCATAATAAATCTTTTTAAAGTATCATTATAATCTAAAATTTTGATAATATATTTTAATATAATTGTCTTTCTTTGTAGTCTTGTAATAATTTTACATATTTAAAAAAGTTTAAGGAGAGTCCATATGTTTTACCACACATATACATACACAAAATCCTTTTGTATAGGATAAATCAATTTACAATAGTGAAAGGTTTATTTTTCTTCCAGTTTGAGAGAAATAAGTTGATGTCACTTGGCCCCACTCTCTCTGGTCATATGCCAAGGCAAATATCTCAGTGAAACTGCAAATGATAGAAACATGTGTACCTCATGATAACTAGGAACCAAAGAGAGACAGAGGAAAGGCTAGAGTCCCATCATCTCTTTCAAGGCATGCCTTCAATGACCTCATTTCCTTTTTCTGAGTCCCACCTCCCAATAGTGCTGTAAGCGGCTCATCAGTCTTTTAATATATTAGCTTTGGGGAAACATAGATGAAGACATCAACAGTGGGAGAACATCCTATTCTTCTCACGACATTGCTAGATCTTCATCCTTGACTACCGCAGTTCATCTTCCCGGAAATATCATACAGTAAATTTCTACTCAGAGTACCACACTTACCCAGGACATAACCAGAAGCTGGTCAAAAGTGTCCTATTTTCTTAGCTCTTCCAAGCCTTTGTCCCCTGTATAGAATTGCATCTACCTAAACATGACATGGCAGGAGAGAGGTTTAATAGCCATTTTCTCAGATCTGTGCTGCTGACTAAACTGTTTTCCTTTCTTAATTCTTCTCAAGAATTCCTAATTCAGCAAACTCTTAGTCTGGAAGGAAGGTTTGCTTCCTTGTATTTAGGCTTTTCTCTTCCCCACCCCTTCCTACCATTAGAAATATAAAAGCTGTGGTTTTAAAAACTGAAATGTCAAAGCAATCTTTGTAATGTTCATATGTGTGTGTCTTCTCCCTAGAGCTATCTTTCTCTTAGCCTGGACAGCTCAGTGCAATGACAAGACATCAGGTTAACCAGAAACACCAGGGAAAATTGGCCAATTGCAAACAGTTCTCCACCAAAACTACTAAAGCCCACCATTTTGCATATCAAGTTTATAAACTCCAGTTCAAAAAAATGATGGAAACAGCGGCAGAGATTCACATCGGAGCACTGGACTGAGCTCCCAAGGTGCAGTTGAAGAGTGGAAGGAATGAGAATATGACCAAAAAGGTCAAGACCATGAAGGGTTTATCCACTGAAACAGTTTGCTTGAGCTAATGGGAGCTCACCAACTCCAGCTGGACTGGAAAGGAACAAGCATAGGACCAAACTAGTCCGTCTTAGTGTGGTTGACAGTTGCATGGCTGGGGCAGACTGAGGGACCACTGGCAGTGGCACTGGGATTTGTCTCTACTGCATGTACTGGCTTCTTGGGATTCTATTCTCTTTGGATGGATACCTTGCTCAGCCTAGATGTAGTAGGGAGGGCCTTGGACCTTCCACAAAGCAAAGTGCCTTACCCTCTTTTAGGATTAGAGGGGGGGTAAGGTGTGAGGGTCTGTGGAGGGAATGGGAAGAGGAGAGGGAATGGGAATTTGGATTGGTATTTTTTTTAAAGAAAGAAAGAAAGAAAGAAAGAAAGAAAGAAAGAAAGAAAGAAAGAAAGAAAGAAAGGAAGGTTGTTCTCACTCTGAACAGGAAATGTCCTACAGAACTGGAAAGTCATAGGGATGCGATGAGAAATAGATGCTGTCTTAGAGAGGCCCACTCATTGTGACTTAATAGGAATGACTTCCTTCTGTGCATCACGCTCACAGTATGGAGACAAAATAGGGACTCCATAAAGTAGAAATTGTTCCCGGTCACATGCAGGCTGTATAGTTGTCATCCCTACACTTCTACAATGACCTGAGTAAGAATCCATTTGAACTCAGAGAAATGTATACAAAGTAAGACACACTACAGATTGGGCAGTGATTAGAAACAGTATACTGTCAAGCTGAGTCTAGACTCTGGGGTCTGCTGCGAACTTTTAAAAGTTTTCTACATATATATCATAACGCTTTGACATATTAAAAATTACTTCCTGGTTTGTGGGAGACAAAGCTAGCCAATTCTTACAGAGTAAAGGCCCCAGCCAAGAGTGTGCCTTTGATGTAGAAACGAATGCAGAGCCATAGTCCTCTACTGGGGCTCATACAGCTGATGAAACAATATTCTGCTGCCTTAATCATCCCGGGACTAGTTGACAGGCTAAACCCCAGAGCCCACTAAAATTACCCAATGTAGCTAACCCTGAACTGTTTGCCTGCCTGCCCCCTTCTCCCGACCTCTTCCCATGGAATCTGCTGTAAATATTGCGATCATTCTGCCTCCCACTTTAGCCATATGCCTCTGGATGGAGCTGGTGTTTTCCTAACATGGCTCTATGTGGCCTGCCATGCCTATAGTCTCCAGTACCAGTAAGTAAAATAGCATTGTTTTTTTTTTTTGTTTTTTTTTTTTTTTTTTTTTTCTGAGCCTCTCCTGAGTTTTCTCTGGTGACTGCTCTTAACTGACCAACACTCAGAAGAATCTAAAGTGTGGAGATTCAGGATTGGGAGGGGGATGAATCTTCCTCAATAGATCAGCGGAACCCAGTTAATGTTTCCTCTGGGTGGACTGTGGGGGAGTTTGCACAGGGCTGGCTGGAGTGGGTAGTGTCTCTCTCAGTACCGGAGTGTCTAGCTGGCCTCGCTACAGACATCAGAAGTCAGGATAGGGTTGTGGTTCCTATTCCTAGACAGCTCCCCTCTCCAGCACATAGCAATGCTTCACAGCTTCTCCATGTTACCTCATGTGACTAAGCCATGGAGGGAGCTAGAGGGAGACCTTGCTTTGCTCCTCTCTGAAGGGATTGCCCTGTGCAGGGATTAATGCACAAGGCTTGTTAAGCAAGACTCACCACTGATGTTTGCCGAGCACTTCCTTTGTGTGAGGTTCTGGCCTCTAGACTCACAAAGAGCCCCTGAGACCCAGTCCGCTCCTCAGCAGGAACAAGCACGTAGCCTGCAGCTATGCACCTGGTGAGTGACAGAGCCAAGATCTGAAGGGAAAGGGCTGACTCCGGAACACCTGCAGTGCTGAGGAGGCAGAGCGAAGCTGTGTACACCTTCACCCAGAGCCTGGAGATTGCTGTCTAGGGTCCAGGGCAGCTGCAGCTGGACCTGGTGTGGATTTGGGGCTCTGTTTCCATGGTTGCAAGCCTACCGGGATTTCTAGGCAAGATGAAGCACAGAGATGAGAACCTGAACATGTTTGTCAAAGGCGAAATCCTGTGGCGGTTATGTTCATATTCACAGCCCCTTTGCAAAGGACACAAAGGGCGTTTGAAGCCCAGCAGCAGAAGGGCACGCCCTAGCCTGACAGTCGAGGGCCCCGGACCCCCTATGCTCCTCCCCGGCTCCAGCTTGTATGAATTGAAGGGATTGTAATGCCCATTGTGATTCTCCATCTCTGGCAACTGGAAACTGATACTACCTTAAAACAATCTCTAGGTGTCTACTCGGCAAGGTTTAACCTCAGAAGGGCTGCAGAAAAGCCTGTGAATCTGTGCTTTTTAGAGCTCGCTCAGTGAGTCTAATCATCGATCTCATTTGGGAACTACTGCCCTGAGTAATTCGGTCCCTTCTGGACTGGGCTATCCATTCTGGAAATCATGCCCTAGAGAGTTTCCAGGTGGGAGCACGGTAATCAGAAATATTTAAGAAGTGTTTAAGTCTGAGTGATTTGGAGGATATTATAGTAATGTATCTAATGAGCAAGGCAAAAAGCAATTAGGTTTTATGATGGACATCTATGTGCGTGCTCAGCACTTCTTTCTCTGCCTTTAAAATGCTACCTTAATAAGCTTCTGAGAAACCACCCATTTTTGACTCTTCTGTGTTGAGTGTGTGGTTAACCCATCTTGCTCCCTGTCTTCTAAGTGAGCAGGGTTCCCCTTTTCCTGATTACTGATTGCAGACAGGTGGACCCGAGTCAGGCATGTGGGACTCAATCCTATGGCTTTCAATCGTGTAGTTGCAAAGCTGGGCCACTATAATTTCAGGGCAGTTGGCAGTTGCCTCCAGCGCCTAAAGGTAAGGAAGCTCTGCATGGCGGAGAACAGTAAGACCAACTCGGTGAAGAGACACATCAGAAGCAAACCTCCAACCACAAACTTGAAGACTTTAAACATGGTGGAACTTAGTACATAAACACAGAATTTCGGATGCCCTGAATACATTTAACAAAAGTCTGACAGTGTGCGTGTGTTATGTGATATTTTTCTCTTTTGGCTTTTTGGGGGCCCGCCACCCAGCTGCCAAAGAAATCACACAGAGGCTTATTCTTTCTTATAACTGCCCAGCCTTAGTTTGGCTTGTATCTTGCCAGCTTTTCTTAATTTAAATTATCCTGACTACCTTTTACCTCTGGGCTTTTATCTTTATCTCTGTATACCTTTCTTTACTTCTTCTCTTTTCTTTTACTTACTCTCTGCCTGTCTGTCCTGCCTATTCTTGCTCCTGCCTTGCTATTGGCTGTTCAACTCTTTACTAGACTATCAGGTGTTTTAGCCAGGCCAAAAAAAAAAAAAAAAAAAAACNAAAAAAAAAAAAAAAACTCACAGCTTCACAGAGTTAAACAAATGCAGCATAAATAAAAGTCACACAACTTAAAGTAATATTCCCCAACCTGTGTGAGAAGATATTTGTAAAGTTGAGGTAGACAAAGACTAGCATCTCCTAGAATATGTAAGAAATGCTTGAGAATCCAGAAGAGAAATGCTGGAAGTTGTTGCCTGATCTGAATAGAAAATATACAGAAAAAGGTTTATGGCCCGCAAAGTTCACAAACCTGTGATGAAACACTTAAGATCATAATAATGAAAAAAAAAATGAGTTCATATTAGAACAATTAAATATTAATCTTGATCCATTAAACTGATAGAAACTAGAACCTGGATATCACCAATGATCAGAGATATAAGACACTCCACATATTGATAATGGGATTTCGATCCCTTCTGCTTGGGATGGTACTTGGGGGGGGGGGGGGCTAGCTTGTTGGAACCAGGTCTTAACAATGATAAACCTAATGATACTGCTCCACGGTTCACATGGCAGTGAATTCCTTTCCCAAGGCTTTGAATGTACAAAAGTTTTTATAGATAAGTCTTTAGTGACAAAGAGTTGGAGGTATCCATCACTGGAGAAGGCATGAGGAAAATATGGTATGTCCATTCAGTCCATAGGTTTAAATGTAGTAATGATAAAAAAAAATGGGTGCATATATAGCAAAGTGAAAAAGAAGGAAGATTACTTAATAGGCTCTATAACAAAGTGTCATGGAACAGACTAGGATTATAGCCACACAAAGCATGTACTTGGGAAGGACTTAGTTAAAACTGTACATACTAACTGCCTTAGAAAAAAAATATCCATAGAAGGATCCTTGCATCTAAAGATGCTAATGGATGCCAATGTTTCTTAAAACAAGCAACTTAATAATAAATTTAACAAATATCATAGGTTAAAAAAAAAACAAAACTGAGGTCTAAGATGAGAAAAGACCTTGCGCAGATTGTTCAGGGGGTGTTTTCTGAGCTGTGGTCTGAGCTACAAACGTGGAAGGATGTTGAGAGGACCCTGGCAAGACAGTGACAGGACTGGAGGAAGGCTGTGGAGCGAAACTTGAACACAGCAGAGCTGAAAGTTTCCTGAACTGTAGAAGTCAGGGTGCCGTGACCCCCAACAAAGCGCCTTTCAGTGCCTCAGTAGAGGGTGGTAAAATGAGGGCTGGTTACATCTAAAATCCAGAATAGCCAGAGAGCAGATGTGCACCATTTGTGAGCAGCAGCGGGCAGCAGACATTTACTCAGTAGTACTCTATCGATTCCATACCATTAGCCCCTACAGTTAAAAAATCCGTTCTCTTCAGCATGCACAGTCCTGGTTAGAAGTAAACAAGATGCTTCCCAGGCAAACCTCATTTTTATGTGCAGTGTCTATGTGGGGCCCAATGTAGAATCTCTGCATGTGCTCCAGATGGGCTAGTTTTAGATTAACTTTTCAGGAAATAGACAGGTTGTCAGGCTTGTGCAGCAAACACCTTTACCTCCTGAGTTGTCATGCTAGCCATTACCTCTTTTAAAGGAGTAACCATATTCACATACTTTCCACGGCTGTTGGCTTCCTATGTCTATCATCTATGTATCTATCATTTATGTATCTATAATCTATATATTTATTGTCTGATCTATCATCTAGCTACCTAGCTAGTTATCTGCCTATTGATCTATTTATTTATCATCTATCTATTCATCTACCTACATCTATCTATCTATCTATCTATCTATCTATCTATCTATTATTTATTTTTCTACATCCTGAAGATGATGTGTTTGAGTGTGCAAAGACAGATATAAACCATAGTGTAAAAATAGTGTAAGTAGTGAAGCGGTAAGCTATAAGAACAGCAGCTCTTCTGTATCTAGAAAGACCGCTGTCTTCGAAGAAAGATGGTTCTGAGCAAATTGACCAGAAGACAAGGAAAAGATTTTTCGTTGAAAAATTTCCTGTAATGAGGACGTTGTAAATTATTCAGAGTAGCAACATCTGGTCTCCATGTTCACTTTTGGTAATGAAACAACTCCTACAGATCTGGTTATGTGCTTCGGGCTGGTACCATGACGTGTGAAAGATAGGACCTCTGTACGTGTGGCTCTTATGACTTATCTTCTATCAAGGGGCAAATAATAATAGTAAGTATTTATACAGCATGAAATTTGTGCCAATAACTGTTATTCATGCTGTATGTGCATAAACTCCTTTAATCTTTAAAACATCTTATGAATTCTTCATTTCTTTTTCAGTGTAAGCACATAATTGGCAAGATTGTAATTAAAGGCCATGTTGTGTACCTCTAGAATTCATAAATAAAGGTAAGTACAGGTTACAGTGAGTCACGAGGAAGGCATTTTCCTTTTTAATTATTATTTTTGTTTGTTTGTTTTTCAAGACAGGGTTTCTCTGTAGCCTTGGAGCCTGTCTTGGAACTAGTTCTTGTAGACCAGGCTGACCTCGAACTCACAGAGATCTGCCTGCCTCTGCCTCCCATGTGAGGGGATGAAAGGCGTGCGCCACTACCGCCCTGCAGGGGGAAGTCATTTTCATGGACAATACCTACCTAAGTACTAATACTGACCACTATTAGACACACACTGTACTTACTTCTCTTCAGAACACAGCACAAGGAAGTGATTCAGGATTGAGGAGACCAGTATGCTATTACAATGTCAATACTAAGCCTACAAGGGCAAGACAGGCAGAAGACCCAGGGCTATATAGCAGAGCCCAATGCTAGAATAAAAAGAAATCAAATTGCCTTCCTCCCTCTCTTCTTTATATCTCTTGCATGTAAATGTGGGCCAGATTCCTGTGAACATCATTACAGACTGACATACTGTGCCATGCTACAGAAATAACTGTGCTTCCTAGTATAGCACATCCATGGCCACAATACACAACATGCTTTTCTAAAGGAAGAAAATATGCCATCAATTCTTAATGCAGGGAGGAGGGGGCATGAATAGCAACATCACCCATTCGTAAATAATGGTGGCCTAGTAAAAATTTATTCCAACAACTTTTACTTTTCAGACCGTAGCAGGGCTGATTAGCCAGTGAGAAGCACTCTGTCAAAATGATGCCCACTGCAAATGGTAGCTGCTAACTGTTAGACGGTCAAAGAGGGCATCGGGTGGATTTGATGTGTTTGGTGCTGTATCTCCTTTGCTGCTGCCTCTGCTGCTTCTGAATGAGCTCCTAAGGCAGTGAGGCAACCCTGGTCCAGAGCGCTGCTGGGCCCTACCACCACCAGCCAGGCAATATCTCAGGAGATCCCAAAGGTATCCCCTCCTGTGTGGCCTAGACCCACAATCCTTATACCTCTTCTTCCCTCTTTCTTCTGCCCTTCCTCTAAACACAGTTTTGTGGTGGACTCAGCTCAATCACAGCAAACTGGCTCTTTGTTTTCAATTAAAATAGATTCTCCAGTCTTTTCAGTAATTCATTTGGCAAATTATACCAAAACATGATGACTTTAAAAGAGAGAGAGAGAGAGAGAGAGAGAGAGAGAGAGAGAGAGAGAGAGAGAGACAAGCAAACAAACAAACATTTATTATCTCAGAGTTTCTGTGGACCTAGCATTTAAGAATAACTCTGCGGCATAGGGACCTCTGAGAAGTTGTATCTGAGATGCTGGGGAGGTTGTGTGGCATTCAATCATCTGGGCTGGCTATGGCAGAAGCACTATGAGGATGTTGAAAAAATTTCAGTCTCTTACTGACTGCTGATGGGATGCTGACGGGATCACTTGGTCCTTTCTGTAGGACTGCGTGCATATCCTCATGACCAAACCAAGACAGCGTGAGCTGAAGCCATGACTTATTTCAGGACCTCACATCAGAAACGGCACAGCAGTTTTCTACAGTTTCCTCATAGTTAACCAAGCCAGCTGTGTCGGTGTAACAGAGAGCCCCCAGTGGTGTTGAAAACCATAAACAACATCTTGTAGTGGGCTACTACACTAAAGGGTGTGCACCTAACCCCTGTTAAGGTATATATCAACATACACTTTATATATGAAAAACATATATGGAAAATTCAAACAGCCCACCTGAAATGACAGTCATCTAGCCTATTGTTTTGATAGGAGGCAAGTCAGTTTATCCTCATTCGTGTATGGAAGAGCGATCCCAGGAGAGATGGCTGAAAATGGTCCTTCCATTTCAATGCTTCCTGTCTAGCACTCCCTGTCAGTTGTACTTAGAACTTTACTCAGACTTGACTCTGTTTTATGCTTTTCCCTGTCTTTCTGGGGTCCCTCAAGGGAAGAGACCATGCCCTGTTCGCAGTCACAAACATGGGTAGCTTAAGGAGGCCCTTTAATTAACGCTTGCCTGACATGACCTCTCCCACAGACAGCAGAGACATGAGAAGACTGTTGTGTCTGTTGCCCTCTAAGAACTTGTAGCCTGTTTAATGTGCTGGGAAGTCATGAAAGAGATTTGTAGCTGCTTCATTTTTAGCGGCTATTAAATATTTCTCAGCGTGTCAGATGGAGAGAAAAGCAAGAGACGAACCGCTAAAGAGACAGTCGGATTATTCAGGATGGAGAAAGTGCAGATTTCTATTTGCTGTAACTGGTAACCTGGTTTGAACTGATAACTTTTAATTGGGACAAAATCCTAGGGGAGAAAAAAAATCCCCCTCCCACATGCAAATGATCCCATCTGTGATGCTATTAAATGCGCGCTAGCTCAGCAGCGCCTTGCCAAACTGCCATATTATCTCTTCTTGAAAATTAACATTGGATCCAGCAACTGAGGAATGGGGAAGCAAACATAGACTCCAGGACTTGCTTTAAATAAAGGGAGTACTCAATAAAACTCAAGCTTGAAACTTCATTAAGACCCAGAGCCGCTTGCCAGGAATTGCTTTTTCCTCTGCTGTGATGAGTCACTAGACTGTGAACTTTCTGTTAGGACAGAAAAGTATTCTGGGAGAGTAAGGAGATTTGGGGTGTATGTCTATTTTTGTTCTTAGTTAGGGCTTTGACCAAGAAAGTCAAACAATTGAGACTTGAGTGTCTTCCTCTGGAAATGAAATTGGATTAGGCTCCCCCAGGACCCCTTTAATTCGCTTGTATATTTATTAACATTTATTGAACACTTGCTGTGTGCTAGGCACCGTTCTACGCATTTTTGTGGAATGATTTATGGGAGAGATAACTCTCTGTTCTACGGGGACATTTAATCTAGTGATGGACGCAAATGCTATAGATGACGACCAGGGACTAAACAAATGACCCTCTGCCATTACACTAAATGTGATGGGCTCATTGTCTTTCTTGAGTCAAGCAGTGTCCTACAACATTTGGCAAAGAGACCCAGAGTGGTCCCAGAGGTTAGCAAAGACTTCCCTAGCTGGAGTCTTGGGGAAGCCATAGGGATAGTCTGTGGAAGAGCAGAAGAGACTGGTCCGAGTAAAGGGAAGCGACTGAGTATGACTGTCACTTGTGATGGCCTGGTTAATCATATTAGTGAAGGCTGCAGAGGCCAGCTGCATAAAAAAAAAAAAAAAAAAAAAGGAAAAAAAAAAAGAAAAAAAAAAAAAAGGAAAAAAGAAAAGAAGAAAAAAAAAAAGGAAAAAAGAAAAAAAAAAAATTTGAAAAAAAAAATAAAAAAAAACATAACAAAAAAATAAGAAAAAAAAAAAAGAAACAAGAATAAAACTAGAATACAAAAGGAATACAAAAAGAAAAAAAAACAATAAGGCTCAAAAAAAAAAAAAAACAAATGAAACAAAAAAAACAAAAAAAAAACAAAAAATAACAAAAGATAATTATGAAAAGAATAAAAAAAAAGTAAAAAAAAGAAAAAGATAAAAGAAACAAAAAACAAAAGCAAAAAAAAAAAAGAGAATGAAAAAAAAGACAAAAAAAAAAAAAAAAAAAAACTAAAAAACAAATAACAAAAAAACATAAAAAAAAAAAAAAATAACAAAAATTTAAAAAAAAAAATAAAAAAAAAAAAAAAAACAATCCAAAAAAAAAAAACAAAAACAATACAATACTATAATAAAATAAAAGAAAAAAAAATAAACTATAAAAAAAAAAAAAAAAAAAAAAAAAAAAAAGAAGAAAAAAAAAAAAAAAAAAAAAAAAGAAAAAAAAAAGATAGAAAAAAAAAAAAAAAAAAAAAAACAAAACAAAAAAAAAAAAAAGGACATGGGAGTCAATTGGAAATTGGTTTCAGCACTTTCATAATTCACATTCCTGGGAGTTTATTTTTGTTCTCTCTAAACAAAGTTATTGTTATTATGTCATGTGTTTCCAAATTAAAAATTTTCCATATTAAAAATTCAGTCTCATCTAATGGGATATCTCAGTGGGTCATCGTGCTTGCTCCCAAGTCTGAAGATCTGAGTTTGAACTCTGGGATTCTTTGATGGGAGGAGAGAACAGACTATTTCAAGTTGTCTGCTAATCTCTGCACCCATACCAGGATGCCCCCCCCCGCCGCAGATATACACAAATAAATGCATAACAAAAGCAACAAAAATGGGGAAAAAATCATAATATTCTTTGTATAGGATATAGAAGCCAACTCAATGTATTATTAATGAATTATTTTTGTATTTAAGTTTTTATTTCTTTTTGAGGTAGGATGTGGCTATGTAGGCCAGCGTGAGCTCGAACTCAGTCCTTTGAATTCAGTCTCTTGAATGCTCAGAGTACTGAACAATTTACTGGGTTTTCACTAAAGACTTGAACATTCCTCTGTAACGGACTCGGCATTTATTTGATAATGTCGGGTGCTTGCCTTGCACCCTTGCTTACTTTAACAGACTTTCTTGGTAACCAACTGACAGCCAACTAAACGAGAGGAGGTGAAAAACAGGCCTTGGTGCCTGAAATCTAACTTGCCAGGGAAGAGCAAGGAAATCAGATCTGCAGGAGGCTTGGGGAGTGAGGTGCTGCCTGTTCAAATAATGAAGTGACAAAAAGATTCTGAGAACCAACCAATTCTGATGACTGAGACCTGACTACAGTCGTCCCCGAGAGTTATCAGCCTAAGGGGGAAATGACACACTGCGGTGTCTAAGAACATAGGCCTCAGACTGCAGTTGGCTACGTCTTAGCTATGTCGCCCTGGCCAGCATTATCTAACCACAAGTGACGGAGCCTCCTTAATTAAGGAGCAGGCTTAGTGATGTCTGGGTCTTACCCGAACTCAGGCACTTTCCTTGGGAAAACTTTTAATGGCTGCTACAGACTTTAGCAATCAATGCAAATCATATTTTAATGTAATTAAAAAAAAAAGAATCACATTGAGTGCAAAAATATGCACGACAAAGAAAAGACCAAAGGAACCTTTTTTGTGACTGAATACACAGACCTTTAACTCTTCCTGGGGTTTTAACCAAAGGTGATACAGAGCCATCTCGCCCTTTTCTGTAACCCACTGACTGACAACCATTTCTGACTTTTAGTATCTTTGACATTTGGAAAGTCTGAGAATTTTCAAAATTGCTCACTCTTGATGATGTCAGATCATTTTTCTTTTCTTTTTCCCACTAGAATTAATCTTTGGCCTTAAAACTTCTTAGGCTGAATTCATGTTAGATTTTCAGGAAAACTGCGAAGATAATGCAGAAAACTCCCACATACTCCTCCCCAGTCGCTAATAGTGACAGTAATATCTTTCTGATTCACTTGCCCGGATCAAGAAATTGATAGGGTTGGCACAATATCAGTACATGAAGTACAGCTTTCCTCAGTTTCTTTGTGAATTATTACTTTGCTGTTCAACCAGTTTAGGATGCCATGTTGTGTTTGGTCATCACGGCTCCTTACGTCCTTCAGACTAGTGACAATTTTCTCTTCCCTTGTTGGTCATGACCTTAACACTTTAAAAAACTTCTGGTTAGATGCTTTTGTTATATGCCCCTCAATTTGCATTTGTCTGGTATTTTCTAATAATTAAAGTAAGGTTATAGATTTGGGGAATGAATACTACAAATAGCAAAAGCATGTCTTCACGCTGTTTATCCACTGATGGTCTCTAAGTGTCTGCAACAGCACTGGGCAGTTGAGCAGCTGTTTACTCCATGTTGGACATGGCCATCATTGTCTTGAATCCCAATAGCTGTGATCAGTCGCATGAGATTTTATGAGAGGACCCATCATCATTTCCTCATAGAGGGAGAAAGTAGGCTTGTAGGATTCACAGAGCTCATGAGCCTTCATGAAATGCTCCTCCCAAAGACCCTACATAGGATGCAGAAGGTTCCTAGGGTTTGGTACTATTCAGTGGTATAGCTGTAGCAAGGGGATTTCCTGATGTTCCAGTAGCCTTTGAGTTATCCATGCTCCTGTAACTGCCCTAATAAACTTATAGGATCACCAAACTGAACGGAGTAGAATGTTTGTACAATCTGCTGGTATCCTCTCTATCTGGAGAGAATCTATCTTTATATATCCTCAGGAAAACCTACATGTAATGGTATATATATATACCATGTATATATGTGTTATACACATATATATTACATGTATATACACATATATATTACATGTATATATGTGTGTGTGGTGTAAATTTAGATGTATCCTGTTCATGATATTGATAATTAATATACACATCCATATTTATAACGATACTGTTTCCTTTTTAAAATATTTTTAAAGGTTTTTAAAGAAAATTAAGTACTATAATAAATTCACTTGTATCCCTGGACAGGGTGAGAAACTCGTTTACTACAAGCCACTGACTGTTGGAAAGTAAAGGAAGACACAAAAGTATAGGAAACATAGCTGTATATGCTGGTCAAAGCATCCTAGCCTGTCTGCTGCTATAACAAAATACCCAGGACCAGATACTTTTACAGAAATAGAGCCTCAGGGTTCTGGAAACTGAAAGTCCAAGTAAGTCTGGTGTCAGCATCTGCTCTGGTCGACACTCAATCAGAAGAGCTTGGATGCCCCCTCACAAAGGCAGAAAGAACCAAGGCATGCATCAGCCCAGGTGTCCTCTTTTCTTTGTTTAGTGAGAATGGCCAACACAGGGCCCATCTAGTCTAGATGCTATCTGAAGGGCCACACCTCTAAGCATGGTTACCTTGTGGATTTGGATGTTGTTCCCAATGTATTACTTTTGGAAAAGATTTTTAAGCCAAAATGACAAGATTTCAAATGTAAAACCAGTGAGATGTGGGATGAAGGGCTTTCCCCTAAATCCTGTGTCTACAGTTTAGCCCCACAGGAGATATATGGTGGAAGAAGAGAACCATACCTATACACACATACAGAGAAAGGGGGGGTCTGTGGCAAAGACAATGCTGGGTACTGAGCTGGGTTTCCCTTCCATCCAGCATCTAACTGCTCCCCAGTGAACACTTCATAAACATTTGGTGACAGAGTCTCCATGACTGAACACACTGTGTGTAGCAGAGCCTCCTAATTGCTGGCAGCTACTCCTCCAAATTTCACAGGCTCATTCTGACTCAGATAAATGTGCATCCAAATTCTAGTTGAATATGGCAAGTTTCTTTGGCTCTCTGAATTCCATTTACTTTAAATATAGAAATAGAAAGCCTTTTCTCTCGTACTGTCAAGGATGAGCCAAAGTGACCTTTCCCCCTTTCATTCAGAGAGCTTAACAGGAGTCCTGGTTCCCAGAGACTGATTGACAAGAGATCCTTATCTAAATTTCGTGTCTTTTCAGGTTCTTGTTGTTCTGGTGGAGTGCAGAGATTGGTATACACAGAGGCTGAAAGCTGATTGAAGCAATCGATCAGCTTACCTAATTTGCCATTATAAGTTGCATGATGGTCAGCAAAATGGCTCGGTGCATAAAGATACTTACTACTAAGACCGGCAACTTGAATTTGGTCCTTGAGAGGTACAAGGTGCAAGAAGAGAATGTACTCTGACAAGTTGGTCTCTGATTTCCACACTTGCCTGCACACACCCACACATGCAATCTCTCTCTCTCTCTCTCTCTCTCTCTCTCTCTCTCTCTCTCTTTCACACACACACACATACATATTTGTGTGTGAGCATGCATGTACGTGTGTGTTAGAATCCTAAAGTTGTATAACCTTGGATCAATTCTTTTCCAAAATGTTTTTTATCGCTATAATAAAGATGCCCATAGTTACTTCATAGGGATGCCATGAAGATTAGATAATAATGTAATATTTAAGACTGAAAATATAACTCCTGGTGAATATCATTTGTTACAATGGATCATTGTATTTGATGCATAAGACAGATAAAATAGATATGGAAAGGAGAAGAAGTAACTTCAGATTTTTTATGGAGGAAATAAAAGGCAATGATTGGATGGCACAGCTTATCAAGAGGACATATTAATAGCACCATATTGTCTCTAAAGGTAACTCAGTCTTTCATGCCTTCAACTTAACAGTCAAGAAGTAGGTGGGAGCAGGAAGAGATGGCAAACCTTTTCTGGTAGACTACGTAGTGACCATTTCAAGCTTATGGGTCACAGTCAGACTCTGCCCATGGTCTTTCTGTGTTCTTTTTGTTTTTTTTTTTTTTTAACTTCTTCTCTCATACATTACATGCCAACCTCAGTTTCCCTTCCCTTCACTCCTCCAGTCCTTGCCCCCCACCTTCGCTTTCCCACAAATCAAAGAAAAAAAAAAGCAGGCCTTCCAGGTATACCCACTGAACATGGCCTAACAAGACTGGGCACAAAGCTTCATATTAGGGCTAGATGAGGCAATACAGTAGGAGGAAAAGGACCCCAAAGGCAGTCAAAAGAGTCAGAGACACCCCTACTTCCATTGTTGGGAGTCCTGTAAGAACATCAAGCTACACAACTATAAAGTAGAAATGGAGGACCTCATTCAGACCCATACAGGGTCCGTGTTTTCCACTTCAGTCCATGTGAGCCCACACGAGCCCTGCTTAATTGATTCTGTGGGTCATGTTCTTATGGTGCCCTCAACCCCCTGGCTTAATACAATTCTTCCTCCTCTTCTTCTATGGGGTTCCCCTGTCTATCCATGTTCTTTGAAACAAATGATAACATTTCTAAAAATTACAAAAACAATTGGTTCATTGGCAAGGACTGCTAATCCCTGATAAGGTTAATAACTATATTTTATGGACATTTAAAGAAAGATAGTGAGTTGTAGAGTTTAAAGTTTAAAGTACACTCTATATGCTGATAAAGGACAAGTAGAGAGTAGCAGAATGGGCAGGTAGACTCCTTGCCAAAACAACAGAGGAATGGAAGGAAGAGCCAGTGTCGGGGTCTACATGCCACTGAAACATTTATTTAGTCCCTGTGTGGATAGTTGGGGCTTCTTCATCAGAAAAACAACAGGAAATACGTTGGGCCAGAGCTGCACGCAACTGTGGGGAGGCAATCCTCCCAGGGACTGCTATGTTTCTGAATCCAAGAGTGAGGTGCTTTCTGGTCCTTGCTCTTGGGCTGTCTTTCTAAAGGTGGCAGTGGGTGACCAGTCACACAAGACAGTGTCTCCCTCAGGACAAGGGCTGTCTGTGCTTACTGGCCAGAATAAAAGATCTGGGTTCCCCCAGATGAATCTTTCCTCTCGTGACACCTCCCTTCCAGTCATGTGTACAAATTCCATCTGTCCTTTCTCACAACTCAGGAAAATGCCGGAAGCACCTCCGTGTCCTTTCTTTTACCCGGGGGCCTCGCAATACCTGTCAACACCCATAAAGCTGCCAGGCTCACTTCCGAGCTTGAAGTGGGAAAAAGGATCACACCAAGCTTTTTAAGAAACGTTCTTGACAGTTTAGTACATGTATATAATGAATTTTAGCCATTTTCACCCTGTCGCCTCTCATCCTCCTTCCGTCTCTCACCGAACCCCTCATCTTCCTAACAGGGCCCCCTCCTACATTCATTGAGTTTTAATGTAATTTCTTGAATTAACATGAGTGAGAGGGTATTCACTGCGGTGTGGGCAACTTACCCATGACTACAACACTGAAGAAAATGATAACCCCCTCCCCAGCAGCTATCAATACTACTAGTTTCCTAGGAAGGGGCGGGACCTTTGTGGGTCCCTCCCCAATCCGTGATGGGGTGTTGATAGCCCCCTCTTGTGCGGGTGGCCACAGCGGCAGAGAAATCATGGGTGGGAACAGCCGTGCCACATGCAGAAGTCATCATTGCACCCCATCTTCCCACAAGGCTAGCCATCCTTCGCTCGCGGAGGAGGTGATACAGATGTTCTACTTAGGGCTGAGCATTTCACTGACACCGCCTCACTGGTTTGATCAGACGCGAGTCTCTCTGTTAATGGCTGCCTGCTGTAATGAGACGTTTCTTTGAGGAAGGCTGCTGAGAGCTGCATTAATCTGTGCGTGTAAACATGGGAATTTAAAAGGTCGTTTGACAGTGAAGCGAACGAGGAAGACGGAGCAAAAGCAGCAAGAAAACTAGAAGACGTTTTCTTAAAACTCACCTGAAAAGAGGCTGGAAGATAGCTTAATAGTTAAGAGCCCTTGTTGTTCTTGCATAGGACCCGTGTCCCGTTCCCAACACCTACATGGTGGCTAACAACCAACCTTTATTCCAGTTCTAGGGAATTTGACCCCTTCTTCTGACCTCCACCAGCACCAGGCACACATGTGGTACACGTACAAGCGTGCAGGTAAAACAGTCATATGTGTAAACTAAACAAATCTTTGGGAGTTGCCTGAAAAAATGTAAATAAAAAGACGTAAACGAAATGGGTGAGTTAACTGATTCAAACCCGTTGCATACCCACATCCCAAGCATCTTATGGGATGCTGTGGATACAAAAAACTCTCACGTATCAGTTGTAAATAAATAAGATAAATAAATAGAAACATCACAGCCATTCAAGAGCAATGTACACTGAAACAAGGAAGGGAGTTGTAAGGGATGTATTAGCAACTTTTCTCACTGCCGTGACAAGGTGCAATTTAAGGGACCTGGGGAGAGGGAACCTCAGTAGAGGAATTGCCTCTTTCAGATTGGCCTGTATAGAAGTCTGGCAAGTATTTTCTTGATTAATGATTACTACAGGTGGACCCAGCCCACTGTAGGTGGTGCTGTCCCTAGGCAGGTGGTCCTGGGTGGTATAAGAAGGCAGACTGATCAAGGTCTGGGGATGGATGGATCGATCCATCCAGTAAACAGAACTCCTTTGGGATCGCTGCTTCAGTTCTGGCTTCCAGGTTCCTGCTTTTAGGTCCTTCTCTGTTTTCTCTCAGTGATGGTGTTGAAATAGGAGCAGTGGGGCTGTGTCCCGCCACCCGGCTAGCTTTACCCAAAATAATTACATGGAAACTGTATTCTTTTAAACACTGCCTGACCCATTAGTTTTAGCCTCTTATTGGCCAGCTCTTACATATTGATCTAAGCCATTTCTAATAATCTGTGTAGCCCATGAGGTGGCTTACCAGGGAAGATCTTAACCTGCATCTGTCTGGAGTGGGAGAATTATGGTGACTGACTGACTCAGCTTCTTTCTCCCAGCATTCTGTTCTGTTTACTCCACCCACCTAAGGGTTGGCCTATCAAATGGGCCTAGGCAATTTCTTTATTAATTAACCAATGAAAGCAACAGATTAGAAAAATATCACTCCCATATCATGATGGGATGTGAGCCGGCAGGCGTAAGATGAAATAAAGCTTTCCTTTTCCTTGACTTGCTTCTGATCATGTGCTTGTCACAGCAATAACGTGTGGTTAACATGGGGGGAGAGGATTTCGCTTCCCTCAGTTGAACGATACAGTCTGTCATGTCAGGGAAGCCATGGCAGAACTCAGGGAAGCCAGAGCACACAGCTGGGACCATTGCCTTTTCAGTGGAGCAGGAAGCAGAGAGCTGGCACTCAGCTTGAGTCCCCTGCACCCCATTTCCATCTTTCATTCTATCCTTTGGGATCCTTTGGGATCAGTCCAGAGTATGGCGCCACCCACATTCAGGGCGGATCCTTTTCCTTCCGTTTAGTCCCCTCAAAAGAACCCTCACAGACACACCCAGGGATGTGCCTTAATTTCTTAGGTGATTCTCAATGCAGTCAAGCTGACGATAAACATTAACAGTCACAGATGGTCACCAGTGACTAATTCAGCCTCCAGGGGAGGTCTGAATTAAATCACCACACTGTCAGCGCCCTTCCTCTAGATAGCTTGATGTTTTGCACACTAAAATCCTACCCACTTTTCAAAGGAGGGCCTTTCTGGCACCCCTCATCCTGAAGCAATCTCATCTTCAAAACTCAGTATATTTATAGTTCACACACCAGCATTTTAATATAAAAGGGGATGTACATGTGAATACACACACACACACACATACACAGAGGGGAGGCCATGTGAAGACAGAGAGAAGATACTCACCAAAGAGAAAGCCACTCCATTCTGTGAGCGCCAGGCTCAGACTTCCAGCCTCGAGAACAAGGAGACATAAACAGTACAAAAAGAGCTCTGCCGTTTACGCCAGGATCTGTGCGGCTTTGTTATCACAGCCCCAGGAAATTAGCGAGGTGCTGCATATTTCCCCCTTAAGTAAGTGGACTCCTTGAGGAAGCCCTTTCTTCTCTGGATTGGTGACTTACATAGCGGTGATGGTTTGCCTTCACCTCTGTCTCCTCACCCTGGCTTCATAATGATGTTTGGACTTATCACATCAGACAGTATCCTTTCCAGTACACGTGATAGAAAAAACATGACTCAAGCATGATAGAAATCTACTGGAACTTTAAGAATAGACCTAGCTTGAGGAACGCTTTGATTCATGGATTCAGATTCCACCAAGAGGACCAGAATCTAAGGCCTCGGGTCTTCCTTGCTATGCCAGGTCAACCTTAGACTCTCTGTAAGGTGCTGGGTGGCTGTCAGGAGAGTCCTGCTTGAATATTCTCAGCCGAGAAGAGTGAGAAGGAAGGACACAGTCCTGAGTATTCTCGGCACAGATCCCCAAGTTGCATCTCCTGGTCCTGACAGCCCACTGCTGATCCAATCTGCGTGAGCAGTGGCTACAGTGTTCAGGTCTGGAAAGAAGCCAGAAATGGAGTCAGAAGTCAGATACCCAGAGACTGAGTGGGAGAGATGCCCCACAGGAATATCGGCAAAGAAAAAGGAACTTGTACCCTGATGCCTGTTGGTTCCTATGTATGTAGGACTAAAGTTCTCAAGGAATTTGTAGCCTAGCCTCTTTCTTCTATGGCATAGCCCTCTGAATATAATAATAGCAACCACCAAATGGAGTGGAATGAATGCCAGATGTGGTAGCATCAGCGAAGGGTGAGAAGGCTGTAACCAGGACAAGGCTGCTCCTGGCTTCCTCTTGGCTCTACAGTCAGAAAGCAGACTGCAGTCTTATGACCTGGGCTTGCCTGGCAGAGGGAAGTGGTCCTCCTTCCCTCTCTTACAGATGCACACACAGGCAGCTTTGGTGAGATAGTAAATATTGACTTTGTAATAAGATTCTGTCAGAACACAAGGAGCAGTGAGGCAAAAATCAAATGAACGGGAAACAACCTGAAGGCACAGGGCTCCTACGTTGAAAGAGCCTATGCTCCACTCTGCCTGCAAATGGATATGCCATCAGGTGGGTTACAGAGCCACCTAGTGGACAAAGTACATCCATGCTAGTAGCATAGACTTCAGAGTGGTCCTAACCCTGGGAAAAGCAGTGTGCCCTCCTCATCAGAGGGTCTATTATTCTCCCTTGCCTCTACTTCCTTTCTTCTTCATCTTAGAAATGTTACTGAGAATAGAACTCTGCATGAATGGCTAACCCGTATTGGAATGTCTTGTCTACTTTCTTGAGTTTGGGGAAAAGGAGAGATACTGATGTCGCAGAGATAGTGAAAAGCTTGCTTCTCTGTGTCAACCCTTCTCTTCCTAAGACTTTGAGGTCATGGATCTATGAGAGATTTCAATGGCTTATTTTACACTTATTTTGTTCTTATTTAAGTAAATTTGCTATATATATAACTATATAACTTAACCATGTTATATATACATATATGAATAATATATATGCATACATATATGGGTGTGTACATATATATGCATATATCACTTCCTTAATCACAAAAGATAAGACATATTTTAAGCAGGAAGTAATGAACGTTAGTACATCGGGGAATGTTCCCCAATGTCTTAAGATGGGCGTGAAATCATCTGCATGACTTACCATAAGTGCCGATAGGTACTTACAGATGCACAGCTGGGAATACAGACCCTGACTGTGGCTTTGACAGGCATCGGCACTCACCTGTTCAAATAAGAGATCAGCTTCCAGACCTCTCTATCTTGGACACTCCAATCTGCAGAGATTTCTGCTCCTGGAGACATGAGACTTCAGTCTCCTGCCTTTCATTGGGTTCTTGCAGTGTTTGGAGAAAATGAAGCCAATGGGTGAGGGTGAGATGGTACTCTCCTTGGCAAGTGGGTACTCAGGATTCAAAACACAGCACAGGGGCTGTGATCTGTCAACTTTTAATTTTAATGCACTGCTTAAATAGTATAAGGATTTTAAGTGGTGCTGTATATAATTCAGCGAAAACTGATCAGTGTTTATTAGGGGCTGGTAATCTGTAGCTGAAAGAGAGACATTAGCTTCTGAGATGGCAATTGGGGAAAATGTCATAACTCAGAGGCAATTACTACAGCGATTGCTATGAGTGTGGGATAAAATTGTCCCCTTGTCGGTCCCATGGTGTGTCCACTACAGTGCCTGATGTAGTGTCAGTAATAAATGTTAGATGGATGATATTCTGCATATAATGGCTACACATAGTGCCATAAAGGAAGGAGGCTTGGGAGAGAGTGTGCACATAAAAGGTGGGGAAGGGAGGAGATCGAGTGACCTTACAATTTCAGTGATTGGGATGTGTGTAAGAGAGGTGGACATAGAGGAGGGGAAAGGGAGGGGAAGAGAAGTAGGAGAAAGGAGGGGAGAGGAAAAGGGAAGGGTGGGGTCGGGAGAGGAAAGGAGAAGAAGGGGGAGAAAGAGGAGGAAGGGAGGAGAGAGAACAGTATGGATGGAATAAAAGCTTATAGAGCAGGGAGAAGAGGATCCAGTCTATTAGGCTAAAGTTGAATTGACTAATGATGTATATTAAAGGACAGTCCAACAGGTGATTGATGGTAAGGATTTAGGCATAAGCGGGAGTTGGTGTGGGAGACAGATTTGGAATCCTGTCATATGGAGACAGGAATTGAATTTGTAAGATTAAATGAACTGCCTCGGAGGGTAGGATGTAAAGACAAAAACAGGACACGTAAATGTGTTTAGAGGAAGCTGCCCAACATGGTGTGTGTGTGTGTGTGTGTGTGTGTGTGAGACAGAGAGAGAAAGAGAGAGAGAGACTGTGATGCTAGTGATGAACCCCAGATTTCCTTACTGCTTTCTGACCTACGTCCAGCCCCCCAAAATAGATTATTTTTATTTATTTATTTTTGTTTTTTCAAGGCAGGGTTTCTCTGTGTAGTTTTAGTACCTGTAACTAACTCTTGTAGACCAGCCTGGTCTCGAACTCACAGAGAGCCACATGCCTCTGCTTCCCGAGTGTTGGGATTAAAGGCGTGCACCACCACAGTCTGGCTAGATTCTTAATGTTAGATGAACTCACATTTGTTAAGCTTCTCTGGTTGCTAGTCAAACTCTTATTTGATAAAACCTGGATGAAATTATTTGAGATTTGCTGTTATCATTTTCACAAAGTGTAGGATATAGAAGTCAAGGCCTTGAAAATGCTCGCCACTGCTCTCCAGCTAAGCTACATCTGCAACCCTTACTTTGCATTTTGCATGTAGGCTATTATAAGATTGCTTATATATATGGAGGAAAGCCCACCTGAGAGATCCAAGAAGAATAAAACCTTTCCATTTCTCAGTCCCTTTATAGTAACAAATTCTCAGCAGCTTTAAAATGCAAATAAAATAGCTGAAGTTTGAGCTCGGTGTCATTCACAGCTGTGTACCTGTGGTTCTCAACCTGTGGGTCAAAAATTTGTTATGATTGATAACAGTAACTAAATGTCACTTATGAAATAGCAATGACGTACTTTATACCTTTAGGAAGGTTGAGAACCACTGGTGTCTACTTTTCCCTTTCCTTTCCATTTTTGCTTTTGGGTTTATTTTTTACGATGAAGTTTAAACCTCTACATCAAATTCTAGCAAAGAAAGTCAGCCACAAAGAGACAATCAAAAGGGAAGTCCAACCCATTTCTATCTACTCTGCTGGGAGTCAGTAGAAGAGAAAAATCAAAGCGAGCGACCCAGACCAGCGATCTAGAGCCCTGAGAACAGCAAACGATGTAGGAACATATGGGACCCAGGGAACAGCTTCGGCCACATTCCCAGCATGGGAAGATTGTAACGTTGGCAATAATCATTTCTCATTTCACTGCCTGGTAACCATCCTCTCCTTGCACATCAAGAAAACAACTCTCTCCCAATAGAAACACACATCTAGAAATAGGAGGCTGGCTGGACAGAGGGCCGCCGGGGGAAGGTGCTGTCCTGAGTAATGATTCATCCAGCGGCTACTGGAGGACTTATTGAAGTAAACACAGAGAACTTTTCCCAGTGGAAGAAGAAACCAGTTCCTCTAACAAGAGTGTTTGTGTGTGTGTGTGTGTGTTTGCAAGCATGTGTGTCTGCAAGTGTGTGTGTCCATGTTTTCTGTGTGTATCTGCTGGTCTGCCTGTGAGTGAGTCCGTGTGTCTGTTCATGGTTTTTTTTTTTTTTTTTTTTTTTTTTGTGGGAGGAAGTCTGTTGGTATCTGTGTGCATCTGTATTTGTCTATGGCTGCATGTGTTTGAGTGTGAATCTATATTTGCGTATCTGTGTATGTGTGTGTGTGTTTCTGTGTGCTTTTGTGTGAGTCTGTGTTTGTGTGTGCCTCTGCATGCAACAGTGTGTGTGCATGTGTGCGCATGTGTGTAGTATTGTCATTCGTTTGGATAGGTAATGGAAACAACTGACTATCCCGTGATGCTGGAGAACTCGGGAAAACAATGCCCAGTGGAGTGGATACCGCAGGGAAGCAGGACCCAGGTGCTTCCGCTTTGAAGGAAACACCCAACAACACCAAACACTGAAACCAGCATCCGCCCATGGAGACACACAACAAAGATTGGTGATTCTTAAAACAAATTAAATTCTTAAAGTCTTACGACGTTTGTCACTTCAGCTCATGACACTCTGAAAAGGAGGAGACGCTGGAAAGCGATCATTTCATTTATTGCATTTGTGTTGAGTTTAGCCAATGACTGTAATAAAGTCATTTGCCTTGTTCCCCTGCAGCTACCCTGTGAGTGCACAAAGTAAACAGATTAGAACTATTTGTAGCTCAGAACACTTGAGTGGAAATGAGATATTGCCCAAGTAGTACAATTAAGATAAATATAGGCTTCATATGTAATGCAGGCCTTCAAAGTATGTGTTGCGACTTTAACCCTCATGTTATTCTTTAGCTGTTTTAACCTTCCCAAAACAAAGAAAATCTCAACAGTGAATCGGACTGAACTTGTTGTTAACAAGTTAGCAATTAGTAACCAAGCTGCTGCGCCAGGCACTCATTCTTATTTTTTATTAATTTATATATTTATTTATTAAATATTTCTGTCTCTTCCCCACCACCGCCTCCCATATCCCTCCTCTTCCCCCAATCAAGTCCCCCTCCCTCGTCAGCCCAAAGAGCAATCAGGGTTCCCTGCCCGTGGGAAGTCCAAGGACCACCCACCTCCATCCAGGTCTAGTAAGGTGAGTATCTAAACTGCCTAGGCTCCCACAAAGCCAATACGTGCAGTAGGATCAAAAACCCATTGCCATTGTTCTTGAGTTCTCAGTAGTCCTCCTTGTCTGCTATGTTCAGCGAGACCGTTTTTATCCTGGGCTTTTTTCAGACCCAGGCCAGCTGGCCTTGGTGAGTTCCCGATAGAACATCCCCCTTGTCTCAGTGTGTGGGTGCACCTCTCTCAGTCCTGAGTTCCTTGCTCGTGCTCTCTCTCCTTCTGCTTCTAATTTGGACCTTGAGATTTCAGTTCGGTGCTCAAATGTGGGTCTCTGTCTCTGTCTCCTTTCATCGCCTGATGAAGGTTAATATTCAGGAGGATGCCTATATGTTTTTCTTTGGGTTCTCTTTCTTATTTAGCTTCTCTAAGATCACGAATTATAGGCTCAATGCCCTTTATTTATGGCTAGAAACTAAATATGAGTGAGTACATCCCATGTTCCTCTTTTTGGGTCTGGCTTACCTCACTCAGGATAGTGTTTTCTATTTCTGTTCATTTGCCTGCAAACTTCAAGAAGTTATTGTTTTTTACTGCTGAGTAGTACTCTAATATGTATATATTCCATACTTTTTTCATCCATTCTTCAATTGAAGGGCATCTAGGTTGTTTCCAGGTTCTGGCTATTACAAACAATGCTGCTATGAAGATAGTAGAGCATATACTTTTGTTGTATGATAAGGCCTCTCTTGGGTATATTCCCAAGAGTGGAATTGCTGGGTCCAGGGGTAGGTTGATCCCGAATTTCCTGAGAAACCTCCACACTGCTTTCCAGAGTGGTTGCACAAGTTTGCATTCCCACCAGCAATGGATGAGTGTACCCCTTTCTCCACAACCTCTCCAGCAAAGGCTATCATTGGTGTTTTTGATTTTCGCCATTCTGACAGGTGTAAGATGGTATCTTAAAGTTGTCTTGATTTGCATTTCCCTGATCGCTAAGGAAGTTGAGCATGACCTTAGGTGTCTTTTGGCCATTTGAACTTCTTCTGTTGAGAGATCTCTGTTCAACTCAGTGCCCCATTTTATAATTGGGTTGATTAGCCTTTTACGGTCTAGTTTCTTGAGTTCTTTATATATTTTGGAGATCAGACCTTTGTCAGTTGCGGTGTTGGTGAAGATCTTCTCCCAGTCAGTTGGTTGCCTTTCTGTCTTAGTAACAGTGTCCTTTGCTTTACAGAAGCTTCTTAGTCTCAGTAGGTCCCATTTATTCAATGAGGCCCTTACTGTCTGTGCTGCTGGGGTCAGGCACTCATTCTGATTCAAGCTGAACTGTACAAATCTAAAAAAGGCACATAGGTACATGCAGAGTATACTTTAAAAAATAGTCTCTGCTATGAGGTGTGAACAGGTGAATTTATGAGTCAATTGAAATGAATATCATAGTCCAGACTGATATTTTTAGCTTTGAATGTGTGTGTGTGTGTGTGTGTGTGTGTGTGTGTGTGTGTGTGTGTTTGGGTGCACAAGTGACACTGTATGTATGTTTAGGTCAGGGGACAATCTTTGGAGGGTGGTCTGTCCTTGCCTTCCCACCCAGCTTTTGGCTGACAAGTTTTCAGATATGCTCCTGCTTCTGCCTCTCAGCTAGGGGCTTGCTGGGACTATGGGCATCTGGGGTACCCTGTGCAGCTTTCAGGTGGGGCTTGGCAACCCAGATCCTAACTTGGATGACTAGATTTGACCAGCAATCATTTTTAGCCACTGATCCACCTCCCCTGGCCAGATGGAAACTTAAAAAAATGTTTTAAGATTTATTTTTTTAATATTTTATTTTTAATTTTGTGTGTGTGTGTGTGTGTGTGTGTGTGTGTGTGTGTGTGTGTCGGGAGGAGCTGTACATACAAGAGTAGATGTCTCCAAAGGCTAGTGGTGTAGGCCCCTCTGGATCCATTCTGGAGCTACAATACAGAAGGAGTGTGCCAACTCTGGCCATCTGCAAGAACAGAATGCTCTCCAGCCCCAAGAGCGTTACCTTTACTGTTATAGATACCCCTAAGCCTGGATAATAATTTATATGTAAATGAAAGGAAATAAACCTCTGGTACAAGAGGAGAGAAATTTGTAGCAAAATAACATTTAAAAAAAGGTAACCCCTTTGAACTGAATAGAAGGCTCCGTGATTAAAAAACCTGGCTGCTCTTATGGAGGACCCAGATTCAATTTCCAGCACCCACATGGAAGCTCACAGTTGCCTGTAACTCTAATCTCAGGGGATCTAACTCCCTCTTCTGACCTTCATAAGCACTGTACACACACGGTGCACAGACCTAGTGGAGTCAAAACACTCCTGCATGTAAAATAAAAATAAAGAGAAGAAAGCATTATCTCTCTTTTAGCAAAAAAACAAATGCTCTACTGTCTAAGTACAATGCATTAAAATTCACAGGCATTAGTTATATTCTCAACTGTAAATGGAAAACTTGACGAGGGCCTCTTGGGGTATTGCTGCCAACTGGCTGACATTCTGCAACCACCACGACACCTTTATCTACACGTACCCATGCTTTGAGTTCACAGGGTATCAAATGAACTTCTCAGCATTCCTGCATTCCATTGATTCATAAGGCCTCATGAAGCAGGTGCCATAAAAATCTTTGCCATACAGATGGATAAACAGGGCCGAGGGAAGACAGGAAGACACAGCCTCGAGATTCCAATGGGGGAACTGGGTTGTAAACTCTTTACTTTCTCTTGACACAGGAGAATTTCCAATGCCGAGAGCTGAGTAGCATCCCAAGTATCTTAAGTACAGCCTGCTCATTGTCTTAGTGTGAACTGAGTTAAGGAAACCCATCTCCTGCTGCCTAGAGCAGAGGCTAGCCTTCTGCTTCAGTGCATCTGCTTGGGGCTTTGCCTTCGCCTAGACCGCAGGTCACCACGGCCAGTTGAGAAGTACAGAGCTGGGGCCCTCATCTGAACACAGCACCTTCCTGTGTGGTGCCCTCTTCAGATTCTCAAAGACATTTCACAGAGGTGATTCTTAACCCTCGGGTCAAGGAAAAGGACAAAGAAGTCACATTCTCACCGTTTAACAGAAAGTATAAAGCATTCTTCTTTCAAAGCCATCGGATGTATCAGGGTCAGAGCCAAGGATTCCACAGCCTGCAGAAACACTGTGTACACCTGCTTCACATTCTCATAGGGGAAGCTACACTGCTGCCGGGCCCAGAGGGATTTTCCTGGATCTCATTAAAATAACACCGCTCTAGGCGATGTAGAACAACACCAGGAAGGTTTGAGGTTCATGACGTCGGGAGATCTAAAACATAAAACCAGGGGGGGGAATCGTATGCCCAGCTTCAGAACTGGAGCAGAATCCATCCACCTAACCCTCTCAGAGACAGCTGTTTTTCTGACTTGTGGTAAAACACGTGGGAGGTGATCCAAAATTTTATTTCATTTATCAGGCAAATATTACATACACTTTTTTTCCCGAGCTTCCATTGGGCTTGAACATTGATGATACGGCAGTGTGAACCCTGTTCAAATGTTGTCATGTCTTTGGAATTTCAGGCTTACTCTCTGGATAAAAGGATGGCTGCACTCACCATGAGTTGTGTCACCATAGAGCAAACACATCATATCCCCAAGTGACCTGCAGGGACAGCACTGACCTCCCTGGCTAGCTGTAATCTCTTGTAAAAACACTTATTTTTTGACAGTTTCATCCATCTACCTAATGATTTTTAGTCCTTTTAATCCCCCAATCCCTCTTCCTCCTCCAATGGAGCTCTTTTTCTCAAGAAGTCCCCACCCTACTGTCACGCCTTTCTTTTGTGTGTGACTCATTTGGGTTTGATTAGTTTAAGTAGAATTTCTTGCCTAAGCAAGATTGGAGCAAAGATAGCTTATGATTGCCTACACCACTGAAGAGAATGAGACCCCGCCCAGAACTGTTAACTGTCAATCACGCTCTAGGAAGGTCTGGAGCCTGGGATATGCACATGACATATCTAGTACAGTACCTGGCACATGACAGATACATGTTGGTTTCTCTCTCATGACATTTTTAATGCCTCCTTATTGGAAGTCATGCATACAAATGGTGACTATGCATTCATCTTTCTTTTTCATCTTGTCATTAAAGCTAAGTCAAGCTGGTAAGCAGTTGAGTTCATCATTCAACTGGGAATTGATACCACTGATGAATTTGTATCTTTACTTCTTAATAAAGGATGTAGGGGTCCGGACTATGGTGACATAGCCCCTGCCCTGGATAAATGCACTCAGACTTTCTTGACTTTCTTTCTCTTAGGATTGCTTTGTTTATTAGACTTTCAGAAGGATGTGGCCCCCTTGAGGCAGATATAAGTGTTTTCGTCTGTATCCTCTCAGACTCTACCACATGTTAGCCTCCCAGTAAACACTTGTTAGCCATTGATTTGATGCCAAGAAACTAAAAGTTATTTTCCGTAAAAGTAATTGATATAGACTTTGAGATCTCCAATATATTTGGCTATAAAAATCACCTTTAAACACTGAGATTTTAATTGTAGGCACAGAATGTTTTAATATCTTCTGAATAGATCCTATAGCATAAGATACACAAGAGGGTAGTAAATTAGAGGAGAAAAATAAGGGCAAATGAGAGAGAGATAAGTAAAGAACAAGAGAGGAAAAATAATGGGCTTCAATGCTGCTCTTCCCTGATGTCTTCCAATACTGCATTTTTTACTAAGAGCTTTAAGTTATGTTATAAGTTTTTTTACTAATATGCTTTAAGTTAAAAGCATAAGCATATAAATGCAGCCATTGATATTTATTGATATACCAAGATGCTTCCAAAAATGGTAGCATAACTTGGGATATAATTCACCAATGGCAGGTGTTTTCCATGGCATGGAAAATTGTAGCACACTGGAACAGAAAGAATGAGCTTTTGAAATTAATTATGACCCTACAGTAATTTGTATGTTTTTATTCAAGCTGCTTAGCCTCCATGGGCTGCAAATTCTTGATTTTTACAATTAGATTTATTAATTTCCTCCTGAAAATTGTTTTGGTTCCAGCAATAATGGTGTAAGACTCAAAAGAAGTTCCCAGGGTCTGGGGAGATGGCTCAATTGGTAACTACAGAAGCATCATGTGGTGGTTTGAATGTGAATGGCTCCCATAGGCTCACATATTTGAATGCTTGGTCCCCAGTTGGTGGAACTGTTTGGGAAGGACTAAGATGTGATGTGTGGCTTTATTGGAGGAGGTGTGTTACTGGGGTTGGGCTTTGAGTTTTCAAAAGCTCAAGTCATTCCCTGTTCTTTGTCTGACTCATGGTTGTGACTCAAGATATAAGCTCTCAGCTACTACTCCAACACCATGTCTGCAGGACTACTGCATGCTCACAGCCATGATGATCATGAACTCACCGTCTGAAACTGGAAATCCCAACAAACACTTCCATAAATTTCTTTGGTCCTGGCAATTTGTCACAACAATTGAAAAGTAACCAAGACACATGAAGACCTGAAGTTGAATTCTAAGCACCTATATAAAAAGCTCATCACAGGTATACCCACCTGTGATCTCAGTGCTGAGGAGGCAGAATGAAGCAGATCCCAGGAGCTCACTGGCCAAATAACCTAGCTGAACTGATGAGCTCAGGTTCAGTGAGAGACCCTATCTCAGAAATAAGGTGGAGAACTAATTGGGAGATGGCATCCAACATCGATCTCTGGCTACCACATGCACACACACACATACACATACACACACACACACACAAACACAGAAACATGCACACATACACAGAGAAATACAAACACAGTCTTCAAAATTAGGTTCTAGTATTTATTAGCATAACTGTGAGCTTCATTCTTCTTGTGAATGAATAGGTGCTCTTATTCTTTAAAAATATTTTATTAACACTTTGAGAATTTTATACATTGTATTTTGATCATACTATCCCTCCCAGTTCCTCCATACCCAACCAACTTTAGAAACACAGTACTTTAAGCATCCTAAGTTTAATTAGTGTTGCCTCTATACTTACATCTACCTATATGAGTTCATATATGCAGCGCACAATGCCTGTCTGTGTTATGCACTACCATACAGTTCGCGAGCTTTGGGCAAGGGGCTGGAAATTGAAACAAAGACACACAGACAGACAGACAGACAGACAGACAGACAGAGACACGGACCTCTAGTCACTGGTAAGAAGCCCCTTATTCAATAGCACCATGGAGGCTTATATACCCAACAGTCAGGTGGGCCAACAGGTGAAAACCTTATCCTCTGATTCTCAAGGCCAAGGCAGCAAGTGCTTGTGAAGCAGAGCTGGTAAACAACTTTGACACAGCTTTCAGTAACTCAGATCAGAAGGAAAGTAAAGATCTCTAGCAGGGAAGAGCAGCTGGAGACCAGGACTCCAAATGGTCCCAACACATATATTCAACTACCCAATTGTGTCCAGAAAGCACTGTTTCCTTATAATCATCCACTGCTCTAAATCTTACAATCTTTTGATTTCCTCTTCTACAATGACCCCTCAGTTTTGAGGGGAGGGTTATGATATAGATGTCCCATTTAGGACTGAGGACCCCACAGTATCTTATTTTCTGTATTTCTAGACAAGACCTCTAGCAATGGAAGATATGGAACCTGAACTGGCCATCTCCTTTAACCAGGCAAGACTTCCAGTGGAAGGATTGGGACACCAACCCAGCCACAAAACCTTTGACCTACAATTTGTCATGCCTACAAGATGTGCAGGGTAAGGGTGGAGCAGAAATCATGGAGTGGCCAACCACTGACTGATCCAGCTTGAGACCCATACCATGAGAGGGAGCCCATCCCTGACACTGCCTGGGGTACCAGAACCCAGAGCCTGGGTAGTCCAGATTCCTAGAATAGAACTCAACATAATAACTGGCAAAAAAAGTCAATGATATGAGTCCTAATGATATTCCGTTATACTCATAGATTGGCGATCTATGAGTATAGTATCATATAGTATAATATATGCATATAGTATTGTATATGTATACTATAGTATATAGTATTATATAGTAAATACATTATGTATATAATACATTATATCAAGTATATAGTATTGTATATGAGCATTGTATATGTATAGTATAGTATGTATAGCATAGTACAGTATGAGTCTAGTATTGTAAAGTGTAGTATAGTACAGTATAGAATAGTTTAGTATAGTATAGTATAGTATAGGTGACTCATAGGTCATCAGAGCAGCTTCACTCAGAAATTATGGTAGCAGATTCAGAGACCCACAGCTGAGCATTAAACAGAACTCAGGGAATTCTGAGGATGTAGAGGAAGAAGGATTATAGGAGTCAAAGAGGTCAAGGATACCACAAGAGAACCCACAGAATCAACTCACCTAGGTTCATAGTGTCTCACCAGGACTGAAATGATAACTGGGATATCTGCATGGGACTGACCTAGGCCCTCTGCATATATGTGACAGTTGTGTGGCTTTGTCTTCTTTTGGGACTCCTAGAGGGAGCAAAGACTATCTTTGACTCTGTTGTCTGCTTTTGGAACCATTTCCTCCTATGGGGGTGCCTTGTCCAGACTTAATAGAAGCAATGTACCTAGTCTCACTTAAACTTGATATACCATGCTTGGTTGATATCCATAGGAGGCCTGCCCTTTTCTAAAGAGAAACAGAGGAAGAGGAGAGATAGGGAGGAGGGTCTGAAATGAGAGGAGAGAGGGGAAACTGCAGTCAGGGTGTAAAAAATAAACAAACAAAAATACAAAAAAAAAAAATAAAACCAAAGACACATCATTAGAAGTCAATTTATTATTGTGTCCCTTCAGCAGAGTATGTTCTTCTTTGGAGTCTGTCTTATCAAGCCACAGGTCCTTGGTCCTGATAACGGTGACAAGTATGAGTTCCATACTTAGAAAGAATCTTAAATCCCACCAGAAAGTGGTTGGTTATTGCCATGACATTCGTGCCACTTACCAGGCAGCTTAGATAGAGGTGGTTGTAAGCTGTACCAGTGTGGATGCTTGAAATTAAACTTGGGCCCTCTCGAAGAACAGAAAATGCTTTTCAATTTCTTTTATTGATTTTATTGCGCTATATATTTTTCTCTGATCCCCTCCCTTCCTGTCCCCTTCCCTTCAACCCTCTCCCATGGTTCCTATGCTCCCAATTCACTTAGGAGATCTTGTCTTTTTCTACTCCTCATGTAGATTAGATCCATGCATGTCTCTCTTAGGGTCCTCATTGTTGTCTAGGTTCTCTGGGATTGTGAATTCTAGGCTGGTTTTCTTTGCTTTATGTCTGAAGATACAATAGAGAAAATAGACTCATTGGTCAAAGAAAACATTAAATCTAACAAAAGCTTAACACAAAATATCCAGAAAATATGGGACACCATGAAAAGACCAAAACTAAGAATAATAGGTGTAGAAGGAGAAGAAATCCAACTCAAAAGCACAGAAAATATATTTAACAAAATCATAAAATAAAACTTTCCCAACCTAAAGAAAGATATGCCTATGAAGATGCAAGCTTACAGAATACCAAATAAACTGGATAAAAAAAATCCCCTTGCCACATAATAATCAAAACACTAAACATACAGAATAAGGAAAGAATAGTAAGAGCTGCAAAGAGAAAAGGCAGTGTAACATATAAAGACAGACCTCTCAGAATTACACCTGACTTCTCAGTGGAAACAATGAGAACCAGAAGGTCCTGATCAAGTGTTATACAGACATTAAGAGACCATGGATGCCAGCCCAGACTACTATATCCAGCAAAACTGTCAATCACTATAGAAGAACAGAAAAGCAAACGCTATTAACCACTGAGCCATCTCTTCAGCCCCTTAGACTGTGTTGTCATATAACAAAAGCTAATGTGATTATGTAAATTGGTCTAAACATTAAAGCAAGTTCTCTAGCACAGTTTACACAGCTTCTCCCAACTTTTCTTACCTCTTAAAAAGCTCTGTCTATCCGGTGCTCCAATGTGGGTCTCTGTCTCTGTCTCCTTTCATCGCCTGATGAAGGTTAATATCCAGGAGGATGCCTATATGTTTTTCTTTGGGTTCTCCTTCTTATTTAGCTTCTCTAGGATCGCTAATTATAGGCTCAATGTCCTTTATTTATGACTAGAAACCAAATATGAGTGAGTACATCCCATATTCCTGTTTTTGGGTCTGGCTTACCTCACTCAGTATAGTGTTTTCTATTTCTGTTCATTTGCCTGCAAACTTCAAGAAGTCCTTGTTTTTTACTGCTGAGTAGTACTCTAATATGTATATATTCCATACTTTCTTCATCCATTCTTCCATTGAAGGGCATTGTGGGAGCCCAGGCAGTTTGGATGCTCACCTTACTAGACCTGGATGGAGGTGGGTGGTCCTTGGACTTCCCACAGGGCAGGGAACCCTGATTGCTCTTTGGGCTGAGGAGGGAGGGGGACTTGATTGAGGGAGGGAGAGGGAAATGGGAGGCTGTGGCGGGGAAGAGACTGAAACTTTAATAAATAAATTAATTAATTAAAAAAAATAAAGTTGACTGAACCAAAAAAAAAAAAAAAGCTCTGTCTAGATTGCCTTCTTGCCTTCAGTCAGTCCTCTCCTGTTCCGCTTTTAGCTGGCTTTCTGGTTAGGACACTTTGCTTTGTTTGCTCGTAACCATTCTTTTACTTCTGTGTTATGAATCAAGAGAGAAAACTGGTGTGGGTCATGTAAAATAAATTCTAATGTCAGTTCCAAGTAGATGATCAAATACAACTTCATCTAAATACCTCCACACGAATGGGGATGCAGTTCAATCTTATTCGGAGCCACAGAAATGTTGGAGCCTTTTATGGGCAAAACCAAAACTAAGTTATCCTATCAGGAGTATTGTGATCTACACTAGAGTCAGAATAGAGTATCATTAAATAATATGGGAAAAATTGAGCCTGGCTTAGGTACACCCTTGTGATAGAGCCAGACATAAGGCTTATTTACCTGAGAGGACACAGCTTGCTTGTCTGGAAGTGTCTTCAAGACTCCTTGTCCAGGGACAGCCTGGCCCCCTAAGCTTATGACAGGGACAAAGAAAAATAGAAAAATAGCCCCAAAGTGAAAGCCATAGTTCTCCTGAGAGCAGCTGGGAGGAGAATGTGACTCCAACAGACAGTATTGATTATCCCGTGGAATGAAAATGGCTGCAGTGGGAATGAGAAGCTGGAAGCTTAGTGTTTGAGACTCTTGATTGGAGACTCTAATGTGACTCTTCTGTCCCAGTAGAGTTCTGTGGGTGCTGTATGGCTGTGGTAACCTGTATTTGCTCTCTCAACCAGCCTACTCCAGTTACTTCTGTTGGGTGCTGTGTCTGAGTTGACGATGTTTTGCTGTCTGCTACTTCTATTATGTTTCTTGCTAATAATTTTTTAGTTCTGCTTGCTACATGCTTAATACACTCATGAGAAATTGAGAGTCGGTCATATCATATGCTTTTATTTCAAACCCTGAATATTAATACAATTCAGTTTGATACTACTAAATTGAATGGTGTGTAGACAATTCAGGGTGAAATGTAAAATCAACATGTACCAGGACTTCTGCAAATGCTATGGGAAGCCAGTGACCTAAAAGTGGTCAGGGCATCTCTAACAAATAAATAAGCAAGCAAAATGTTCTGTTTGAAGCGTTCCTTTCTGATGTGGGAGGATGCAGGTGTGGAGGGGACCTTGCATGTTTGGCAGGATTCCACTGCTTAAGAGCAGAGTAACAAGGATGAGATAATTGAGAACCACAACATCACTTTGTCAGTCCCAGGTGAGGTGTGCATGTTCCAACAGATAAAAGACTCACAGTAGAGCACTGCAAAATGAAACTCTTAACATTTTCAGAATTTAAATTCTGAGCTTCCAGTAATGATCGACTTGGGCATCATGAGTAAATGTCACACTCCTGGAAAGACAGGACGCCCTGCTGTCTTATTACGAAAGGACAAAGACCCGGACTGTCTGGCAATAGGAGACTGGCCAACTTCGCCTTCAAACAAGTGACCCAGAGTCATTCAAAAGGGTTCAGTAAATCTCAGTGTTCGGTCTGTATCACAATGCCCTTGAGTGCTTTTCTTTAATGAAACTTTGAAATCATTATGTTAAATAAAAGCAGTCAGAACAAACATCACATGCACGCATCTAACTGTATAAAATATCCTGAACAGAGAAATCTGGGGAGAACTGACTAGTGATTGTCAGGGAGCAGGGTGGTATGGTGTGGGGAGGGGCAGGGTTTCTTCTGAGGGTTGGCCTAGCCTGTTTTCTATTGGTGTTATAATCACCACGATCAAAAGCAACTCGGGGAGCCCAGTATTCATTTCATCTTACAACTCACAGCCCATGAAGGGAAGCCAGGGCAGGAATTCATGGCAGGGATCTGGAGACAGGAACTGAAGCAGAAATCATGAACACTGCATACAGGTTTGTTCTCCATGGCTCACTTAGATTCCTTTTCTATACGATGCATGACATCCGCCCAGGGTGGCACAAGTTTGAGGAGACTGATACATAATTTTTCACCCTGTAAACTTTCTGAAGATTCAGTGTTAACTTCAGAAATCAACTAAGTTTATTTGCACAAGGCAAGCTTAATCACTCAAGCTCACAAAAACGCAACACCTGATTTTTAGAACCTAATGTGCTTAAGAAAATATTTGTGCTTTTAAATTAGAACAGCTCTGTTTAATTAGTCCTCGTTTGAGTAAGTAATCATTTTAATGTATTTGCACAAACACAGGACATTGTGCTCCATCCGCAGATGATGTGCTCATTAACTGGAGTGGGGCATGAGGCGCACAGCCAGGGGAATTATCTCTACAGTGATGCAGAAGCCACTCTCTTGCCACCACAGCTCATGCTCCAGGGATATTTTTTTTTGGGGGGGGGGGAGAGAGGGGAGTAACCATTCAGACATTTGTTTTTATACTTTTGACTAGAAACTCTGCAAGCCCTTAAATGTCAATAATTTAATAACTAAAATTTCAATTTCCCTATTGCCTAGTTCTAAGGATTTAATGAGGAAAGCAAACAGTTTAAAACACGAGGTGGATCTCTGTGAGTTCAAGGCCAGCCTGGTCTACAAGAGCTAGTGTTCTAGGATAGGTTCCAAAGCTACAGCAGAGAAACCCTGTCTCGAAAAACCAAAACCAACACCCCCCCCCAAAAAAAAAAAACAACCCAAGTAATTAAAAAAAAAAAAACAGTTCCATTCTAGCTTTTGCACTGGGTGAGTAGGGGCAATTCATGGATAGTAGAGAAGTAACTACCTACACCAGAGACGGGGCTTTATTTAGGTGCCTTGAAAATAAACAGGACATATGGGGGGGGGGATAAGCTAATGGCAGGTCATTCTCATCTACTCATAAAAAGCACCACAAACCAACTCTTCCTTATGATACTGCCAATAACAACTTGTCATTCCCACTCCACCAGAAACACAATTCTAAGTATAAAGACAAAAAAGGTTTGTTAATTCATATAAATATGAAGGGTACTTATGAAAAAGTACTTTTGGTTTTTGCTTTTGATAGTGCATGTTTTAATTCTAAGTTTGGGTTTTAGGACAAGCATGGAATGAGATAAACCGCTTGGGAATTAAGCCTTTATTTTTAACAATGTCTTGGGGTTTATAAAATGGAGAGCGTGTAGTAACTAGCAGCTGGGGTTTGATGAACAATGAAGAACAGGTTGGATGTTGGCACTGCTTGGGTGAACCTGCTTCTTGTATTTGACGTTGAGAGAAGAAATCTTCAAATACGGTCTCAATCTGTCACTTTGTTATTGACTCAGTATCCTTGAGAATATATAACTTCTGTAACTCATCTTTTTTTCAAAGGTCCAGATTTATTTGCATAAGGGAAGATGATATAATTTCAGACCTAAAGGTGCCCTTCTGAGCAGGCACTGTAATGTCAACTTAATTTAAAGACAACGGACTGGGGTGATTTAACTGACAAGGCCCCACCAGTTTCACGTTTGAATGCTTGGTCCGCAGTGGAACTGTGGAGGAAGGATTAGCAAATGTGGCCTTGCTGATGTGCCCTGGGATTGGGCTTTGAGGTTTCAGAAGCCCAGAGCATTCCCATTTTGGTCTAATCCTCTCTGCGTGTCTACTTACAAAAAAAAAATGTGGGTTCTCCAGGCACCATGCCTACCTGCCTGCTACCGTGTTTCCTGCTGTGATGGTCAAGGACTCTCTGCAACTGTGGGCCTCCAACAAACACTTCCTTCTCTGAGTTGCCTTGGTCTTGTACTTTGTCTCCGCAACAGGACAGCTGACCTTAGTTGGCTTTGGAGCATAGTTGAGTACAACCATGACGTATGATTAAGAATACACACTTAGATAATGCTAATTATGTATTATTTTCAGTCTGCCCAAACTCTTCATTAGAAACATTCTTCAAAAATTTAATATATAAAATATTTGACGACAGTCTTTTAATTTATGCATTTCTAACCAGGAGTGGTGGTGCAGGCCTATAATCCTTCATAAGATTCAGTTAAAAAAGAAGAGGGGAAAAAAAAAAAACTTTAGAGTCCTCCACATCTGACATTATAGCACCCTTCCCCACTATTCTCTATTATCAGACGATGGTCCTGCTTCACTTTCTCCACTTATTCTACAATAAACATCTGACAGTTTTCTTTCTAAGTATTACTTAGTTCATCTAACACAATAAACTCCAGTTCTATCCAGTTCTACCCACAAATGACATATCATTGATACCAACATTCCTTATATAAATGTACAAAAATGTTATGAAACTCATTATTTTGTAGATTTTCTGATTTCAAAAGATGAGCAAACTTTGTGCCACACATGAAGAATGACGTTTGTCTACAAACCTAGTATGGCTCTTGAAAACTAGGCAATACAGAATTATAGCAAAGATGTAAAATATGCATTTAGACCATAGGTATAATTAACCAACCACATGTAAAATATGATTTTGGACTTACTACTTAAGACCAACAGTGAGGTGTAAAATGTGTCAATCTGTTACACTCATAGTGGCTTTCAATTATTCAAATGGTGAACTTTAAGCTATGGTAAATGCTCAACAAAAAGACTGTCACACACTTTAAACATGTTATATCAGATTTCAACATATACATAAACATGGTTACATTTTCATTAATATGTGTTGATTTTATTTAGTTTCATGAGATAGTATTATATAATTAATGTGCTAAGCAAATTGTTAAACCATGTATCTGATGCAATTCCACTATGTAGCCATTGTAATAGAAAAATAATTAAAGGTTACACATCTTATTATGTTGGTAACTGCTTTGTTGAGCATTGGAATAAACTGTATGCCAGTAGCATACAAGTGCATTTAAATAAAACATAGCCAATACCACCACAAAACCATAGAATGATTTAAATAAACAAAGATTTTGATGAAGGGAAGCAACAAATAATGAAAAAGATTAGATCTACTTGGGGAATTGGGTAACAGTGGGTTAAATACAACCAAGTGTGAGATAATTTCTCAAGCATTACCTTATTCACTATAAAAAGCAACATATTAACAAAAAACATTCACAAATTTGCCTCAATAATAACTATGTAAATTGAACTAAAAACAAGTGTTAGGAGTTGAAGGTCAGCCTGGGCTTCAAGAGATCCTGCCTCAACATTCAACTCCAAAGCAAACAAAGTAACCAGAGAAGGGGGAGGGGACTGTGCAAAGACTGAAGACAAGCTTCCAAGGCAATAGGTTGAGTAGGAAAATGTGCCTGAAACTCACCATCAGTATCTAAACCCAGAAGAGCAAGAACAAAGGAAGACCATGTGTGTGCGGCTCCTTTTCTACTTGACAACCCTCTCTAGAGTAAAGCACACTAGGCTAGCACTTGTCTTTTGGCTGCTGACCTCCTCTTATAAAAACAGATGAGATTTTATTTCCCATTCCATCCTTGCTCATAACTACTACTGAATACTGTCCAGAATCTGAGCTGTTTTAAAGCCACGAGTTCACACATAAGATATACAGCATTTTCCTACAGATTCTCTTACCAGATAGTATAATGATACAAACCAAGTGAGTTTAAAACCAGGAACGAACACTGTCATTTGAAGTAAAACTGGTTCTCATTTCATGTTTGTTTGGTTCTATACTAGAAGATTTCTATTTTTAAATTGGTTTAAATCATGAGTCAAAATCAAACCCTAAAAAAAAAAAAAAATAAGATAGAGCAGTAGTTTAGTGAAAATAAACACAACAGCAGAGTTAATTGGGAAAAAATTTAATAAGCATCAAATTCACTATACATTGATAACTGCAATACTGAAATTGTGAAATTTTAAATATTTTTTTCTCAAAAAAAAAAAATTAAAGATTTCTTCTTCCTGGGACATGTGGACAGAACTAAGCATCATGTGGCCAGTCCAGATTAGTTGACATTATGTCTAAACAGCTGTTCACATTTCATCTCCACAAGGTAGACTGTGAACCGCTTGTATCTCTGAATTTCAGCACAGGTTTCACGAGACAATTTATAGGAATGTCAAATATTTGAAGTGCAAATTCAGAAAGCTCTGCGCTGGGATTCTGTTTTGTTCAGCTTTACTTCAGTGCACTTAACTTGAGGATACAGCAAGTATTTTCTCTCTTAATTCCTTGGAAAAATACTTCTGCAATAAGACTTGTTACTTCTTTACTGTAACTGGGTTGTTTTTTGAGAAAGATCATCAGCTTTGTGGTTGGTTTCACGGTTGGTAAAAATCTATCAAAAACATCATAATATAATTTGTAAGAAGAGTTGTTTGTCAAGGGCTGCAGGATCAGGAAAGAAACTGTACTTCTTAGCTGTAAAAGAACAAACACGCAGAGCTAGTTGTCTGCAGATGACTCCACACAAAGCTCAACTGTCCTCTAAAAACGAGCAAAGACTCGTCTACTTCTGCTGCTTCCAGGCTACTGGTAATCGGCAAGAGCTGCACTGTAGGAGTTTGCTGGTCCAATTTTAAGAGTCCAATATCCTTTTTGTGAATTCGGCCCATTGATATCCACATCCCAGACAAATCAGTTCAAAAGACGGAAATCAGGGCAAAGACTCCGTACAATAAAGCACAAGGATATGCCACTAAAAGTTGTTGTCCGTCCATGGCTAATGCAGAAATAAAAATTTTGGAAGCAGAAAAGCTACACCAGCCAATAATTGTTGCAGTGAGAAGAATTCCTACCATTCCTCTGCAGCGGGGAAAAAAACAAACAAAAAACATGGGAAAGATGAGTAAGATTAGATACTGAAAGCCAATCCAAACTACAGCTATACCCTATTGTGAAAGGAGGGATTTTTAATTTATTGTTTTGCAGAAGAGGCACAAAAGCAGCCTCACACTACCACAGATTATGCATTTGTAGAAACTACAAGGCTGAGCACAACTGGAGAACAATGGATAAGCCTCAAGACATTCTAACATCCACACACAGACATATGCAGAAACAAGACTATTTTGTCAAACTCAGAAATGTATTTTCACAGTGACTTCAAGAATACCCAAGCATTTAATGTAAACAGTGTGATTATCTTGCTCCTTTAGCTACTTCCCTGCTTTGGCGCTACTGGTCCTTGGGTTGGCTTCCTTTGCTGAAGGGTGGGTGCTTGGCATGGTTAGGATGCTCAATAGCTTTTGGGATCTCTCTCTACTCACATCAGCATTCCCTTTCCCCACTACTACATATGTGTTTTCTAATCATATGTCCTCAAGAAGCCCAATTGCTTCAAGATTAACAGAACCAGAACATCAAGGAAGCTAAACAGAATTTTCCTATGAATGAACTGAACTTTTCCATGTGTTATTTAATGATCACAACTATTCACTTCATTGTTGCTATGGTATTGGTAAACACACAAGTAGTACAACTTTTGATCAATGGTAAAACTGAGGTAGTATAGAAGACTTCAAATCTCAATTTCACCTTGACTGCTAATCACCCAAAACACACAGAGCAGAGTTCAAATCTATATGAGGCACAATAGATAGGTTTTCTGTATTGGGGTTTTATCTCAAACTGAAGATGAAATAAATCGCACTACATAGAACTGGCCAACTAAATCTGAGTTTAAGATCAGTACTTACTGTAAAGAAAATACCACTGCAAAGCTGGATAGCAGGATCATGGGAAGAAGACAATACCCCAGGACACTTGCCACACAACCAAATGAGACACCTGTCATACTCATTAAATTTAACAAACAAAACATTCCTAAACATCCAATTGCACTGATTCCATATACGTAGCCAAATTGGATTTTGCCAGCCTACGGAAAAAGAAAATAGATTAGAATAAAAACTGTCATTGGGCCTCATTTCACATTAAATGATGCATGCATAAAATACTCAATTCACAAGTATCAAAATCTATAGAGGTGCATTGGAAGGGGACAAAGCAGACAGGTTCCACACTCTTCTATTTTAATAAAAAAAATTGTTTTCATAGAATATATTCTGAGGAAACCTTTTCTCCCTCCCAATCCGCGAAGATCCTCCCCACACTACTCTATACCCTTTCTTTACCTCTTTAAAACAAACACAAATATACAATACATGCATACACACTGATGTGGGAGTGATTTTTTATTAATAAAGAAACTGCCTAAGCCCCTTGATAAGCCAACCCTTAGGTGGGTGGAGTACACAGAACAGTATGCTAGGAAAAAGAAGCTTAATGGAGAGTTGCCATGATTCTCCCACTCCAGACAGACGCAGGTTAAGATCTTTCCTGGTAAGCCAGCTCGTGGAGCTACACAGATTATTAGAAATGGGTTAGATCGATATGTAAGAGCTAGCCAATAAGAAACTGGAACTTATGGGCCAGGCAGTGTTTAAAAGAATACAGTTTCCGTGTAATTATTTCAGGTAAAGCTAGCCGTGCGGACGGCCGGGTGCCAGGAATGTAGCCCACCGCTCCTATCACTACAACACACAAACCCACAAAACTGGAAACCAAAATAGTCAAGCTAAAGACCAACAAAAAAAGAAAACCAAAAAACAAAAAAACCAAATCAAACCAAAACAACGTCCAAGCACAGTTGTATGAGACAAAATCTACAAAAATACCATTGAGTTCCTTTTGCGTTAGCCCTCTCTACTCCTGGTCATGGGCCATTCCCTGAAGTGGATTAATATATCCAGTGAGAGTCTACTGGAAACGACTACATTTTCCGTTTCAACTGAGTATCAATTGCAGACAGCTTCTTGGTCAGGAGCAGAAGTCCATGTCCATTTCTCCCTCAGTGCTGGGACCCTGTCTGGCTTGAATCTGTGCAGGTCCTAACTTCAAATGCTTCTTAACTTTGATACACCACTTCCCAACACAGATCTTTCACTGTATTTCTTGTTGGCATTTAAGCGTGATATATAACTGACCAAATAAAAGGGGAAACAATCTAGGAAAAATGGAAGGCAGGGCCCAGAGAAGAGGGTGCAAGAACCAGGTGAATACAATGGAAAAGAACCTTTTCCTTTTCATTGTTTTTCCAAATTCTATGTTGGATTCTACAGTCCTTTGATTAAAAACAAAAGCATACACCTTGGAAGTTCTACTTTTATAAAAGATACTATCTAGGCATGGTGGCAAAAACCTTTAATTCCCAGACTTAGGAGGCAGAAGTAGGCAGATCTCTGAGTTCAAGGCTAAGGTGATCTACATACTGAGTTCCAGACAAGGCAGGGTACAAATTACTTAATGGTTTTCAGACAGCAGTCATGAGCTAAATTACAACCTTCCCACATGAAAAAAACTCTCATGAAAACAAGAGTGCAGAGAAATCCCAAACAGGATCTTTGCTATGTGAAACTTTTGGTATATAAGACTAAATCTTGAGGGCTTTGCTGGACGTGGTATTTACCTGTAAATATCTGATATAGACTATGGTAATTTAAAGAAGCTGAGTTCATTGATGAGTGAATTACTGGAGCAATAACAATAAATTCTACCTTGGACAGTGCTCTTAGCTTTGCAAAATATTGTTGTATACCCCGTCCTTTATTTTGAGACAGGGTCTCACTCTAATCTAGACTGGTCTCAAAGTCAGAAATCCGCCTGCGTCAGCCTCTCAAATGCTAAGATCACAGGTATAAGACTCATGCTCAGCTGCCTGTTTTTTAGTTCAAAACAAGCTGGGTGTGGCGGCATATCAAAGCAACCCTGTTAGGCGAGTGGGCAGCACAGGATTAGTATCCACAGAGGGATGTGAAGGACTCAACTGCCAGGTCAAGGGCTAAGTTGAGTGCTGTGTGTAAAACCAGGTCTTCCAGCTACAAATACCATTTTCTATCACTTACATTTTTTAGCTCTTGTAATTCAGACTGAGTGAAAACAAATAGCAACTTTTTCTTTCAATGTACTTTAATATTCCTGGAGAACTGGGAAGTAGAGACAAAAACTTACCATTTTTAGGAAAGCCATATAATAAAACACTGACCTAGGGCTAGACATTTGTTATGGTTAAGTTAAAATCTGACACAGCCTACAATACCCTGGGAAGGGGGTCTCAATGACTGCTGTCCACATCAGGTTAGCCTGTGGGCAAGTCTGTGGGGGAAAGAGGTTGGTACAACTGCCTGCCTTTGTGTTCTGAGCTGTGTAGAAAAGGTGAGCTGAGGGGCATGAATGCATCTATTTCTGTCCGCTCTAGACTGCGGATGGAATAGATTATCTGACGTTGTGGGCATCCGACATCCAGGCAGTGATGAACGGACTGGAATTGAGAACGGAGCTAAAATGATCACTTTTGCTTTAAGGTCCCAGACCTAAGTCCTCTGGTGTGTTACCACATGACATAAACCAAACTAGGACAAGTTAAAACAATAAAGCCACTACCTCTATTTTCTTTTAAAAGTGGAACAACAGTAAAAAATATTGTCAATTTCTTAAAAATAGGAAATTCTGATGTCTACTTTTTTCTTATTTTTCCCCAATAACTGGATTACTTCTTACAAGACATTTTTTTTTTCTTTGAACAGCACCTTATATGTAACCCAGCCTGGCCTAGAATTCATAATATTCCTGCTTCAGTCTCTCAAGGCTATGGTGACAGATGTATTCTGTCTCCTACATTTGGCTAAAATAAATGTTGTTGCATATGTTGCACAATACTTACTATTGATAGAGAACGAAGGAATTCATATAAATTCAAGAAACTCAATATATTCTAAAACCTACCAAAGACTGAGTCCCAACATCTTCTGGTAGAATATTTAGAATCCTTCTTTAGTCTTACCAGTAGCAGCGTGGCTCCAAAGGCAAGGCAGAACACCACAGGTCCTGCCAGGTCGGTCTCGTTCATAATGCTGCCGTCAGCCACTCTCAGGGGGTGCAGCACTGTCAGCGTTTTTTGCCAGATGTGATCAAAATTGATACCCAATTCTAAGATAAAGAGAAAAGAAGAAAGTCAGAATTTGTGGTATGCCATTAGCAGTTTTATAAATTTACCTAAAAATTTTACATTTGAAAGCTCATTACTCCACAGTATCAAAGACAAATAGCTACTCTTTCTGTTTCGAAATAGTATTCAACACTGGACACTCCTGTTATGAATTTTAGGATTTGTGATGTTTTCTAGAATCAGTGCTGGAACACGACCCAGGAACAAAGAGGGTGCAGCAATGGTCAATGATAGTTTACTCTCCTCTGGACCATTCTACATGCTGCTGGTTCCACTGACACCAAACCCCTGCTTTAGAAAGGATACGGGCATGGTGAAACAGACACACTCTACCTCATATTCAGAGTACAAGAACACGTGGACACAGCTAACAAAAGGATTCTTTACCTGGGGCTTCAGGAATACTCATGTACCCCATGGAAGCAGATACAATTATGGCCCTAGGCATCTGTGTTCAGATTTCTACAATATTATTTGAGAACCACCATGTTTTATGCAATCAACAGTTCTATTAATCTATTTCCACAAAGAACTACAAATACAATTCTAATTGCTTTCATATCTTCTATGGGCAGAATATAATTAATAATCTGAATAAAAGCTGATGCTCACACTATTATATTAAATATTACTTCTTCAAAGAAATGGTCCCTTTTGGCCCAATATAAACTCTCCTCTTAATAAGTTCCTGACTAAAGGCCAGCTACTGTTTTTCATAGAGAGGAAAAAATCTCCACCTCAGGCTTTGTTCACAAAACCGACTGCAGACCAGGGCATATGCTGGGTACCTCGAGTCTCAAAATCCAATCTCTAAAATGCTCTGAAATTCAGAGCTTTGACACAATATAAAAGTCAAGCTGTTTTAAGCTAAGGATGATATTTGTGAGGCCGAGGAAAGAGGACTGCTGCAAGTTTGAGGTTAGCCTTGGCCTCACAGCACAGTCCTGTCTCAGGGAAACAAAGGGAGCGGGTAGCATTTCAGACTTTCCAATTAAGGATGCCAAACCAGTGACGTTTACAGAGATCCTGGAAAATTCTAACTACTTTAAAATGGAAAACATGTCTGGCCTCATGCTTTTCAGACAGCCTGAACCATTCCATCCTACCTTCTAACAAAGGAGGCTCCTCCTCAAAGCTGTCTCCGTAGAATTGCTGAGGTGCAGTCTGAGGATAGGCCTGGGTTGGCTGATAAATCTGCCCTGTGTATGTTTGCTGTGGCTGCATCATGTCTGGAGGGACAAATCGACCTTGTTGCGAGTAGTCATAGCCAGCATACTGCCTGTATACAAAGAAAACGTGTAAGATTTACTCTTAGTATTTTAACAAATTGACAGTATTCACAGATTCCTTTTTTTTCTTGACAGCTAAAGAATGCTCAGTAACTTCCAAACCTCTTTCTAGGATACCCACAGAGAAACAGTGCCGAGACCATGACTGACAGGTTGACAAGAAGGGTGATCTTACAGAGAATCCTCTTATGGCCGTCAGCATTTATATGTCAGCATATAAGCACAACAGCTATCACACTTTTAAACATCAGGATATCAACAAATAAAAACAAGTCAGGATTATTTTCTTCCCCTAGTGACACTAAGAGAATGTCACAATATATTCTGAAATAAATGCATGCTGCATACGATAAATGAAGGTCTGGGATGACGGACTTGATTATATTTTCCACAATTTGGATATAGATGGAATCATTATTCTTTCTTACATGTCATAGTATGATAGTGTGCAAATGAGAAGGCCTGTCTAAGAAACACCAGTTTCAAACTGGGGGACAGGGACCCAAGCATGTTCTTTGTCACAGCGTTCTGAATATAACACAATGTCCTCCGCCTCACTGGATCTACACCAAATCCCAGGTCTTCAGGAAGAACTCTGCCCTGGCATTTCAGTGACTAGGACGGAACAGGACTGCACTAGAGAACTATCTGTGAATACCTGTCTTACCACATGTCCAGCATTTCAGTGGACTAATCTAATTATAGACTGAGTGGTATGAAGTTAAAATATTTTTTAAAGATATTTCAAAAAGAAAGTCCTAGAAATATTTAGTCAACTTATTTTTGATTACTTCTGGTTTCTGCTTGAAAAATGCAAAAACGTAATGATAGCCATTAATATTAAGATTTTTTTGATAAAACAAAATTTAAATTAATTTTCTTAAATTTAAAAAATTAAAGCAATGGTAAATGTTCAGCTACCCAAAGTCCTTTTTAGAGATTTTAATAGTACATACAATGTATACTTGCACAATAAGCAGTTTTGTCACTCAATGTGGAATCTGTTACTGTAATAGTAAAAGGAGAGAAATAGCTGTATGTAAAGATAATGCAACATGTGCATAAGGAGTTACTATGCATCTGTTAAAAATGAAGTAATTTCATGTCTACTGATAAATAACAATCAAGAAATAGTGAGGGAAAATATAGTGCTAAAAATACCACATATTGTATACTTTATAGAAAATAAACATACTTTTAAAAAAATGTTTATTTATTTACTTATTATATACAATATTCTGTCTGCGTGTATGCCTGCAGGCCAGAAAGAGGGCACCAGACCTCATTACAGATGGTTGTGAGCCACCATGTGGTTGCTGGGAATTGAACTCAGGACCTTTGGAAGAGCAGGCAATGCTCTTAACCACTGAGCCATCTCTCCAGCTCCCCCCCCAATACTTTTCTCACACTATCTCCCGAGTACACGAGAAACTTCTAACCACAGCTACTGTTAAGTAAAGAAACCTGGAACTAAAAAGATGCAGAGTGCCAAATTTTCATAGACTGCTGTACCTTTAAATATGTTGGGCAGCATTTATTATTTATTGAGATTAGCTAGTGATATAATCCTGACTTGCTGGCAAGCTGTGCCCACCATGCAATAGTGAAATAACGGTTATGGGAATAACTATTTCTGATTGGATATGAGGTCTGCACCACAGGCAGGATTTCATGTCTGGTACCATAAACTTGGTCAAAAGCCCATGGCTGGGAAGATCATAGGCTATAGGGGAACCTTTTGTTGAAAGCCCATGCTATTAAACTACATTCTGAACATCTATGCTTATACCCATAGATTAGTGCTGCTCAGTTTTGGTCAGAGAAAGTTTTCTTTTGCAGTGAGTAGTGGTCAATGCAGAGACTCAGGACTAGTCGGAGTGCCAAGTGCAGAGAATAATGAACGCCCAGCTGTGGTCGCGCCACCTAGATCAGTCTCCCATCTCTCAAGGCTTAGAGAACTTCAGAGAAGGACAGAAAGAATGTAAGACCCAGAAAACATGGGAAAGCTGTGAAATGCTGACTTCTGGATGTGACCTGAGTGTTGCACACATAAGCTGACAGTGGCTGTGGTTACCTGAACAAGCCTGTGCAAATTCTACCACGGTCTGGGGAGGGGCCCCTAAGACTCCACCCTTGTTGGCTACTGGCAGCTGACAGCTCAGAGAATAGTCTTTTTTTTTTTTTCAGGACACACCCATCAGGCAAGTTGTTCATGACCCGTGTGCATATGCAGTACTAATTAGACTCAGGATGTTATTAATAACCATAAAAAAGAGGACACACAGCTGGAAGATGACTAGACGTTCCAAGGAGCCAGAGAAAGGTGGTAAATGGAGATGACCAATACACACTGTACACATGTAACAAGACTTTCAAAGAATAGAAAGGCTAAAATCTAAAAGTCAATTGGCTAATTCTAAAGTAAGCTACTGCGATAAGGAGGTCCACCTTAACTACTGCAAATGTCCAAAACACACCTTTTCAATGTGACTATGTGCAAAGCACTACTTAGTAAGTGCATAACTGTCTCATATTAGCTACAACTCTATGAAATGAGTCTACTGTTGTCCTTACTATAAAGCTATGTAAATTGAAATTTAGGTTAAAATAATTTTCCACTGTGGTGCCACAATTCAAAACCAGGTTATTTTAACTCCAGTGGCCATCAACTCTTAATAACTAACAAACACCACTTCACAATCCTTCTTTACACAGATTACTTCAAAGTTACATTCCAAATCTGCAGTTTCCCAGCTTTTCTGGAATGACAACGTGCTGCTATCTTCTGAGGGGCACACCCACTCACACCAGAACCACCTTTATCACGGTTAGCTAGTTGAACAAGGATAACAATTCTCTTTTCCTGAATTAGTATAGTATGCTGTTGGGTTGATCTTAGTATTTATCAGAGTCCATGACATCACAAGAAAATTTCCACACATATGTTTCTACAAGCTGACTAAATAGATTGTATTTTATTCCTGGGGGAAAGCAAGGAGAAGGAGGGAAGGAGGAATACCAAAAGAACCCAGAGAGAATAGTATAGCTAGCAGTTCTAAATGCTTTAGTCTTAGAGTTCATTCAGGAGCTTTAACTATCAATACTCACTATCAAGGAATTTAAATGTTTAAAATATTTATTAATTCAGCCAGGTGGTGACACACGCCTTTAAGAGGCAGAGGCAGAAGGATCTCTGTGTTTGAGGCTCACAAAGTGAGTTCAAAGACAGCCAAGACCATGACAAAGAGAAACCATGAGCCGGGTGGTGTGGCACACGTCTTTAATCCCAGCACTCGGGAGGCAGAGGCAGGCGGATCTCTATAAGTTCGAGGCCAGCCTAGTCTACAAGAGCTAGTTCCGGGACAGGCACCAAAAAAGCTACAGAGAAACCCTGTCACGAAAAAAACAAAAAAAAAAAAAAAAAAAAAAGAGAAACCATGATTAGAATAAAATAGCTCTGGTGTATCTAGAGCTGACTCCATAGACCAGTCTGGCTTCAAACTCATAGAGATCCACCAGTCTATTGAGTACTGGGACTACAGGTATGCACCAACATATAATATATGTATGTGTGTGTGTGTGTGTATTCAATTCTAAACATTAGAAAATCACATTTGTTAAAACTGTTCCCAATTTCATCAAGAATAAAATGTTCGATTGCTAGGAAGCTATTGAAGACGAACACTAGTTTTCCAAAATCCTCATTTTGTCTAAAAATTTGGGATTGGTGATTGGTTAACAAGTACTAGCAGCTATTTTCCTTGAAACGACAGGTTCATTTAGTAATCTTTGAAAAATTATCTGCGAAGTACAAAATTCTGACTAAACATAGTGTGTCCAGTGTTTCAAATGAATATGGTTCCCAAGAAAAGCAAGTGGTTCAGTGAGCACATTAAACAGCCTGTGTATCTTCCTAGAGACAGTGTACTTTCAGTATGGAAGAGAAGTGTGTGACACCCAGCACTAAAAAGATGTGTACTAAGGACCAGGACTGAATAACAATCATATTCTTCTTGCTTCATTGGGGATCCTTAAATGAAACTGCCTTACTCCACCTTCTCAAGCAGATGGTGAGGACAAGCGCAATACTAGTTCCTTATTCAGACTCAGGGACCAGCAGGACAAACATTATTTCTGTAACTTAAGTGCAACTGTTAGTGAAAGGCACAAAATAATGTTGCTACGAAACAACTTCTGAATTTAGAAGATCTCTAAAAATGTGCCCTAAGAATCCAGTAGAGCATGGAGTTCACAGTAAGCACCACTGATTACAACCAGAGGTGCTGCAAGCAAGCCCACTCCAGAGGTGGGGCTGTCACCCCACTTTCCAAATGCAGTGTCAATGAGACTGCACTGTGGGGCTTACTGCTTCCCCGTCCTGCCAGGATCTGTTCTCACCAATTTGAGTCACAGTGGATCGCAAACTAAACTGTGTTATGGCATGCATGGTTTTTACAGAGACAGTTTCATAGCAGGCAAAGAAACATATGCTAAATCAGCATTGTCATAAGCTCTGTATGACCTTGTAATAAGCAACAGCAAAGATAAAACCTCTTACCACAGGCTATCTACTAATGTTTATAAAAATGGTTCATAAAGATATCAGATAAGTTAAAGGTAAAAAATATAACAATTCTCGGTTTCTTAAAAATAAGTGATTGGTATTACTATATAAAAATTTTAGGGGCTTATCTAGAAAACTACATGGGATCGACTCATATGACATGGTAAAATACAAATAAGAGGAACCCATAAAATATCAAAGCTGATCTCACGGGCAACTGCAGAACTGCAGCAAGGCTAACAAGTCAAACTTTAAGGCATTCCAGATAATAGGCTCTCTGACCCTAGACTTTTCCTAACTAAAGTTACCACTGATTTCTGTTAGCAAGTTAGCGAAGCAAAAAGAACACGAGTTGGTATGCTGAGATAATATTAAAAATATAATTAGGTGGCAGATCTATTTGCAGGCACATATAGAAGCAAATGAATTTATTTTTTCAAGAAAGCATTGGAAGTTCACATGTATTATTGCTTTAGCATTCCTTTTGTTTTTCCAAGCATAATTCATAAACCTGTGTTCCAGCTGATAGCTATGGCTAGGTAAAGTTTCTCCACTAGTATGAAGCCATGCTTACTGGCATATGAGTTGGTTACAAGGGAAGGAGAGTACTCAGCAACACACAACTGCCAAGTGGAAAAGCGACCTCAGATGATTGTGGAGTGTAACGAGAGGACGAGTCAGAGTTAAGCTACAGAAACACGGTCAGGACACAAAACTGGAAGGAGATTAACCTGGAAAACTGAACTTGAATTGCAAAACTTCTAATAAGTTTAAAGATAAAAGATGATTTGGCCAAAAAAAAAAAAAAAGGTCGACAGTGTCAGGCTCTTCAAAGTTCTGTTGTTTAGGGATTTTTCAGGTGGACTCAGATCAAAGTTACATCCATTTGCTCTCAAATACACAAAGATCTCACTAAAATATATTATTTTCTAATTCTGCCCAATTAACCAATTTGGAAGAAACAACCCGCATATAGTTGAGAACTTAATAGAAAGAAAAAATCCTAATTCATAGAGGGAATTTTTTACAAACTCTTTTCATTCAACAGGTTAAGTTGGAAGGTATAACACACACTCATACACACACACACAAAACTTATCTATCTATGCCTCAAATTAAGTAGATTCAAATAACCTTTGGGTTGTAAAAAAAAAAAAAAAAAACCAGCCAGAATTTTCTCTGTACTTAAAAAAGTTTAGGCACATTTATTTATACATACTAACACAAACACATTCTAGTCGAGTCTGTATCTCATGAACTGACTGGACTCATAGCTTTCCTTTGCTCTTGTCCGGCAAGAGTCTTCATGAAACTGAATTCAAGATCTACGAATGTACACCAATGACACATACGTTGCATGAAGTTATATGCATGTTTATATGGGTATGTGTGACTATATCCATGCAATTCTGGAAAACAGATCCATCACTGCTGTAAGATTCTCAAAATATAAGACTGCCGGAAAAGGGTAAGCACAAGACACTCCCTTGTTCAAGAGGGAGACCAGTAAGATTCATCTCATCATCCCAAGGGACTAATGACAGGTCTAGAAGAGACTGGCTGGAAGCCTTCGAAATACCCCAAACATCAGAGATTAGAGAGGATCTTATTGTTAACAGTTCAGAACCTAAAGTCTTTGAATTCTCTTCTTCAACCATAAACTGATCACTTCTCTGGTCCCAGCCATCATACCCCAGTATGAAGAGTAATAAAAATGACTATCAATTGCCACATCAAAGTCACCAGGTGACTCATAGTGGGGAGCATACACTGTTAACCTGTGTCACAGAGCTCCTTCAGTAGCTGTTCATAAAGGCTGAAATCACAGACTCACCTACCAAATAAGGTATCAAAAAACTTTATTTTTTTAGTGAATAAATTAGCCTTTTATTCTAGGTACCCAAAGCACCTGCCCAAACCACTTGTAAATATTATTTCGACGGGCTATTTATCTTTCTTTGGCACACTAGAAGACTTTCTTTCAGAAAATAACAAATTATAAACAGGTTAACCCCTTCATATGCTAACCAAACATATCTTTTTCTAGGAAAAAAAAATCACATTCCTGAATAGGACTAAGTTCACATATCCATTTTTTTTAAGGTAGAATCAGGCATTCTGAATACATTCTTCCGCTAATTGTAGACTAAGTAAGTTGCCAAAGCTGAAAAGTTACTTGCTGTAGGGTCCTCCACTTCCTCCATAGTCATAGGACTGCTGAGATTGCTCGTCGATGCTGTAACTTGTCTGGTAGAAACCGCTGTTTAAGTTGTCAAAGCCTGACATTGCAAACGATCTGCAACAAGAGAGAGAGGGCAAACACTGTTTACACGCTAGCTCCTGCTTGATTTGCCTGTGGTCTTCTGCTTAAGCGAACGCCCCCAGAAGACAGAAAGCGTCTCAGGAACCGGGATCCACATCTGGAGGGGATCTGAGGGTGGGGTGGGGATCCCAGGAGACCCTTAGACCCCGGGGAGCGGATGGGCCCGAGGCAGTGGCGAGATCCGGCGGAGGCGCCGCTCCACAGAGATGGAAAACAGGGGCGGCGCGGGCGCGGCCCTGGGTCTTGAGGGGGACTGGGGGGTCTGGGGAAAGACCACAGCCCGCGTTAACAGACCAGGCCGCCGGCTCGCACAACTGATGCCGGAGGCCGAAAGGGGTACATGGGCCGGGGACACTCACCGAACGCTCCAGCGACGGCGGCGGCAGCTCCAGCAGCCCCTCGTAACCCCCCAAACACAGCTCCAGACCCTGCGGTAGCCTTGTTGCTACGTGTCAGCGGCCAAAGAACTGCTTCCGGGGCACGCCCGCCCGCGCAGGCGTGTTAGCGGGCTTTGCGCCGCCGGGTTCGGTTGACCGCCCCGGTTGTACGTGTGCGTGTGCCGGGTGGGGGCGGGACTTACCGATGCGCAGTCCTGATTGATTCGTCGTGTGACGGGCCAATAGGGAGCAAGGAAACTGCTTCCGGCACCTCGGTTTGCGGCGGAGACTGCGCGCCGGCGGATCCGCGGCTGGTTGCTAATGCGGGGAGGGAATCTGTCTCTTGCTGGTGGGCAGGAGGACGGACAGAAACGCTGGGTGACTCGGGCAGCGCCCCGGATTCTCTGGACTCGCCGATTCGGGCGCTGCACTGAGGATTTTTTTTAATTAATTAATTTATTTATTAAAGATTTCTGTCTCTTCCCCACCGCCGCCTCCCCTTTCCCTCCCCCTCCCCCAATCAAGTCCCCCTCCCTCGTCAGCCCAAAAAGCAATCAGGGCTCTCCGTCCCGTGGGAAGTCCAAGGACCACCCACCTCCATCCAGGTCTAGTAAGGTGAGCATCCACGAAACTGCCTAGGCTCCCACGAAACCAATAGGTCCAGTAGAATCAAAAACCCGTTGCCATTGTTCTTGAGGTCTCAGTAGTCCTCCTTGTCCGCTATGTTCAGCGAGACCAGTTTTGACCCAGGCTTTTTCAGACCCAGGCCAGCACTGAGGATTTTATATTTATTCTTGAGTCGTTATAGCCCAGTGGCTTTGCTTTTGTGAGTCATAAGTTCATTCTGTGTTAGCAGCTGGAAACAGTAGGGTCCGGCACCAGTAATTACTGTGACACTCATTAGCAGCTGTTACTGCGACTATATTAGTAGGACAGGTATAAAAGAATGACCATGTGCCCAGCTCTTATACTGTGTGAACTGTCTAAGGCTTGATACTCACACTGTCTCATGTAATGTCTTTCTCATTCACTTGCGTACAGAGTGCATTACACAAATTGCTAACATTTAGTGTAAAAAAGTGCAGCCTTATTTATTCGTCCTAAGAAGTAATATTTACTATTTGACCAATGAGTGTGCTAGTTTACAATATTTAATTAGGTAAGTTCATATTTAATTAGTTAAAGTGTTATAGCATGTATATGTGTGCATGCAAATTAATGTTTCTATATATGTGTTAAAGTCCACCTCAAATATCTTATCTCCGTTACTCAAACTATTTCCCAAGTCCTCAGAAAGAAATGTTTAAAAACAACAAAAGGCATATGAAGAGCTGTTTGAAAGAATGCTGATGCATGGGCCACAGCAGCCGTGATACCGGCATACCCATTCTTTTCTTGTAGTTTGTATAGAAAAAATTGGTAAGCAGAAACACTTTGTGGGCTTTGCCATTTCTTGGGATTTGATGAAAGGAAATAAGAATAAACTGATGGTTTGAAGTGAATGTTTTCAGTCTCTATTATTTCTGAGTCTGTTCTAACAAAGTAGCACAAATTGAGCAGCCCAGCCAAAAACTGTTTTCTCATCTCTAAAATCCTCACATTCAAAATCAAAGTTTACAGGATTGCTTCCCTTTGAGGGCTGTAGGGGAGTATCTGCACTCACCTGTCTCCCAGGTTTTGGTGGATACCGCAGACCTCAGTGGTTCTTGGTTTATAAATACATTTTATAAATACATCAATCCAGCCTCCGTCTTTATCGTCATATAGAATCCTACCTGTTTGTTCCCACAGATCTACCTCATTGCAGGTCTCGCTGCATCCCAGTTTGCCTTCCCTAAGGCCATTCTTATGAGGTGAAGGCATTAATGGTAACATTTTCACTTGATTGCATCTATAAAGGCTCTCCCTGAAGTTACATTCTCATCGTGGGACTATGGACGTTAACGTGTCACTTTGGGAGGACAGTGAATCCTCAGCACATCTCAGTGTTCTCATTGTGTTTATTGGCTCACACACAGACTAAGCCTTTTCCTGTACACATTCTCACACAAACAGTAACCTGATATTGTTTCTTGTCCATTTGCTGTCAGGATTGCCAACGGTATTATTATCCTGTTGAGGACATTTCAAAGAAGTGGAGTCCCCAAGCTGCACTCTGGTGGTCTTGAGTGCTACTTGGTACAGAGTAAATTCCTCAATTGAGCTTAAAGGCAGTACAGTGCTTACTGAAGGCAAATGCTGAAATAAGATTTTGTCAGTTTCTGAAACAAAACGAGAGGACATTGAACTATAACTGAGCCAAAGCTTACTGAAAGAAACTGCTAATGGCTAAGAATATAAGTTTTTTTTTTTTTCAAGACCGTTTCTATGCATAACCCTGGCTGTCCTGGAACTAGCTTTGTAGACCAGGCTGGCCTTGAACTCCTAGAGAACCACCTGTCTCTGCCTCCCAAGTGCTGGGATTAAAGGCGTGCTCTTCCACCTCCTGGCAAGAATATAAGGTGTTTTTTTTTTCTTTGTTCTCTTTTGGACTTTTCGAGACAGGGTTTCTCCGTAGCTTTTTGGTTCCTGTCCTGAAACTAGCTCTTGTAGACCAGGCTGGCCTCGAACTCACAGAGATCCGCCTGCCTCTGCCTCCTGAGTGCTGGGATTAAAGGTGTGCTCTTCCACCTCCTGGCAAGAATGTAAGTTCTTAAGCATAGATAGTACTTTTTTCCATATATGCTGATTTTTAAGAATTAAAGTTAGACGTTCTAAAACAGGCATGTTTTCACTTTTAGTTTTCTCCTGTAGTGGGAGAAGTTAGGCTAGCCTACCCATAATGCTTTTCTTGTGCATGTGATTGTTATATTATTAAGACCACTTATAAAACCAGTTTAGCTTTTCCTTAAATGAAAATGATTTTACTTTAAAAAAAAATTCAGAGGCATGTGAAATTAAACTTACGGCTTTCGTTAACATGTACATTCAGAAATAAAAGGCAAACAGTTTTGCATTTTGGTTTAACATTAAGCAGTCAAGGTGCTTTGTATTCTTCTGTATTCCTAATTTTGCACAATAATGAAGATCACAAATCCCCTACTGTCTACAAGAGTGAATTTTTTCATTAGAATGGAGTGTAAATAGTTCTTGAGCCTTGCTGAGATTTGATTTTAGAAAGATTAACTTAATTTAAAAGGGTTTATAAGCACATTTCTTAAGTCAGTAGGTTAAGGCACTTCCTGTCAAGTCAGATGACCTGACCTACACACACACACACACACACACACACACACACACACACACACACACACTGCGCACACCTTGGCATATGCCATCCCTCCCCAGTACATAAAAACACCCTTCATTTCCCTGCCTCTCCCTAAGTATTCTGCCTGTTTATTCCGAGTCGACTTCTGTACTAAATGCAACAAATCCTCTCTCCCTGCCTAAAATTAAATGTCTCCTTATCATGCTCAGAATTTTGAGAGGGTTGCCAGAAATTAGCTTGAAGTTGCTGAGATAGCTCTAACATTAACACACAAACAAACCAAGACCTCTCTTCATAGAAAGTCAGGACAGCACGTGTCTCTGAAAATGACCAAATGCTCCTAATTTGTCTGACTTCACGTCTGAGAATTAAAGTGCCCAGAAAAGCATCCATGCCCACTCTGATTTTACAAGTTACTGTTTAAAAAGAAGTGAAGGCCCAAGAGTTCAAGTGTGGCCTTGTTGTCTTGACATCCCCTGTTCTTGCCGGGCATGCCCACCCTCCAAAGGGAAAGCCCCTTACTGGACAGCTTCTTCTGCTTGTGTGACAAGTGACTGTGCCCAGCCCGGTCTTCAAACCTTCTATAAGCTAGTGAAGTGAGAATAGGCAGTTTCATCCAGCTGCAGGTACTGGAAATCATCTCATCCTCTAGATTCTAAAACCTCCAGCCCATATTAGTGCGCTCTCTTCTGAAGAGTCACCCCAGTGTGGTCCACTTGACATACAGTGTCCCCAAAAAGCTATGTGTGGATACAATTCATAAGCTTCTGCCAATATTATATCCGGTTTCAGGTATAATATGTGTTCTGTCACCTGGTCTTATTAGGAGGTGGATTCTTTTTTTTTGTTTGTTTTGTTTTTTGTTTTTTCGAGACAAGGTTTCTCTGTAGCTTTGGTGCCTGTCCTGGAACTAGCTCTTGTAGACCAGGCTGGCTTCGAACTCCCAGAGATCTGCCTGCCTCTGCCTCCCGAGTGCTGGGATTCTTATTTCACTAGCAAGATGAGTTGAAGATGACTAAAAGATTTGGCCAATCATGGCCAAAAAGGCTGGTGTCAAATTTACCCAGTATCATTTTTGTCCCTTTCAGCTCGTAGGTGACAAAAATTAGATGCTAAGTGTTGGGAACAATTATACTAATTGTTAGTATAATCTAATTATACCTGACACTTCGTTGGGATGCTTAGTTTATATCCAACTCCAGTAATAATGCTGTGTTGTGGTATTTATTTACTTAATAATTTTTAATGATATCTGAGATATGTAAATTGCCGCATACAACAGACTTCTTGATGTTTTAAGCTTAACAAAGCTCTAGTCTTGAATCCCCTTGCAGGCTGGCTGCAATTCTGTCACCTTCTGTCCTTTGCCTAGAAAAAAACTCTTCGAGGCGTGTGTGGTGGTTTGAATGAAAATAGCCCCCATAGGCTCACAGGGAGTGGCGCTGTTGGGAGGAGAGGTCTTGTTAGAGTAGGTGTGGCCTTGTTAGAGGAAGTGTGTCACCAGGGACCGGCTTTGAGGTTTCAGATGCTCAAGCCAGGCCCATCACCACTCTCTCTCCTGCTGTGTGTTGATCTGAATGTAGAACTCTCGGCTCCTTTTCCAGCACCATATCTGCCTATATAGGCTGCCATGATTTCTGCTATGATGATAATGACCTATAGGCTGCCATACTTTCTGCCATAATGCTAATGGGCTGAACCTCTGAACCTGTAAGCCAGCTAAAATTAAATGTTTCCCTTTATAAGAGTTTCTGTGGTCATGGTGTCTCTTCACAGCAATAAAAATTCTAAGACAGCATGTAGCATGATAAGGCTGTTACACAGTTTTCATAAAGCCAGACACACCCATTTTGTGTTTGTGAACGAGAATGTCTAGGGCAGAAAAGGCTCCCTTTTGCAGACTGCATATGATAACATTTATAAGTATCTGCCAGTGGATATCCTTCTGGTCAGTGGTAAAAGCATCATAGATAAGAAGCCTTTGTCCGTTCTCATAACATGGTGCTCATGGCACATAGGGCTAGGAACTGGGGGATAACTTGAAAATCTGTTATCTATATTAGAACAAGATTAGTGGATCTATGCCCAGAGGAATCTGCAGAAGTATTCATTTAGTTACCAGGTCATTTATTTCTATGTTCCTCTGCCATATTCCCAAATACCATCATCCTATGTTTGAGTTATCCCTTATTTATAAAAAAAAAAAATGACAGTAAAAGCCAAAGCACCAAAGCTTTCTGACTTAAAACACCATTTATCAGATTTGAGTCTCTCACAAGCCTGTGGGCTGGCACGGGCTTGCCAGGAACAGCTGACCTTTGTTCTAGACAGCTTGGATTGGCTTTGAAGGAGTGGTATTAGTATCTGAAAGTACACTTATGTCTAGACCTGAGACAGGAGGGGATTATCTGGAGCTCTCAATCAGAACATCCACAGGCAGCTTCTTCATGTCACTTGAACCATCTCCAAATGCAGTGGCAAGGTTCCTAGAGCATCTGTAAGTCAGCCAAAAGCTGCTCTTCCCTTCTCCATCAGCCCTGAAAGTCACACTTCATATGCACAGTGTCAGGAACATGTCTCCAAGACTGGCTCTGCTTTGAGAAAAGTGGAACTAGACTCTGCCTTATGAGAGGAACATTGTCAACAATTTTTCTTTTTTACGTGTTGGAAATTGCCACCTTCCAATGAGGTGAAAGTGGGAAAGAACAGCCAATATTTTGTAACCAGAGTGGCTGGTATTCACTAGTAGAATGTCTACCTAGAAGTCCTTCTGAAAATATTTCCAAAGGATGTGAAATCAGCCGTTTGCACAGACAGTTATTCTGTTTGCTGAAGTACTATTCTCAGTAGCCTAGAAATAGGAACAATCTAAATCTACAGCACTGACAAGGAAACTGCACACACACACACACACACACACACACACACACACACACACGGCATATTCACAACAGCCAGAGTGACATGTTATTCAGGTTATTTAAGCTGCTAGTTGTAATAATGTGAATGAAACTGAAGACCAGACACAGAGATAAAAATCCTTCATGCTCTCCTTTACATGTAAAAGCCACACAACTTGAGTATGTAGAAAAATAGATAGATAGTTACCAGAGGCAGGAGAAGGGAGATATTGGAATATATAAAACATCAGATATGCAGGGTGAATAGGATTATGGCTGTATGGTGCTCTTGGGGATACAGGTAGATTGTTTATTTTTTTTTTGAGAATTTCATATGTGACTGCAATATTTGCATCGTTTCTCTTTTCCTCTCTCCAACTCTTCCCACGTCCCTCCTCTACTCCCTCTCAAATTCATGGCCTGTTCCTAATATTGTGTATTTAGCCACTGAGCTTTAAGAGCCTATCAGGGGTTCATCCCTGAAGAACACTGATTCCTCCTCTCTTATCAGCCATTGATTTCTCATAGTTCTTTGTGTAGGGGTGGATCCCCACGATATTTCCCTCATGCACATTGGCACATCAACTGGTGGTGTCATTTTCACTATGGGTAGATTTTTAAGGTACCGTGATAACAAAAGAACATTGATTGATATGATGTGCATTTTTAATTGCTTAATGATTGTAATTATATCACTACATATATAATGTAAAGCTTCATATGATTATACCATATTTAAAATTTAAATAATTGAATTAATACTTAAATTTATTAAAAAAGCAGAAGAAAACCTAAAAACGAATAAAGGGCACAGGGCGCAACCTGAGTTGATCTTCATTGATTATGTCAATATCTGAGGTTCACTTTTTAGGGAAGGCATTCAGAACTTTCATTTGACTAAGCCAGCAAAAAAAATACTTCAGTATATACAGGCTCTATATTATAAAGGGAATACCATAGCTACGAGGTCAGTTTTTACCGATGCTGTGTTAGACTTTTACAAGAGTGGCAAGGGATGATAGATTACAGTCCTCATTCAGAGTCTAATGGAACATGACTGAAATTATCTGTGCTCAGTCAGAACTCCTCATCATCCTGAACATCAGTTCTTTTCTGCGTTAAGCTCTTGAGTGATATTGTCATTTTAAGAAATAGTTGTAAAGTCTCTTGTATTTCTTTCACTTCTGAAAGTAGGAGCTGGGAACCGAGTTTGCTTAAGGCGAACACTATGGTCTCCTGGCTTTGCTTTAGCATAATCTGAATTAGCAGGCAAAGGCAATTTGCCCAATGAGTTTTAAAGGTGTCATATCTTGCAAAAACATGATCTTAATAAAAATGTTTTCTGCATTTTCCATGTAGAGATGTCATGTTTATTGTGATGGGTGCTACACTAATAGATGGTTCTCAATAGAGAATGGGGAGGAAATAAGAAAAGTAGTTTGTTCGTTCTTTTTTTTTTTTTTTTTTTTTTTGAGACAGGGTTTCTCATAGCTTTGGGGCCTGTCCTGGAACTAGCTCTTGTAGACAGGCCATTTAGAATTTGTGATCTTCTAAATAATTCCAGCTATCTTTCTAAAAGCCATAAGGAATAAATATTCTACCTTCTATTTATGGAATATGACTGTTTTGAAATTTGGATGAATTCATAATCTCTAGGAAAAAATGTAAAAGCTACAAAGGAGTTTGAGTACGGTTTCAGGGAATCCATGTTTTGTAATGCTCCCACGTGGGCCAGGGTTAAGAACAGAAAGTTTAAAACAAACCATGCTAGGTAATGATAGTCTTCCCTTCCAAGTGGAGGTATGGTCAGCTGTGTTACTGTGCACATGGCTTGGAGGTTGTCATCTGCTGGCTTTGGGGGACTGCTCTGCCAGCATCTCTTTGTATTGTAGCTTGGTACACTCATCTCATTTTAACTGACAGAGTCACCACCTTCCTTACCCATCTTGATGTTTTTCTTTCCTTTCCTAAGTGGCTCTAACGACTTCGTGTAGCTCCTGTGTCAGTATTACTGGGTGCAGGATGAAGCTGACAAACTACAGCGGGAGAAATCTACTGGAAAGCAGCCCCAGGAGCCACAGGTTAGATGTGGGTAACCAGACCCAGAAAGAACAATGAATCATATGAACACAAATAAAACATGCTTGCTCCCCATGACTCCCCGCCCTTAGTCACTGCTCCCTTCCTGTCTCCTTTCTTATTACCTGAATTACAGTTCTGATGGCCACACTGAAATTATTTGTTTACAAGTTTGTCTCTTTTACTAGAATACAAAGAATTACAAAGCAGGGTCCCTGCCTTATTTATCTCTGTTCCCAGATTCAGCATCTGGGTTAAGAGTGCTGCTTTTGGAGACTGACTTTACACGCAAACTGAAGCCTGAGCACTTACTGACTCAAGCAAGAAACTATCTGAATCTCCATCCCTCTTCCAACCCCTGCTCTCCATTTGCCTCTCGCCATCTCTCTTTTGGACCTGTCATCCATGTCTTTCTGTTTTCTTTTGTGGTGGTGTGTGTATGGGGGCAGTGTGTGTGTGTGTGTGTGTGTGATATGTGCACGCGCGCACTCATGCATGCACACACAGTGGCCAGAGGTAAACATCTGCTGCCCTCTATTGCTCCCCACCTTACCTCTTGGAACAAGATCTGTTCTAGGTTGCTTTCTGTTGTGTGATAAAAGCCTACTCTGAGATGGCCTTTTACTCTTTTCCTCTCCAGGCCCGCTGAAGATACCCATTTTTTTGCATTCTTATCCTTTCAGGGAAGAGTAAGTGAAATAATGGGTGGCACAGTGATCCTCACTGCTCTTCTGAATTAAAAATATGACCCTCAATAGTTTTCTGCATTAAATTCTTATCATCCTCACTTGTGTTATTCATTAAGAGCGTGTAACCCTCACTAGGGCTATGCATTAACATATGTAGCTTTCACCAGTGTTATTCATTCAGCAAATGTAGCCCTCACTAGTGTTGTTCATTAGGCACATGTAGCCCTCAGTAGTGTTACACACTAAATGCTTGTAACCCTCACTGGTGTTATACATATTTGTGAAAAAGCTGCATAAGCTGGAATGACTGGACCTTCAGCGCCAAAGCCGCTCCCCTTAGTGGGCTACGGATTAAAGCCTTTGATGGAGGTCTCTGCACTGAGCAGGACCATAGACTGCGGGAGATGAGCTCTATATTACATCAAGGAAGTGGTTTTATTGAGAAACTTACTTAGCTGTCATTCTTTCTCAGAAACACCCTGTCTCCTTTTTCTTTACAGAATTAAGCTCAGACCCCTTGGCAACTGGTCCCCCCACAGATACTTTTGCTCTACCGAGATTGGATCATTCGCTGTTCATTTCCCGACCATTCCCCAGACGCTCCCTAACACAACACACACGGACATATTTGCTCTTTGCCTCTGTACATAGACCCTTTTTCCTGTGTCCTTCAGAGACCACCTGTCTTTCAAGGTATAATTACAGCCTTGCTGTGGCCTTTCTCTGAGCCTTCACTACACTCACTCCGTAAACCTCGAGGACAGCCGCCAGCTTTGTTCCTGCTGGGATTCCTTAGGGAAGGTTTGCTTCCCTTGTTGGGGTGGGCGTTACTAGTCTTCCTCCTCAGATGGACCTGCCTCTAGGCTTGTGTATTAGTGATTCTGAGGAGTTGGGCTCAATTTTGTTTCTGCCATTCTGCAGGATCAGGCTGTCAGTTACTGTTTCTTACTGTTTCTGAGTAAATGCCTGGATTTAGACCTATGTGTGTTCTTATGATTTTTATTAGAGAGAGAGAATTTAAGGCCTGCCTATGGTAAGCATGCTAAAAGGTATTGAGGATTGTTTAAATTATGCTCAGTACAGGAGAATTTCCTTTTTTCCTCCTTTTGTAAAAGGCCGAGCAATGAAATTAGCACATGTGTGGAGTTGAACTTGTATTAATATTTCTTGAGGCCACGCTGAGAAGGAGTCTGCTTCTGAAAAGGTGGGGAAGGCTATTTCAAGATGGTGTGCCAAGAGGGCTTTCATTGCTCACCTCGTTTGGGGGTGGTTTGAGACTTAGGAAGTATGGCGATACAAATGATAGAAACCAAGCTTCCCTTCAGGGTCCCAAGTGGATGAGCAGTGTCACCCAGGACAGCTTCCTTGTGCCTTGTGCAAGAAACTGTTCTCACACTGCCCCCTTCTGTCACTTTCTATTCTTAATACCAGTGACTTCCCAGGTCTGTCTTAATGGACTTTTCAGTTTCAAGAAGTGGTTCTTGAAGGCAGAGGCAATGAACACATATTCAACGTGATACATATTTTTCCCTTCCACTTCCCTCTACATACAATTAACTGGATCATTAAGTTTCATAGTGAGGTGTTCCTCAATTGCATTCTATCTGGAGATCGTACACAGAGTAAGAGATGAGGTCAAGGGTCACAGGAAGGCTAATTGCACACTTAATTGTGTTCTGTGGGGCCTTCTTGATTTCCTTTTTTTCCCAAGCTTTAGATTTCTTGCCTCACACAAACACTGAGTGGTGCATCATGACTCTTTCACTGGTGACAGAAATTTTTGGTTTTAAGAACAGTGTAAAGTTATGAATGCTGGTCCTTCCTATGTCAAAGGCGTCACCACTCCTAGGGCTGTCCCTGTATGGGAAAGATTTCTCAGGACTCTCCCTGAGTACTCCACTTCTTTCCCTTTGCTTGTAGACTTATTTGAATATATTTCTGAAAGCCCTCTGCTGCACAACCTCAGTTCTTTCAGACTTGTATACGTTATTTGTTTCTGAGTTTCTGAATTGAGCAGGTAGCATGGCTCTTGGTAAGTTATCAAAAATGATTTGAAAAGTAAAAAATTTGTTTAAAAAAAGCAAACGATAAAAGGAAAAGAAGAGATATCTGAAAGTACTTTAGTAAGAACAAAGTGACTTGATTTGATTGTTGGGGCTTGAGAACCAGTGGAAAGATGTACCATGTGGATGTCAAATGCCCTCTGAAGGTCCATGTGTTGTTAAGTGTTCGTTCCCCCAGTACTGGAGGCAGTGATGCTTTGCGAAGAGGAGTAATAGATTTCCAGGCTATTGGTGATTGCCTCTTAAGGAGCTTATGAGACTCGGGCCTCTTTCGCTCATTGTTCTCGGATTTATGGCATAAGGTGTTTTGCTTTGACAAACACTCTCACAACTTTGTGCTGTTTTTCTGTAGTCCCAAAGCAATGGGGTTAATTGAGTGTGGAGTAGAACCTTCAAACTGTGAGCTAATACCAACCCTTTTTACTATGTAACTTAATTATCTTAGATATGTTCTTAGAGCAATAGAAAGTTGAATGGGGAAATCAGATAATGAAGTTTCACTTAGCCAGTGGAGAGAAGCCAGTGATCAGCCATTAAGAGAATGAAGAACCGAAGCCGGGTGGTGGTGGCGCACGCCTTTAATCCCAGCACTCGGGAGGCAGAGGCAGGCGGATCTCTGTGAGTTCGAGGCCAGCCTGGTCTACAAGAGCTAGTTCCAGACAGGAACCAAAAAAAAAAAAAAAAAAAAAAGCTACGGAGAAACCCTGTCTCGAACCCCCCACCCCCCAAAAAAGAGAATGAAGAACTTAGTGGAATAAAGTGGATGTAATGGTAAGGGATGGATCATTGGTTCTGTAGTCCATGTGAAACTGGGAGAAGTTTGCAGCTGATTGTATGAATTTTGGAGTCATTTTCATAGTGATGATGGTCCATTGAGATTAAATCCTGTCAATAGAGATTATGAGTTTGACTTAAGTCAAAAGAGGGGAGTATAAAGAAAAGACAGAAGAGGGGAGTGTTAATTTCTTTTTGTACAGAGTGCCACAATGGGACCAGTGGTATTCATCATTGAAAGAGTGAAGTCTGGAAACTATGGGGCCAAGATAGTTAAGAATGACAATTTGGCAAATAATGATTATGTTATCCAGATGCAAATAATTGTGGCAGTCCTCCACAAGGGTTTGGGGAGAATACATTTACTGAGACACTAAGCATCAGGTAAGTGACAGAGATACCTACAGCTGTCGATCTGGTATTATGGACTAAAGGGTGAATGAGTGACTGAACATAGATTATCTACTTGTTCTTACATCTCTGTAGAGGGAGTACAGCTGTTGTTGTACAGGCAGAAAACTGTGGTAGAAGATTCAGCCCCCAAATGCCTGATCTCTAAGCACACTCCTTTAATCATGATATCCTCCTGTCTTGCTCAGTAGAAAGTGATACTTTTTATGTGTTCATTTGTATTTAATTAGAATTCACAGTAGTCTACTAGTTATAGCATTACAGATAAAATTTGTTTTGTTAGTCCACCCTTCTCCTCTTCTGCCCTACTCTTGCCTGGCCTGCCCCTTTACATATTCTAGATATCAACTCCCTGTCTGAGATCTAGCGTAGGAGATAGTCTCAACAATCAATGGATGCAATTAGTTGGGCAGTGGTGGTGCATGCTTTTAATTTCAGCACTCAGGAGGCAGAAGCAGGCAGATCTCCAAGTTCAAGGCCAGCCTGGTCTACACAGTTCCGGGCCATCCATGGCTATACCAAAAACTCTTATCTCAAAAACAAAAGCTAAAACAGAGAAGAAGAAAAATAAAAGAAAAAAGAAATTACATGAAATTAGAAAAGTTTCTGAAAAAGAAACTCTCAGCAGAGTGAGCAAACAACTTACAGATTGGGAGAAACTATACCACCGTACCTCAGAAAGTAATTTTTAGTGCTCAGATTGCTTCAGTATTTCTTGGTAGATTTATTTCCCAAACTTGACAGTAAGCCAGGCATTTGAAATGAAAGTTGACTAAAACTCCATTAAAGTTGTTTTGTGCTGATCAAATTGACTCTTATTCTCTCATTAGAGATTCCATGTTACTCAACTGCATTCAAAAACTGCTAAGGCTTTTTCAAAGTCATCTTCCCCACATCATCAGGCTAGTCCTCATTATTGGATCTTCTGAGCAGCCGAAATAGGAAGGGTGTCAGGGATTCTCTTACCTCTAACTCCCAGCCTCCAAGCATAAAATACTGCTAAAATGTTCACACAACCCATATGGGGCTGTGTTTTACAGTACCTTAGGGGCATGCTATTGTCAGTCTTTGGAAATTATCCCCATTTTTCTGAAAAATCTCCTGATGAAATATGCCATAGATTTCTTCTATTTATCTTTCTGATCTTTCCATGTGACAGAGGGCTTATGCTGCTCTACATGAGTCATAGGATTTCTCCCATAATAATCATTTGCTGATCTGGGTTTCTTAGAGAAATTTGGAGCCATTACAGTGAGGCCTGCCTGCTAGCATCCAGCAGCTTCCTTGGCATTTTGTAAAATCACCAGCATTTTGGCTCATGCATCTTTAGCTAGCCATCGTGAACCAGATTGCCCTGGCACATAAGTACTGGCAAGGGGGACCTGATGGGATACGTAAACAGACTGGGAAGCACCACTTCAATGGCTCTTAGTCTGAAATGGCTGGAAACCAGAAACGCATTAGCCCCATTATCTGCTGGAGCAATGGACTAACATATATACACAAATATAAAATATTCCTGAAGTCCTCCGTCCTCTCGGGAATCAGATCAGCCTGGAGCAGTTCTAAATCCATTCTAGATGAGTGCCCCTCTGACTTCAAACCCAGGAAATGTATGGTGGTGCATGATGTCCCTGTCTTCAGTTCATCAATATTTGTTAATGGGCACTTCAAGCTAAGTAAGATGCTCCTTAGAGTCTCAGGAAATGACTTTGTCCTTAGGTAGCTTTCTGTTTTCCATAGAATTTATGCTTCTCTTTTACATAAACCATTCTTTTTGTTTCTGTTTATCAGTCACTTCCCAAAAGCTTTCCCGTGTTAATCCCTTCTGCCTGATGAGTTTACCGTGGAGATAGCTTGTGTCTGGTTCGTTGTTACTACCTCTGGAGTTCTTGATATTATTTCCTTTGCAAAAATATGCATAAATATGGGAGGTAGCAGGAGATAGTAAGAGAGATGGAGGGGAAAGATGGATTTGAGAAATTCCCAAAGCTTCCTTTGTTGGACTCCAGCAACTTGTGTATGGGTCTCTGAGGGAGGACAATGTTGCTTCTGGTTAGCCAGAGGCTGTCCTGCTACATCTGCATACCAGGTATGTGTAGTGTTGGGATATATCCCCCAGACTTCACCAGTGACTGTAGGTGATATTTTGGGATGTGGGACTTTGTTATTATTACAACATATTAGTTTTTTTTAAATATGGACTCTAGTGATACTTCCTTATGACATTAGCAGGTATGAATACCCTTAGATAAAATAGTTATAAAAGGACACATTTACTTATTCTTTTTAGTGCAAATAAGACTATCTTTTCTCTACTATTTGGTAATTGATATAATTTTCCTTCCTTGTTCCTCTCAATTTCTTTGAAATTGTAATTAGAATATAATTACATCATCTTCCCCACTCCCTTTCCTCCCTCCAACCTTTTCTTGTTCTGTCTCTCCAAGTCCTCCTGTGCCACCTCATTCCCTCTCAATTTCATGGGTTCTTTTTCTTGGATTGTTATTGTTACATACATACTCATAAGCATATAAATACAACCTGCTGAGTCCATGTAGTGTTGCTTGTATGCATATGATTTCAGGGATGACTACTTGGTATTGGATATGATTTTGGTGTATCCTACCTAGGACAAACTGTAGCTTTTATGTCTGTGATGGAATGTCAACAACACAGTTGTATGTAATTATTCTCAAGAGTTTGATCATGAGTCATCAAGCTGCGTCCACTTTCTTTCAAGATACTTAAATCCTTTAGTGTTTCACTCCAGTTGTTCATAGCTGTTCTTTTTCCTGATGAATGCGAACCAGATTTCTCAGGCTCTTGTAAAGCAGTGGCTCCAGTTCAAATGATTGTCTGATGCACTTTGGTAGCCATTGGAACTGCACAGCACACAGCAGCAAGTGCTTTGAAGAGGCCCCAAGGGTAGCTGGATTGGGCATGAAGAAAGCATCCTTGGAGGAAGCTATGAAAATCTGCATTGTAGGGGAAAGAGGTGCTAATCTTCAGCTCCTGTTTAAATGTTGTGCTCTGGCCACTCAGTTTTGTGCTCATCTGACCATTAACTGATCTCAAGCCTATGACGCCATACACAGTTCTGGAAATACAGCAGAGTGACCAGGGCATGAAACAGCCACCACAGAATGGTCTAGAACCTTACCCAAATATCCTGAACTACTTTTTCAGTAGTTAAAAGAATTCCCAAATTAGGATTTTGTTTAAGGGACATATCCCCCTCCATGAGCAATTTCTTGTTTCTATAAGCTTCTTGTTTCTAGAGTAGAAACATGTACATCTGACTATCAACTCTGTAGATTCATGAATGGACAATTTTCTTATGCTATTGTTACTACTCTTTTTAATTCTGGTAACACTTGAATTGTTCTATGATTTTGTTCTAATGATGTAGGAATGTAGAAAATTAAGGAATCAGTGTAAGAGTAAGAATGTATTCTGTATCTAGCTGCAATTTCTGTACCACTGTTCTGGTTAGTCATCCATTCACTCACCAATCTATTTGTCTGCCCATCCATTTATCCATCTACCCATCTATCCATTTGTGCATCCATCCATCCATCCATCCTTGCATCCATCCATCCTTGGATCTGTCTTTTGAATTCTTCACTCTTAACAAATCTTTGTGTTTGCGTGTGTGTGGTGGGGGGGTGGGGGGGGTCTCTGTGTATCAGCCCTGGCTTTCCTGAAACTTGCTTTGTAAACCAGGCTGGCTTCAAATTCACTGAAATCTCCTGGCCTCTTCCTCCCAATTGCTGGGATTAAAGGTGTGAGCCACCACCACCTGGCCTTAACACTCTGACAATTTTAGAGTGCTTTCTTTGTGCTTTGAATGGAGATGAAGTCACGGTCTATGCTGATAATGAACAGGTACCTTAAATGGTGCCAAACCCAAGCATTGCATAGGTATTGATGACATTTAACAAACAGAAAATATATTCAGATAAGACTGTGTCACTAAAGGGTGCTTTGGAATAAGACAGGCCTGGTATGCTCTGCTGCTGGCGATTTTACCTCCAGGAAAATCTTTCATCTCATGAAATGCCAACATTTCAGGAGAATTAAAAGAAGCAAAACAGAATGTACGCAGAATAGTCTAGTAGCTACAGTAAGTATTCCCCATTATTTTTTTTTATTAATTTCTTTGACCAGAGGCATAGTTTTAAAGAACTCATCAGTAAAGTTTTGTTACTGTCAGGTACCCTGTTCTCCTTGGTTCTAAAATAATATGTTTCTCTTTTCAACTAGGGGTTTTAAACCCTGTATCTTACAAGTTGTTTCAAGATGTTTAATATATGTAATTTACACATTTATAAAATGATTATGAAAAATAAAATATACACCAAAGGTCACTGAGAGATACTATTATGAAGTATTTTCCTGACTTCAGAAAAGGTAAATGCTTTAAGTATCATATCTCGGCTTGCTTAGCTATCTATAATATTTTGGAATGGCAATAATGATGTCATTTAAAATGGGTTTCTTAGGAAGAAGATGGAAGAGTGGTAATTAGTGGAATACAAATTATACTGTTTTTCAATAAAGAGATGCACTAAAGAATAAATAAAAATCATGATAAGAAGTATGTCAACATATATATCATGCAATGTGTAATAAGTCTCCTCTAGTGAATGAACACAGCATGTTTAAGGGAATTGCAGGGAAAGGACTATAGGAGACATAGATCTCTGTCTCCTGATTCTAGTTAAGGTCACTATTGCTATGTTGAAACACTTTGACCAAGAACAACTGGGGAGAAAAGGGTTTATCTCAGTCACAGTTCATCATCAAAAACAATGATGTCTGGTACTCTTGGAGGGCAGGAACCTGGAGAAAGAAGCTGATGCAGAGGCCATGGAGGGGCGCTGCTTACTGGCTTTCTCACTCTGCTTTCTTATAGAACCCAGGACCACCAACCCATGGATGGTACCACCCCAAATTAGGGGAAGGCTGAGTCTTCCCCCAATAATCACTAAATTAAAAAAAGAAAAAGAACCTTACTGCTAGATCTATGGAGCCATTTTCTCAATTGAGTCTCCATCCTCTCTGGGGACTCTAGACTGTGTCATGGTAACATAAAACTAGCCAGTGCAAACTCCCTTTCCCTCATTAAAATGTTTTAATTACTAGAAATAGTTGTTTGACAGCCAGGAACCTATTTTTTTTCTTTTCCTCGTTATCCAATCCATTTGAAATATATGGTTGAGCTGGGTATTGTGGAATATTCGTATAAGGTCAGTCACTCATAGTCTTAAGCAAGAGAATTCTAAGTTCAAATTCAGCCAGGAATGCATAGTGAGACCCCAAAGAAAGAAAAACAAGAAAAAAAAACTGGGTACTGGCTCAGTGACAGCGTACTTGCCTAGCATGTCTAGGTCCTATGTCTGATTCCCAACACTGTGGAGGAGGCATAGGAGGGGAAGAATGAGGAGGAAGAGGTAGTGGAGCTGTAGGAGGAGGAGGAGGAGCTGTAGGAGGAGGTAGAGAAGCTGAAGGAGGAGGAGGAAGAGGAGGGGGCGGAGGAGGAGCCAGTATCACTGTTGATGAGGTCTTGCTAAGATTAGTTTTAAAATATATTCATGGCAGCTTCATTGTCAAAATGTGTACTCCTAACTTTCATCATTTGTTCCAGAAAAGCTTCTTTATTTTGAACAGAAATTTAAAATATGGCTCCATTTTCTGTTACAGAAATGTGTATTTCTCTACCAATGCTCCCTCTCCAGTCAGCAACATGGCTTCCTACCTTAACATCTGTGCTTTATTCCCAACCACATCTCAGTGACGGCCGACTTGGAAGAGCTTTATTCTGGGGTGTTCTAGTCAAAAGCACCATGGTGATACAAACTGTTTCTATTTTGGTTTGCGTTCTGAGAGTAGACTTCAAGGATGTTTTCAGGAAGAATTGCCTCGTATGAACTCTCCATGTCACTTGCAACTGTCACTCTTACTTCACACTGTCATCTGGATCTGAGGCCGGAGCGGATGACCTCAACGGGCTTCTCCCTCCAATTTGACTGCTCAAGGCTCGTCTGAACTCTTTAACGTGAGACTTTGCCCTAGCAGCAAGTGCCTCTGTTTGTTCCTATCATGCTTTGCTTCCGACATAGCAAATCACTTGCTGGGTTGTAGTTGAAGACTTGGCTGCTGTGCTTGATATTCATTTTGACATCCCTCATCAGATCCCCTTAGGGGGAGACGATATTGAAGGAGGCAGAGGCCGTCCAATGTCAAATGCTTCGTTCCCATCCTGCGTGAACTGTAGGACCAAAGGCTGCATATAGCATTAGACATGTTCAAGGAAATAAAAGGCAGGCGTCAGGATTCCGAGATGGCTAATCATTAATCTATAGGTACAATATTTCTTTGGGCTTGTGAAATTTTGTCACATTCAGCTTTGTATTTCAACTACCTAGTGCTGCAGTGGATGCAGCCTTAGCGCTTAAAAAGTGTACGTGAAATGAGACCTGTCCTGGTGAGAGATAGCGCTGTTTTCTGTTTGAGCCCCTGGAATATGGATTATTTTCAGTTTCTTATTCTGTTTCTCTGTCTCTGTCATAAAACCTAAATTTCCCCATAAACGGAAAAATTGCTCATATGAACATTAGTAGTTACCTGGCATGTCACGTTAGTGAGAACAAAGATTTTGAAAGTAGAATTGTATTTTAGTCTTAAGCCACTTTTGTAATTTCTTTCTGCCTCTGCTAGAGTCTGACGGTGAGCTCCAGTACTTATGCTACCACTGAATACTGATGGCAGTTACTAAGCATTCACTGAGAGCTGCAGAATGTGTTCGAAGACCCATGTGCATTGTAATATTTAATCTGCACAACACACCTATGAGGCAGGTCTCCTTATTGCCATTTTACTCTAGCGGGGAGACCGAGTCCCCTGCTCTAGGTCATGATTCCAGTTTAGCCGGACACGAGGCAGACCAATATTCATGGTGAAACTCCATCAAGAGCAGCCATTACGATGGCAGTGATAACGCCGGAGTGCTTGGGGTGCATAACACGTATGAGTACACGGTGCCTGAGCAGGGGTGCATTGATGAGGGCCATTTTCTCCCTGAGAGCAAGAACAGCATAAAAGCTATCTCTGCTGGATGAGAGAGGAAGCTTGAGCATGCTATGTGTGGAGAGTGATTACATTAACCCCAAATTAAAATAGTGCGTTTTTGAGTATACCTTCAACAGTTCATCTATGGGGGGAGGCTTAGAAATGTAGGAAATAGGATACAGACTCAGATACATTTCTTCAATTTACATAATTAGTGTCTGGATGTGCTGGTGCTTGAATGTTACAAAGAACAGGATGAAGTAGTCTTCCATGCTCTTCCCTTAAGAGAATCTGTTAATATCTGTTGTTTGGCCTTTGAGCTGCGTGTCCCATCCCACAGTGTTTCAGTGGAGAGCTGCCAAAAGGGGATAATAACACTAGCAGTGTGATCTGCTGACATGAAGGACAGGAATACACTTACAGCCTAGACTTGGCTTCCTGCCTTTTGTTGAGGCAACCACACAGCCAGCCTTCCTGCCAGCCCCAGGAGATGCTCGTTTACTTCAACACTGCTTAAGCCTGCCCATATTCCGTGCTTCCTTCAAGCCTTTCATCTCTTACATCTCTCCCCTCTTTGTTGTTCCTGAGACAGAGGGAGAAGGAAGTACTACATATCTGGAGTCAACATAAATATGCTCCAGGCCTGTTTCAAACCAAACTCCTGGCCACTTCCAATGCAACAGAGGCCTAGATGATTGTGATTTCTTGAGGTTCAAGGTAGATTAGAATGTAAATATTACCAAAGAGAGCTAGCAAAGCAGCTACCAATCACCAGTCATTGACTATAGTAGGGGAACACATTCAACACAGAACTACAATGAAATAGTGTAAACACAGAATGTTCATGGTGTTAAAAGTTAACACTGTGTGTCAGGTGGTGTGGACAAATCATAGGTCTTAAAATCATGTGACTGGTGAATGTTTTATTTTCCAGTCCTCAGACTATGTCTCTGAGTGTCGACTGAGATTTCTGTCCTGCCCAGTCCCTCAACCATTCCATCCCAAAAAAACACACAGAAGTCTACATTAATCATAATCTGTTCAGCCTATTTACTCAGGCTTCTTATTAACTCTTAAATTCTACATTAACCTATACTTCTTATTAGTGTCAGCCACATGGCTTGGTACCTTTTATCAGCAAGGCATTCTCATCTTGTTTCCTCTGTATCTGGGTGATGACTGCAGACTGAGTCTTTCCTCTTCCCAGAATTCTCCTGTTCTCATCGCCCCACCTCTACTTCCTGCCTGATTGCCCTGCCTGTACTTCCTGCCTGGCTACTGGTCAATCAATGTTTTATTAAAACAACACAAGTGACACGGTACAAGACCATTGTCCCACAGCTTCTGAGGGTATAAGTATAATTTCACTTCAAAACGGACTGTTGCAGTAAAAACTGGGGAGTATTATGACATGTGAATCACTGCCTCCCATTTCTCATGTTCCCCAAGACCTTCCTGAGAGGCTTTGTTTGGATGAAAAAAGCAAATTTTTATGTGTGTGTTAATTTGCTAGGCATCATCAGTCCATTCCCCAACATCAGCTAGGAACTCCTTGTTCCTGATTAGAGGATGGGAGAGAAATCTCTGCTAGCCATTTATGTGAACAATATATAAAGAACTCAAAGTCCATGACTACAAAAGAACAAGTAATCCAATCAACAAATGAGCAAACTGTCTGGACAGACTTCTCAAGAGAAAAGGCCAACAAATATACTAAAATCAAAATTATAGGTGGATAGTTCTTCTCATTCCAGTCAGATGTTTTTTATTTTTATTTTTTTCGAGACAGGGTTTCTCTGTGGCTTTGGAGCCTGTCCTGGAACTAGCTCTTGTAGACCAGGCTGGTCTCGAACTCACAGAGATTCGCCTGCCTCTGCCTCCCGAGTGCTGGGATTAAAGGCGTGCGCCACAATCGCCCGGCTCAGTCAGATGGTTATTACAAAGGATTACTGTTGGCAAGGATGCAGAGAAAAAGGAATAGTTATATACTGTTAGTGGGAATGGGAATCATTTGGTCAGAACAGAAAACATGGAGGTTCCCATGAAACTAAAATAGAGCTGCCGTTTGATACAGCTATACCACTCCTGGATATCTGCCAGATGGAATCTTATCCACACTCAATAGAGACACCTACACATCCATTCTCATAGTCACACTATTCATAGTAGCCAGGTATGGAGTCAGCTTTGGTGTCTATCAACAAATGAATGGATAAATAAAACTTTAGAATACACGTATGCTTCACACATGTGTGTGTGCACACACACAGGTCACACTGGAGTTTTATGTAGCCATAAAAATGAATAACTTGTTATTTCCTAGAAAATGTATGGAACTAGATGCCATCATGTTAAGTGAAGTAAGGCAGACTTAGAAATCACTAAGTCTATCACATTTTCTGTCATATGTGGAACCCAGAATAAAATTTAAAACATTTTTTAAATTTTTAATTTTTATATTGAGCTCTACATTTTCTCTGCCTCCCTCCCTGCCTCTCCCCTCCCCTTCAACCCTCCCCCAAGGTCCCATTTCTAAAGATGATCTGAAGGTAGAAAGATTGTAATGAAGCAATAGAGACCCCAACAGACGTGGAGAAGGGAGGAAGATGAAAGGCTAAGAGGACGATTGAGAAGGCAGAGAAGAGCAAAGTGCAATGTGCACAATAGAAACAGCTTTAAACCCATCAGTAGGTACAATTAATTAATAATAGTTATCTTCAAATGAATGACTGGTCTGAAAATAACCTAACCAATGAAACAATGACAGATCCTACCCCTACCCCAACCTTTTTTTAATTTTTATTTATTTATTTATTTATTTTGAGATAGTAACTCACTGTGTAGTTCTGTCTGTCCTGGAACTCATTATGTAGACCAGGCTGGCCTTTAATTCACAAGAGATATATCTACCTCTGCCTCCCAGGTGCTGAGATTAAAGGCATGCTAAATTAAACCACACCAGGACAATACTCTCTTATTTGAGTGGAGAAAATTTTTCTTTGTAATTGTAGACTCTTTTAGCTTTGCGATTTAAGTTAATATTAGAAACTCTTTAAAAATGACTTGTCATTATAATGTATAATAATCTTGAAATTCTTGTTTTCTTATCAGCTCTCCTCCCTACCCCTCGTCTAGAATACACAATGAAGAGAATATTTTAGGACCTGAGCTCTGAAGCAATGGTCATAATGTGCTGTTACACTTTTAAACATTAAAACACAGGCTCCGAATGAAGATGGGTCTCAGGGGTAGAGCGTTTGCTGTCCACATGAGGGGCCATTCCCACCGCCATGAGTGTGCATGCAAACACACACACACACACACACACACACACACACACACACACACTAAGTGTGGTGGTGCATTTAACCTCAGCTCCTGGAAGAGGAAAAGTACCAGGGGTCAAAACAAACCTGTCTCAACATCAGCAGCAGCAACAGAAGCCAAGCATTCCCTTGCTTTCTTGTTCACCCAAAGCAATACTTAATTAGGCGAAGCCTCAGATCCAGTTTTTCCCATGAAATGGTGGAAAATAAACGTCTATTTCCTCATTAGGGTGAATAATGAATACAAAGTAAATTTAGTTTCCTATAAAAACTTAAAAATAGATAACATTTTTAACTCAGCTAAATTTCCGGATACCGACTTGCATTGATAATTCTGGACACTAGATGGCGATAGAAGCGCATCATATAATAAACCTTTCCTTAAAAGATCCAGCTTTAAAAGCGAGGCAATGGAGGCCAGAGAGAGCAGGTTAATGCATTAGTTAAAGCAGCAAAATCAAATATAATAAGGGGTTGGGAGTGAGCTAATATTCTGAGTGTGTTCAGTAACCAAGTGGTTATTGAAAGAAAGGGTTGTTAAGCGCGCGTGCAGGTGCACACACATACACACACACACACAATCACAATTTAGTCTGCTGTTGAAAGATGGTTTTCAAGCTAATTAATGGTGCAGAAGTTGTCGGTGAACACAGGAGTCTCCTCAACTGTGTTCAACTCATATGTTCACTTCCATTTTTTGATTTTCAGCTTTTAAACTCGAGGTTGTTTGGGATGGATTGTGCCTCACCTGTATTATTCATTGATGAAAAAGTGCTTTCTTACCAGGGATGCGAGTCCAGGACTTTGGCATTTTAAGGGGAAATGACGGACTTACTGTAAGCGGCTGGCTGGGCCATTATTGACTGGCAGGCTCAACTGGAAGCACTTCGTTAGTGTATTAGGTTGCCCTGGAAATGCCTTCTTGAAACTCTAATGATGCACTTAACAGAGTCCTCTGGGACAGGGTAAAACGTCTCTTAGCAGGCGTGTCTTCCACAGGAGTACTCTTGGGATGGGTTGGGACGGGCAGGCGCATCCAAAGAGAGTCTCAGTAAGAAGGAAGCCTCAGAACAGGTTGCAGGCAGCAGTTTCTTACAGGTAAGTCAAGATCGATGACTTTACTGCTAAACTCCTAGCTTTTTATGGACATTTGGATAATCATTTTGAGAGAGCATCCTCGATTCTGCGTGTGTGTGTGTGTGTGTGTGTGTGTGTGTGTTGGCCGAAGAAATGAAGGGGAAAGAATATCTGAATGAATATGACTGTCATCAAAGGCTTAAAAAGAATCTAAAACACTTGTAACTTGAACATTACTCTGATTAAAAGGAAAATGATTTAGAGGGAGACGTGCGCCCTTCTGCAGAGTCATGCATTTGAAGAGCACGTCCGGAGGTTTTTCAGATGAAAATCACTGCCAGTGTGGAGGGTAATTAATGGGGGAGGGGGCGGAGGGCGGAGTTGGAAACAAGGAATAAAGAGCCCAGAGGTGGCCGGTGCAAACTCCAGATCCCAGGCTGGACGGGGGCCGGTGCAGTGCTGCATCCCAGCCCTGCGCCAGCAGCCAGCATCTCCCGTCCAGTGCCCACCGCGGGCGCCACGTCCCCGTCAGCGCTGGCAACCTGTCACCGCCGAGGACGTGACTCCGAGCTGCCTCCGCTCTCTCCAAGCCCTATTCCTTTAAGATGATGTAATAGTCATTTCCCTGGATGGTTTCTTGCCTGCACTGCTCACACAACAGCATCCGAACTGCTCCTGGCACCGTGGGACCTTCCTGCTCCGGAGCCCGAGCCCTGCAGGCATCTCCCTTCTGACCCGGCTCCTTCTTGCTCCTACCTGACCGAGATATGGGTGTCCCTTTGCCCTTGCCAGCAGGTGGGGTGGCTGCTGAGACCCTGGCCGGGCGCCTCTGTCTGTCTTTCTGCCTCCGGGCTCTTTGAACGCCTTTAAGTCCAGGTACCTCTTGTAACTCTCCCAGGTGTAAAGGATCTGTTTCTAAAGGTTTGGATCTTGGTTTTCCTTTCATTTTTTTCCCCCTGCCGAAGCTTTGGTTGAATATTTTTTTTCTTTGCTTCACTTCTTTGACTCAGCCTTCTCACGGCTCAACTTTTTTTTCCGATCCCTTTTAACTAGAGATTTGGGAGTGAATACGTACACACATACATATACACAAACGCACATCTACGAGCGCGTAAGTGCGGAATCGTTTATTTCCCGAGAGCACATTTCTCTGGCACTTTTCTTTGATACCTCTGTCCTCTACCTGTTTGGGATTTGACGAGAGATCCAGACCCAGTGTGGCTGTGGTTTCCGATTGCTCTGGAAAAGGCTATTTCTTCGCAAGAACTGAGTCTCCAGCACTCGCTAAGGTAAGCGCAGAGACTCACTGCTTTCTCAGTCCTGCTGAAAAAAAAAAAAAAAAAAAAAAAAGGGTCTCTTTGGAAGTTGAAAATTGCATATGCCTTTGACATCAGATTTACAAACAGGCTCGATGTGAGCAGCAGCTGCTGAAGACAGTGGCTTAAGGCTAAACTTAAGGCAGTGCAGGCTGAGGGAAGCGCTAACTCCGTTAAGGAGTGATTAAAGTCAATAGTTTCCGGCTGCTTATGTAAAAATATTCTCCTCCCTGCCGGTTTCCCTCCCTCTCTCCCCCTCTGCTCTCCCCAGAGGTCTCTCCTTTTCTGACTCATTCTGGGTCTGAGGAAATATTTTCTCTCTTTTCCCTCAGACAGACCTCTGAGTACCTGGGCACTTGGTCTTCCTGCCTTCCCATCCTAATGGAAGAGCGAATGTAGCCAAGCTGACCATTACCTTCTGTGAAGCTCACTACCAGACACCTTTAAACTTTCTGTCCAGCATTGCTTCACCTGTGGACTGTTCTAAAATTTGCCTTGTTGGGGGGAATAACGAACCAAACCGGGGCTAGAGGAGGTCATTTTGAGCAAGTTAGCACCTTTTCCCTCTCTTACAACTGGATGCAAAGCCTAAGGCTGTAACTGGCTTGGATTGCACCTTTAAGTCCGGGAAGCTGCAGAAGAAAGAGACAATGGCTCTGAGTGGGAACTGTAATCGTTACTATCCTCGGGATCAAGGGGCTGCGGTTCCCAACTCCTTCCCCGAAGTCATAGAGCTGAACGTTGGGGGCCAGGTTTACTTCACCCGCCATTCCACATTAATAAGCATCCCCCATTCCCTCTTGTGGAAAATGTTTTCCCCAAAGAGAGACAACGCTAACGATCTAGCCAAGGATTCCAAGGGAAGGTTTTTCATCGACAGAGATGGCTTCCTGTTCCGTTATATTCTGGACTATCTCAGGGACAGGCAGGTCGTCCTGCCTGACCACTTTCCAGAAAGGGGAAGGTTGAAAAGAGAGGCTGAATATTTCCAGCTACCCGACCTGGTCAAGCTCCTGGCCCCCGAGGAAGTCAAGCAAAGCCCAGATGAGTTCTGCCACAGCGATTTTGAGGATGGCTCCCAAGGAAGCGACACAAGAATCTGCCCCCCCTCTTCGCTGCTCCCTCATGACCGCAAGTGGGGTTTTATTACTGTGGGTTACAGGGGATCCTGTACCTTGGGCAGAGAGGGGCAAGCAGATGCCAAGTTTCGAAGAGTTCCCCGGATTTTAGTTTGCGGAAGGATTTCATTGGCAAAGGAAGTCTTTGGAGAAACTCTGAATGAAAGCAGAGACCCAGACCGAGCCCCAGAAAGATACACCTCCAGATTTTATCTCAAGTTCAAACATCTGGAAAGAGCTTTTGATATGTTGTCAGAGTGTGGATTCCACATGGTGGCCTGTAACTCCTCGGTGACAGCGTCTTTTGTCAACCAGTATACAGAGGACAAGATCTGGTCGAGCTATACCGAATACGTATTCTATCGTAAGTAAGAAGGTTTTTGTTTATTTTTGTGTGTTCGACTTCTCATCACGGATGTATGTGGTCTCATGCTTTGCTAGAATCTAAGGATACTGATTTGGGATTGTAGCTATGCTAAAACTATAGAGTCCTGAAGCCTACAATTCAGTTCTTATGCCTTATCAGATGCTGGAGGAATCTTTCTTGTTTTTTTCCAATGAGGTCACGGGATAGTCAGAGTTCAAAAATTAGAAGGGACCAATGATGCTGGAAGAGTTTGTAAACAAGCATGTATGACTTTTTTCTAGATAGTGATTTGTGACTGTAAGGTTGCTAGTTGTTTGTGACTGTAAGATTGCTGACTACAGCTTGGCCGTTGGTACACAGGGTTTGAAGATTTTGCAGAGTCAGTGCGGATGAAGGGCTATTGCCAGTCCTTTCGGCTAAACTTTTGGGGTCTGTTAAGCTGATGGCTGCAGGCTTCCTTTCATCATGGCCCTTCAGAAGGCAAATGGACGGTGTACCGAGTGATGTGGTCTTGGCTAGATGGCAGTGCAGACTGCTGAAAAGCCCCCATTTCCCCCACGTCTGAAATTCACTTTTATGGGCTTTGCAAATCTGTTGTTTGGTTCTTTAACATTTTTCTACTGAGACTGGAGTTGGATTGCGGGCGTAATTAAGCCGAACTTTGTTTAAGATCCACCTAAAATGAACAAGGTCCCTGAGAATTGCCAGTCACATGCAAACACCTCAGCTACTGGGTAGATCGAATTCCTGACATGACACAAAAATCAGTATTATATGTGAGGTGATGTGATTGCCGGCGCCTTTCAAGTAGGGCTGTTTCGTTTTGCTTAAATGTGGACTTCTGGTGTGGACTGCTTTGCTTTATAGAAAGGCATTGTGAAATACAAGCCATTGGTCTTTGCAGGAAGAACAGTCAATTGGCCTATATGGTGTGATACTTGATCTAACTGTTGAATTTCAACGGGATTTGGGCTTTGGTGTTGAGTTCATTCCATAAAGACTGTGTTTTTGGTGTTAACATTCTATTTCCTTCTGCTGATTTTGAAGTGACTTCAGAAGTCAGGATTAAGTTGTCTACATTTGTTTAAATATAAAGGGAAGACTGAGGTTCTTGGGCCAGGCTTTGCCTAGAGTTGTGTTTCTCCATTTGGAGTTTGTGTAGGTAGAGAAGCCAATGGGATGTGAGGGTTCTCCAAACTGGGTCATCACATATCTACTCAGAAGTGAGGGTGTGTGGATTGCACGGGCAAGATGGCCCATGAAGAAAAATTACATCAGTCCCCAAGAGCTTACTGATGTGTATGGAGTAGCAAACATTACTTGGTCCAGTGACCCTAATTATGGTCTTTGGATCTTCATTTGGGCCAGATCTTAATCAACAAATACTGCTTTGTTCTGTCTGGCAAGGGTCCAATGGATACAGAGATAAGATTCTAGATTTTTAAACCTTCTGTAAGGAGCTGACACTTTCTGTGATTCTGTAGAACATATGCCTTCTCCAAACTTTTGGGGGGAAATTTGCTTTGAAGATAGTTCAAATGCAGGTTTGTACACTCGACTTTCAGTCATTTACCCACCTAATTGATGCACTTGCCATCTAGGTCGGGGGCGCTTCTCTGTTCATCAAGGGCTGACATGTCTGACACTCTGCCTTCTTTAGAATGCTCTGGAAATATCCCAATCTCCTGACCATATAATTGCTGCTTATTTTGCTGAGCTGTTGAGCGTCATTTTTCTCTCCATGTCTCTATGGATAGGCTAGCACCCATGCACAGGGCCTTCATACTAACAGCATTTATTTTGCAAATCCTAGACTTCCCTTTGGTACCCAGCATCCAGAGCTAGGTATTAACTCTTCCTCTGTCTTAGGACCAATAAAACTGACAGCTGGCTTTCTAGGGTGCATAACTGCTTCCGTGCAGCTGCTTAGCCATAATTATTTAATTAGAAGCTGCCAACTGTGCCTATATAAGCATTAATTCATCAAGCTGTTGTGCTCCGCTTAATGGGCCGAAACCATGGGAAGTGCTCTAGAGCAAGGAGCTGACTGCGTGCAAAGATGCTTTACTCAGGGGAACTAATTTTCTTCCTGAACTCAGTGGTAGTAAATACACATACACACACACACACACACACTCACATGTGCATGCACACACACGTGTACCCCCCCATACATGCAAGGAATTATCTCTAAGAAATAAAAAATTTAATAACTCAGGAATTATGTAAAAGCACATTGCCTGGATCCAGATCACATTAGCAAATGAACATATGGAACAAATGCATTGCTCTATGGTTAACAGCCATGGGGAGTGAAGCCTGCCCTCCCCCATTTCCCGATTTGCCTATATTTCATCCAAGTCTCACAAGGGTAAAATCCCACCCATCAACAGATTACATGGATGACATTCCTGCCTCCTTTAACCTTTCATGTGGGCCTAGACCTCCTGGTCAGCATCAGTTATCCTGAGAGTTCTGTTAACATAGAAAATCACCTGGGATCTGCAAGTGTTCAACAGAGGCAGAGGAAATGTATGTTGTCTCACTCAGTCACTAAAGGAACATTACCACAGAGACATAAAGAAGAATCTGTGTTAGAGTCAACTCACAAAATAGTTTAGACATTTTCTGCCTTAATTTAAAACAATGAAAGCCGGAGGCCTTAATCTAATAAAATCACAAGTGCACAGAACGGAAGGGACACTGACTTTCTAAGACTTTCTCTAAGACAGGGTAGGGAGACTGTCACACATGTTTTCTGAGCCTCAAGAGTAACTTCAGGTGAATGTCTGGAAGTATGATGTTTTGAAAACATTTGCTTCTGGTCAAGCAACATGACCACAAATAGAGAGTTTAGTTCATAAACTAGTGTGTGAAATACCTGCATCCTCTGAGCTCTGTTAATTGTACAAATACTTATCAGTTTGCCATCTTTTGCACAAATGATTGCACATGGGTGTGTTTTACCTTTTACTCTTTTCACTTTGTTTCCTTACATTTAAAGGGTCATACCAAAGTCTTAAATATCTTGAATACATCATTCATACATACATATGCTATTGACTAAGAAAAGACTTTGTCAAAAAGTAGATCATTCGGCTATTTTCCACTTGGAATTCAATTAGGACCATGAACTAAGAAGTGACTGTATCCACTGGTAATAATTTCAGCAGTATTGCCTGCAAAGCTTCAGATAAAGGGTGTGCTTGCACAGAGAAAAGAGGCCATGGAAGTGCACCTATCCCCAAAGGACCGCAGCTGCCTTACCTTGATTACATGGCAGAGACTGGGGATAACTTCCGGTTTTACTCCTCATGGAGACACAGCATTGGCACATTCAAATGAACCAGAATGTTGCCCAAATCATGAGGTAAACAGGGCTTGTGCTCTCTGTCTCTTCTTCCTATGACTTTCTTTCCTACCCTTGCAACTTAGGTGTTTTCTTGTCTCCTGGTTGAAGCTCCTTCAGGTGTCAAGTTTTGTCTCCCCATGTTAGAACTAGGGTTTGTTTTCAAGAAACCTTCTGTACTGACAATTTATATAGAATGAGCTGAAGGTTCAGCATTACTTTCCTACTTGAACATGAGAAAACTTTCCATAGTTGTGTATCAAGCGGCATTTTATCCTAAAACTCCAAGTTACTTAATTTTTAATTAAAAACAAATCATAATTTAGTTAAGTCTAAGGCAATACCAGGTTAGCATAGATCCAATACCAGGCAGATATTGGAAGGCAAAATACAGAAAAGATGACATCATTCTCTCCTTATTCCTAAAAAGCACTGTGTGTTGAGAAATGAACTGCATATAATAGTTAAATAAGCATGTTATTAATAAAGTTTTATACTGTTTTCACTTCTATTCCAAATAATATCTGTTACCTGACTTCCGTCTCTTGTGGGAGGTGATTAAAATAGGTCATTCCTGGGACATTGCTGAATGAATTCGGCAGCAAGAAAAAAATGTCACTTTGTGAGAAGAAAGGGAAGACTACAAGACTCTAACATTACTTCCGAATGTCCCGAAAAGTTAAAAATACATATATATCTGGAAAGAGAGGAGCAAGTAGCACCCACCGCCTAATGAGATTTAGATCCTAGCAGATAAACTAGAAATGTAGAGAGCTGTGAGCATACCAAAATACCCCCAACATGGAGCACCTCCAAACATGTCCAAACACAAAACATGGAGAGGAATGCTGACTGCTCAGGTGCTTTGAGCCCACATCCCCAAAAGCCATTTCCTGAAAACCAATAGACAAGCTCTGCTTCTTTAATCACAGATGCTTGCTTTCCTTCTTTGGTTCTTGCTCTAAGATTTGGTTCTTAAATCTCATCATCCTTGGATGGTTTGTTACATTTTTAGTGTAGAACCATTTGAAGTGTAAACAAATGCAGATGCAGACCATGTGTGAGATGCTTCAGTCTAACTCGCAGGAGGCGGTCCTCCTTCGTCTAAGCTTCCATTTACCTTACCTTCAGTCTAGTCTGCATCACTTTGGGGTAACTCCAAGACATTGGTCTTGTGATTCATCTACAGGTACTATATTCAGTATTTGTATAAATCAATGAAATTTTAAAAAATATGCACTACAGTTATTGCACACAGAATCAACATCTTCACTATCAATTGTCTAGCCAGTGTTCAATTTTTTCTGCTTTTTCCTCACATTTTCTTAGCTGGTTTGTGTGAATCAGTGTCAGCATGAGGCACATCCGTTATGTTTAGTTGGTATAGTTTCCTCATTCTCTTTCATAATTTAAGAACACTGCATATAGCTTCTGTGTAACAAACTGGCTAGGCACTGTTAACTTGTTAGATGTAGGTGTTTAAACTGGTCAGTTCAGTTTCAATATTTCTGGCCAGTCTTCTTCACTGTTTATGGCAAGTGCATTTTAATTTGTGGACTAGAAAGCTACGTGTTAGGGAGGCAAAGTAAGGGCACCCTTTTATTGTTGGCTTTTACATTCATTATAAGAATAGATAGCAATGGGGGCTATTCTCTCCATTTCTAAGTCCGTTGTTCTGACAAAGTACACATTACAAGGGCGACACGCCTTTCCTTCTAGTCATTCAGGAGACATCTAGTATTCCATGGTTGTTATCATCATTGGACCAGGGTGCCCTGAGGACTGCAGTGAGCTTTCGAGGATGTGAGCCGGGTCCTGCTCACTGTGAGTAGGAGTCCTCCGGGGTGGGAGAAGTCGCCTTCCACTCACTCTAAATTTGTCTTTGGGAATCCACGGATCCTTTAAGCTGTGGTGATGCTCCACTGAATTCACCATCTGTCTCCAAGTCTTTTCTTCTGTGTTTCTCAGTCTTGGTAAATGGTATCTTCAGTCTCTCAGTCCTTCAGGAATAATAACCCCAGGTTGCATCCCAAGCCTTCATTCTCCCCAGCGAACCTCTCTAATTTACTGTACACCCTCTTCCTCTCTTCTTCTCCTTCTCATGAAAACCCTTTCCCATCTTTCTGTAGTCGTAGATGCTACTCCTTCCTGACCAGGTCATCAGCGTTGCCTTTCTAGACAACTGCAAGACACTTGATTTGTCCTCCCCACATGGTACCTGCTTTGAATCTAGTGTCTGTGCTGCAGACATGGGGAGGTCTTGAAAATGTTAGCCTGGCCATGCTACTTTTCCACCTTAAATCTTCATCAGCATGATGTGCTCTTGCAGTAAGTGAGTCTTTACTATGCATTAGGACCCTGTGCTTTTGAAATGACCCCTGCTCACCTCTACTGTTCATCTCACCTATGTGTTTCGAGATCACTGGGGTACGTCTCATTAAGTTCCTGGATATTTTCAAAATATCTGCTTCTTCCTTTCATAGCACTTGATGTTCCCTCTGCTTGGAACTTTGCCTCCACCTGTCCTAACCAGCAGTCCCATTTTTAGAGGCCTTTCCTGGTCCACTGTTGGCTAAGACATGCCTTATACTTGCCTCCCAGACGCTCGTTTCTTCTACCATAACATCAATATGTTATTCTTGCTTATCTGCCTGTCTCTCTGTATCTCAACTTTGTGCAAATAGAAATTATGTCTCTCGCGTTCACCATAATTCCTGGTATTAACACTCAGGTAGATACTCTGTAAATCTATTTTTTTTTTAAAAAATGGAAAAGTGCCTACTGCAATGATCTACCATGGTCATAAGTGCCGCTGACTGGGAATCCTCTTAGAAAAGCTCTTAAAGAAAATGCTGGCGGTTGGCAATGGTGTGATTAACACCGTAATGACTAGCAAAAACTCTTCCTAATGTCCATTGAGTGCTCCTTCACACACAGAGTGGAATGTCACAGAAAGATGCTCCACTCTTAGCACCTGCTCATGATTCCAGCCCCAGGGAAATGAGAACACTTACCAGCAGCAAAGTCTCCTGTGCTCCCATTAGCTGGCAGGAGAAAAATCAAAGCTGGGTGGGGATGTCATTTAAGGAAAAGCCCAGAGGGGCATCAGGATTCAGAAAAGTATGGAGAATTGATGAAATACTCATAATAGGAATAGAAATGGACTGAATACCAAGTGTGCTGTGAGACCTGCTTTCTTTATTTTCTTCCTGCCCAAGTGTTCCATTTACTTCCCTGGATCCCATCATTATGTTCCTTAATGCAGGGGCAGCCTAATGCTGGGGGTCAGAGCCTGGCAGTTGGAGCACAGGTGAACAGTGTGCTGTCTGTCCTCAAAATAGTGCTCAAGTTCAAGCACTGTTTGTTCCCTGTTAGTGGTGCTAACATTAGGAAATCACCTTCCTTGCGAGCCTTAGTTTTCTTACCTGGAAAGTGGGGCTAGGAAGGACAGTAGGGGATCGATAGGGTTATGAGGCTCAGAGGATTGATGTCTGAAGCCCAGGAGAGAATGCTGCGTACCCGTGTTCAGAATGTGAACATTCAGTCCCCTGCTAATTCTGTCGGGGAATAGTCACAGGATTTCAGCTAAGGAACTTGTCTGCTTCTTTTCGGTAGTTCTTCGTCTAGTTTATTGACCTAAGCATGTACAAAGAAAATTATGCGGAAGGGTACTTGCTAGAAGGGAAGTCTGACTATTGATTTTGATTGCATGACTGTAAAGGCAACCTCCCCAAAGACTTCAAATTAGATGGCACTGTGTATCCCATGAATATGAAAGTCTCTATGTATTAAGAGAATATGTAAATAAGATTAGGAGAATATTAAAAATATTAAAGAGAGATGGAGGAAAAGCTCTGAAACTCTAGCACAGTTACATCTTCACATTCCACGGTGGAGACTGCTCACAGAGGCCCTTCCCCCAACTTCATTTCAACCTTTTGCTTTCAGAGTCTGGGATAACAATGTGAGGGCTTTAAAATTAAGAATACCTACAGAACTAAACTCCCCCTTTTATGAGTCTCAGCCTGGCGAGTATCTTTGTGGTGAGAGAAGAAACGGTGACTGAGTAGACCTCTGACAATGGGATCACCTAAACTAGTCCAGAAGCCAAAGGAAGTCACTTTACTCTGTAGTACACGCAGCTCTGTGTTCTGACCTGACAGGGAAATGAGCAGTTGATCCATGTGTGCGGCCATGTGACCTATTCAGAAACCGCTCCGTGTGAGACAATTCACCTTTTTCTATTTTTATTCAGCCCTATTCGGAGGCAGAAACTTACAATCATCTCCCTGCCCAATGCACAGCAACCTCTCATTCCAAGTCAATGGGATACAGCGCGGTTATGAACCAGCTGCACTCAGGAAACTGGAAGGCGAGTCTAAGACTTTTGTACTTCTGCATATCGTGTCTTGGGAAATGGCGTACTACCCAGTCAACATTGATTGTCAGCTAAACAAAACAAGGGGAGCCAAGTTCAAAGAACAGGAACGATTATTTTAAAGGGACCTTGGAAGAACAGAGGAATTCCAGGGATCAGTATAATAGAATTGGTGCTCATGTATGCTAGGGTGCTGCGGCGGCAGAGGGAAATATTTGAGGAGCTCTGAAAATACTCCAAAGAGGAGAAACACCCACCTGCCATATAGAGCACATTGAGTACTGGGGAACAGCATGGGCGACTCTCTTAAAAACTGAACACGCAATTGTGGCTGTTGAAGCCATTTTCCTATAGGCATGTTCCTGCACATTTATACAGCAATGTGACTGAAAACAGGACTCAGTTTTCACTTAACTAGTTGAAATATTTTCTTTTTTAAACATAGGTATTTGTGGAGAGTTCAGCTTTGTCAGTCTGTAATAGAATTGGGGGAACATTAATTTCATTTTTCTAAGAAAAACATAACTTACAAATAAGGATTTTGCTTTTCTGGATGGACATTCATGTGAAATAGGGTTGTGGGGACTGACATTCTGCAGTGCTTTCAACAGCTGTAGACCTGCACTTGGAGTTTAAAGCAATACATATTTACTCTGTTTGTTTGCAAAGACCTTATTGACTGCTATTTTGCAAGGATCCGCTTCATATAAAGCATCGTTTCATAGTCTGTTTGAGATGGGTAGAAAATGTCAAATCTGTATGCAAAGCGTCTAGATTTGGATTCACAAACTCTTCATGCCAATGACTTTCCAGTCCTTCTCCACAATCTGCTGGGGAAGTAATTGACAATCCGCATGGACTCCATTGATTGGAACCCACAGCACATCAATCTTTCCTTCGTCTGTACCATCTGCATGTATCCCCCCCCCCCCCCCCCCCCCCCCCCCCCCCCCCCCCCTCCCCCCCCCCCCCCCCCCCCCCCCCCACCCCCCCCCCCCCCCCCCCCCCCCCCCGCCAAATGTATGAAGTGTTTTCTACAACATCTCGGCACCCTTTCATCAGAATGCGCCTCGTCATTAGGCCGACTTAGCACTCACCTCAGTTGTTTGCAGAGTGTCCTGCTCATTTCCTTCTGGCTACACGCGTGCCTGATGACCATTGGGACCTGGCTCGGATACTTCTGATATTCTGCTTGAATACCGGGAGGTTTCATGAAAAGAATCTCATATTCACATAGAATATTCTCTGGAGAATGTAGTTTATGGAGAAGTTAGATTAGGAAAGAGGGAGTTACAGTTTTGTGTAATGGGGAAAGTCTAAACATGCAGGAGGATAGGGAGGGCAGTCCTTACCTGAACTTAGGGTACCAGGATGTTGGACTAGTTCTAAAATTGATGCTTAGAGAAGAGAAAGTGCTTAAATCATCAGTGCAATTGTTGATGTTACATTACTAGCTGGCTGATGAAGTCATAAAGTCACATCCTAGTATGGCTTAGGAGAACTGTGACATTGTTAACAATCTAGTCATTTTTAACTGGATTTTACCAATGTTAGCTGTATAATGACTACACCTATGCCCGGAACCAATGTCATCCTTTTCAGCTCTTCAGTTCTATCTTCTGTTGAAACCATTGCTTGTAAAAGTGTATGTGCAAAATCAGAATTCAAATGCTATCCCATGTGACTAGCCATTGGACTAGCTAGTAGCCCCACATTTCCATTATAAACTTTGTTGGTTGACATAATAGACTCACAAAGAGAATGGAGGGTGAAGCCATTAGAGAGGACTTGTCCCTGATTGAGCAAAAGCCAAGCTGCTAACCCCCTGGATCTTGCTGGGGACTAATAGCCACACGCTTCATGCCTCAAAGAAAGAACAAAATCAACCAATGTAGCCCATTACTCCAGCTCCCCGTGCATGCTCCCCATGCCCTTACCCTCTACCAGCCTTTCTCCATTTGCATTGCTCCCCACCCTAGGCTTTCCTCAGTTCTTAGATCTGGCCAGTTTCCCTCATGCTTCAAGATATTGCAGCTGTCTCTCCTCTTCCCCAAACACTCTCATCTACCTCTCACCGCTCTGAATCTTACTCCTCTTTTGGTTTTAGGCTTTAGTGGGGTTTTCTTAGAAAGACCTTCTGTTCTACCACAGCTGAAGCAGTTAGGGTCTTCCCAGCAGCTAGCTGTATAACATCTGCGTAACATTCTTGTGACCGTGATAGTGCTGCTTATAGGTGTGATCATTTGTTTGATTAGCTCGCTCTCTCTCCTGAAAACTTTATCAAGATAACAGGTTTGTTTGTTCCTCTCTTCTGTATCCCCAGCACCTAGTGCTATGCTTTGTGTATAACAGATACGTAGTTGTTTCTTCTCTAGCCTTTACATGCCATCGTGTAAAATTATAATAGAACCCCTTTTTATATAAAGGACACTGATCCTCTCTCTCTCTCTCTTTCACTCACACACACACACACACACACACACATGCACCACAGATAAAGATCTCACTAGTATAATACAAACAAATGAGGAAAAAGAAAGGGAAGGGAAAAGAAGGGAAGGGAAGGGAAGGGAAGGGAAGGGAAGGGAAGGGAAGGGAAGGGAAGGGAAGGGAAGGGAAGGGAAGAGAATCTAAACCCCTAGAGAAAGGACTTGAGATGTGGCCAGAAGTGGGAATAGTTACTTTGAAAGGTTACTTAACCTCTCCAAACTTCATATACCCTAAATATTTGCCATGAACAGTGAGCCTATTTGGTTGTCACACTAAAGAGGTAGTAGTACATGACATGTATTAAGTGACTTTGTTGCTTGATCAGTTGTTTGTCATTAAGGCAGATTTTATTATAGCTCGAGGTAAACATCCAGAAAATGTCTCAAGGACAGGAAGCTACAACCAAGGAGAGATTAAATCTGTTCTTTTTGAAAGTGAAGAAAGTGTATTTACTCGTTAGTGTTCAGAAATAGGTAAATAGGCTTTGATAGGAGCATAACACGGTCTAATTACAGCATGTGCAATTATATAAGCCCGAGTAGCATACAGGCAAAATGTACTGAGCATCCTTTGTTTCTTCCATTTGTGTAATGATCATACATATATAGAGTAGATGATGGCCAAATGGATGAAAAACGGGCCCCTTATCAAAGCCTGTAGGTCATAATGGTGGGAACCTGTCTGTCACATTTGGGGGTGTGCTGGGTGATTTCTGTCAACTTGACAGGAAATAGAGTCACCTGGAAGTGGAAGCCTCTGCTGTAAAATTTCTTCTGTCACATTGGCCTTAGGCAAGACTCTGGGGCGTTTTCTTCATTGATGATTGATGTAGAAGGGCTCAGACTACAGGAGGTGGTGCTGCCCCTTGGTAAGTGGACTAACCACATGCTCCTTCATGGCCTCTGCTCTAGTTCCGACCTCTAGGTTTCAGCCTTGAGGAACCTTCGCTTCCTTTCCCGGTGAACTACAGCCTGTAAGCCACCTCCACTCCTTTTCCTCAAGCTGGGTTTCATCAGGACTTTATCACAACAATAAAAAAACAAAGTAGGACAGCAGGGAACCAACTGGATTCACAAAATCAGAGCATCCTGCCTGGGTGGCGGGGATATCATAATTTTATGACTCAGTTTCCTCTGAGTCATCAGACTTTAAATGAAGTCCTGGGTAAAAGCCAGCATCCACAGTCTTTTTAGTGGTGCTATTTTGATTGAATGGAGAAGTGAGCATAAGTTGTCACTCCAACTCCTGCTTACTTCCTTTTTCTCCCTTGGGAAAATTCCAGGAAACCTAGAAACCACAGTAGTGGGTTTGAAGAAACATGACCTGATACTCCAAACAAATGATGGATTTTCCTCCTTTGGAACATTTTTATTTTGCATTTTTATTAGATTCATCTTCATTTAATTTTCATTTGACCTAAGGTTTGGTTGTTAGGCAGAAGCTGTAGGAAATTAAGGAGAAAAGTTGAAGAATTAAAAACAAAGTTAAGTTGCTTTTATCATTGACATTTTTTGAAAAAAGCTTACTTAACCACTTGAAATGTATATATATATACACACACACAATGGCAATTATTTCTATTCAATAGAGGCATGAAGATGGTTTTTAGGGTTGGCTTCAAATGCTGCTAATCTCGAATTCTTTTCTGTATTGTGAATAAAGCCTAAATTTGTATATTATTCTGTGAGACTAATATACTATGTATTTTCTGCAAAGAGCTTAAGAAATAAGGGTAAAATCTCTGGCTAGAATGATTCTTCTTTCTGTCTCTGTATTCAGAACTCATTACAAACAAACAAAAATTTGTTTGAGGGCATTTGAAAATAATTTCTCTTAACCAGTCGTATACATACATATAAAAACAGAAGAATATTTTCTTGCTGCCATAGATATATTTTCATATTTAAAATATACAATTTGCCTTGGTAATACATTTATTTGTTATGGGGAAGAAAGTTTTCTTAAAAATAGCCATATGCAGTCTAGCCAAATAATTTCTATTTTAGCTTGCTATTGAAGCCTTCTCGAGTTCAGATAGAAATAAAGGGTGCACACTAGCATACATTTAAACTCTTAGATGCTAATGATATTCATGAGTACTTTTTATTAAACTTCACGTCATATATTATGTAAAATATTTCTCACTTATTACTAAAACAACCTTTACAATGAGACATTGAGATTCAGAGAGTTTAAACTTATCAAGAACCACACTTTCCGTAGGCATTTGTTGCATTGACAAGGTGTCTGTGTAGATGGATCAAGTTGCATCTATCTGGCTTTATGTTTAAGCAAAGTCATTAGTTTCTATCACCAATGAGTTAAGGACAGACTTGGAGCCACACTACAAACATGGATCGGTATTATGGCATCTGATAACTGGTGTAAGCTTTGCTCAAATCTAAATTGCCATGACCATTGCTGTTCTGGTATTCTTAAGTCATGCCAAAAATACCAAAGAAATATCATATAGCAGGGCTGCATTTCCCGAGCTGTCAAGTAGCTCTTCAAGGGAATCCCACACAAAGCCTGAAGTGGGGTGCGTGACGACGGGTAGAAGGTGTTCAACACAGATGACTTCCCTTCCTCTTCCCTTTCAAATCGCAAGTCTTATGAACATGACTTTCCCAGGCTAGAGCTTCAGAAAAGTTAAACCAGATTGAGCCCAAGTCTGCAAATCTGTCCTCAGTTACCCACACAGAGTTTCTGGGATACAGTCTCTTCTTCCAGACTCCCACATAGCATTATTTTTACAGATTTGATTTTCTAGGTGCCACAGATATGAAAAGGCACAAGATTTCATAGTACCAAAAAGATGTCAGAACGTTTGAAATGGAACATGGAGAATTTATTTTATTTTCCTTCAATCCATCGAATATCTAAGTAGAAATAGTGCGCGCGCGCACGCACACACACCCACACAGCCCCCCCCCCCCATCAAAAGAGAATACTTGCAGACTTTAGTCCTAGAGCTAGTAACACGACAGAGACCAGAACTCAGATGGAGAACAGGACAAGCACTGATGGTTCCTGAAGAAAAAGAACATTATACTTGACTGTCTTGAAACTGTGTAAATCAGAGATTCAAAATGAACTTCTTATTTAGTAGCTTGCCTTGTTTTTGCTTAGGAAGCTAACAGGGACTTCTCTGTATTTTATATTCATAATTGTTCTCTACTACTGTAGAGGCCAATGCGGCAACCAAATACTAAAGAGAAAATTTTATTCTTGAGTTTAAAACCAGTTGGGTTTCTTAAAGCAGTTCTCTCTCAAACCTTGGTGAACATCCTAAAAACACAGAGAAAGAGCAGTGTAATCTTGTCTTCATTCCCTATGGGTTTTGATTTTCCATATCCAACTGTTGGCCTTTCCCTAAAATGAGTTATTGATGCCACTGAATGCATGCCAATCACAACTGCTTGTGGGCATGATGTCCTCTCTTTAGAACTCCAGTGTTCATCAGAGCAACATTTTGGATGACAGGATGGCCTTTCCCATTTTACAGACAAGAAAACTGAGACCTAGGAAGATTCGTGCTCAAGTTCATAGCTATCAGATAACAAAATCAGGATTCAGATTCCCTATCAAGTTTGTCTGACTTCAAAAGCTATAACTGCTTTCTAGCTGCTAACTTACTGTGCAGATCTGTCCTACCCATGGGTCAGCATTCTTAGATCACTTATAATAATCATCAGTAAGATTTCATGATAAAATGGGTCTTGTTTATTTGTCCACTGTGAGATCGGTTCTGGAATGATTATGAAGTTGACTCCGAGGAAGCAGAATCTGTGTTTGTAAGCCTTCATAATAATAACTAACACTTATAGGGATAGTTTATCTCTGCAAAGCTTTATACTAAGATTTAATTTTTATTTATTTATTTTTAAGACAGGGTTTTCTATGTATTTCTGGCCTAGAATTCTGAAGACCAGGCTGGCCTCGAACTCACAGAGATCTGCCTGCATCTATCTCTCTGAGTGCTAGAATTAAAGGTACGTACCACCACAACATGGCTTATACTAAGAGTTTTTCTCTTTTTTTGTTGCAAGTTATTTATGCAACATATTATTTAAATGGTCCAAACAGAATTCAGTGTTGAATCAAATAAATGTCGTTTCCTGACTTCAAGAAACTTATGTTTTGGGGTGTGTGTGTGTGTGTGTGTGTGTGTGTATGAGTGTGTCTGTTTCTGTCTGTCTGTCATGTGAGATAGATAAGAAGGAGCATAGATACAAAAATGTAATCTATAAATATAAAAATGAGAATGAAGATGGTGCACCTGGTGTTTGCCACAGTTAGATTTAGCTTTCCACTTGATATAGTCACCATGGGAGAGGGAACCTCAGTTGAGGAATTGCCTTCCTTAGAATGCCTTTGGACATGTCTGGGGACACATTTTCTTTGTTGCTAGTTGCTGGGAAAGGTCCTAGGTCAATGTGTATGGGGCGGGGGATACACTTTGCTAGGTAGCTAATCCTAGGTTGTATAAGAAGGATAGCTGAACATGAGCCTGGACGTAAGCTAGTAGCAGAATTATTTCATGATCTCTACCTCAGTCCCTGCCTCTAGGTTCCTGCCTGGGATTCCCTCAAAGATGGATGGATAATGATCTGGAAAAATAAGCCACATTGGTTTTGGTCAGTGTTTTATCCCAGCAACAGAAAAGCAAACTGGAACAATAGTGTGCATTGATTTCAGAGAGAAATCTGGCAGGTCATCACCGTGTGGTGGTGACAGTTCAAAATGATGTGCAGGAGATATGTCTCCAAGTTGCAGATCATGTAAGAGTCCAAAGAAAAAGTCTGCACAGAGCTCAGAGGAGAGAGAGCACTGGGTATAATAGAAAAGGAGTTTGTGTGGTGGGGTATCCAGAGCAGGTAAAGGAGACAGATCCGAGAAGGAATCAAGCGCAAAGAGGTACCCAGGGGCCAGTCTGTGGACCTGTAAGGACTTTGGCTCTACCTGCTGGGTGATATAGGTTGCCACTCGGGAGCTGTGAGCAGATAGGGACCCGTGTGGACTGCTTTTCAAAGCTGCCTGCTCTGCGATGCAGGAAATCCGGCTGACATTTACTTCACGTGTGCAGCTTTCAGAGCGATGGAGCTACAGGAAGAAGGACTCTCAAAACAACGCTTACATGAATGGAGAATGATCCAGTTTTGGGGGTTGTAGTGACTTCATGTGATTAAGGGGGCTTGTAGATGCTGCAGATTTCTGGACTCAGGGTTTATGGCAAGGCTGTATGTATGGAAGAAATGATGACTCCAGGCATTTTTGCTTAAGCCTCTTGGCTAACTATGGAGGGGAGAGAGATGGAAAGAAGATCAAGGATTGGAGGTCATAATGGGAGCTCATACTCTGGACTTAGCTGGACATTTATGGACATTTATGTTGAGAGAGCAATGGGGTCCTGCTATCAGTTTTCACAGAGGGACCTTCTGTCCTAGCGCCATCCTGGTTGGTTTAGACTCTTAGTCAACAACTCAGCCAAGTACAACCCATTTCACTACTGGAAGCCTTGTCTGGCTACAAAAGATGGATGCTTCAGATTCCATATCTTCCATTATTAGGAATCCTCACTACTGTTGCCCTCATAAATTCTAGAAAATTCTCACTGCACTAGGTTTCCACTTTCCTATCCTCCCCAATTTCAGTTCTCTCCTGCTCTCTCTCTCCCTCCCTCCCTCCCTCCCTCCCTCCCTCCCTCCCTCCCNCTCTCCCTCTCCCTCTCCCTCTCCCTCTCCCTCTCCCTCTCCCTCTCTCCCTCTCCCTCATCTGATCCTCCTGTTCTTTTCCCCACTGCTTGCAATCCTTCTGCAAAATTTTCTCCCTTTTGCCTACCCAGAGAGTTCCATGCGTAACCCCTAGAGCCCCCCTCTTTACCTAACCTCTCTGAGTCTGTGGATTGAAGCTTGATTATCATTTACTTAACAGCTAATAACCTCTTATTAGTGAAGACATTACATATTTGTCTTTCTGGGTGAAGCCATATTTTAAAGTGACCTCATTCAGTATAGTTGTTCATTTTTCTTTAAGATGACCACTTACGAGGGTACAGTCAATAAACAGATTCAGATAAGCCTATGACCACTTGTTAGGATCACCATAAACCTAAGAAGATTTGATAGTATACATGAGGTTTGTTAACATATTTGACCATTGAGTTTAAGCTGTGTAAGAAATACAGGATGTGAAAGAAATAAGAGACAATGAAAAGGTGTAGGTTCAATGGACTAGAAGTTTTCATGGGGTTAAAGTCCTATAGAACTGAGTAGTGGGGGAAATGAACTGGAAACAGGGTAGGAGGAGCAACTGTTTTCACTTGTGTTTATGCCCAGCCAGGGCATTATTAGCTGGGTTCAGCTGTGGCTATGAAAGTGAGGGACCAAAGGTCAGAATTTAGAACAGAGCAGTTGGGTCATCTATATGGGCATTGTGAACACCAAGAATTATTTATTCTTCTCATAACAAAGTCTAATCCTTATTTTAGGGAGTAAAATAGGAGCCCAGTGTGTGTTTAGTGCAAACTCTCCACACCAAGAGACTTTAGTGCTGGTATTTGAATCTGATATTTAGGACGCCTCCTTTGACTCCTGTTCATTATCGCTCTGGCATAATGGTAAGCTTTGTTGTCTCTATGCCATGGACAGTTAAAGGAGTTGGGGATTTTAAAATATCCCGCTTCATTTGTATACCCAACTTGTCATTTACCAACAGAGCTTTATTTATATGTTATTAATTTATTTATTTGTTTAGATGCTCGGCATTTGATCAAGGCCCTCACAAATTCTAATCTCACCTTCCATTCCTAAAATGCACCACTAGGGCCCCAAAGTTGATTTACTTAAGCACCTCCTAAAGGGCATTTCCCTGTGCTGGTTTGTGCTTCAGGGACAGAAAGATAAGCGTCCTGTGTGGAATTCAGTTTTAGCTACCATTACCTGTGCCAACACAAAAATGTTTGAGTAATTATTTCAATGTTTTATGGCATCTCTCTTTATTATGTTATAAAAAACAACAAGTAGAGAGGTAAAATGCAAGTTCAGGTATTGGTGATAAGAACCTAATATCTCATGAATTTAATAATTGAGACAAAGATGGAAATATTCTTGTAAGCTGAAAAAGGAAAATCCTTAGCCTTAAGTGGATATCATTGGATTTTTGCCAGTTGAGTGAGTTTTCAATTAGGAAGAAAAAGAAATCATACTTTAAAAATGTACAAATTGTGGGAAGCATATTTCAAAGATACTATCTAGAAAAGGAGGTGTAATTAGGCATGCTATTATTTATTTCTCATTAGGTAATGCCCGTTACAAAAGGTATAAATCTATGGACTAGATTTATACAGCTACATCTTTTGCACGATTTGAGGAATGTATGAATGACTATATACAACACATAAAACTTATCAATGTGCAGATATTATGAAAACAGGTGAACGTATTCAATTTCTATGTGGAATGATCAGAGAATTCTTTTCCAAGGTAGCAAGTGTTTAGCAAAGCCACATGGAATAGAATGAACCTGTCAAATACAGCATTCGTGAACAGTGTTAGGGCAGAGGACAAGCAAGGACCATGGCATGGAATCAGGGAAAGCCCAGCTTGTTCTCTGAACCTCATAGGTGGTATATAAGGCAGGGGGCAGATAGAGAGCACTGGAGAGAACAGACAGTGAAGACCCATCATAGCATGTGAGGCTGCCAGCCTTCATCCTAGATGGTAGAGGCGCATTTGGGAGCCTGGCAGCCACAAAACATTCCTATCTGAGTGTTCTGCTAACTGAGTGTCAGCCTGACTGACATTAGGATTCTTTGGTGCCTTTATAACACTTTAAGATGTTTAACTTTTGGTTCCGAGCATAGGTCTCAGACCTATCCTCAAAGATTTCTTCCTTTTAGTTACAAGCCTTACTGAGTCCTTAGCTTTGTTCATTTATCTGATAAATATTTATTGGGCACCCATTCTCTATCTCAGCATGAGCAAAGTTTCTGTGTCTCATGTAGCTTACATTGGTGAATAGCGACATCAATCTTTAGCTACTCATTTTGTTGTCCTTGTAGGAACAGGCTCAGTCAAAGATTGTGATCCTTGACTTTTCCTTCTCTAATATAAGGGTATTTCGATTCTATTATTTTCAAGTCATTGCTTTAATGTGTTCAAATCAACATCCTGGGCCCCTGGTACCATCAGGGTCAGCTCTTTGCTTCTGAGTTTTGTACTCAGCAGGAGGTCTTACCTATCAGAATGTTCTTACCAAGCTTGAGCAAAAGGAAAAGAAGAAAGGAAAACCATGTTGGAGGCTTACCTGTCAGCTCTTCTCACACCTCCCCCCTTTTCTGTTCCTCTATTTTATTGTAAAAGACAAAGAATTTTCTGATGCTGACTTCAGCTTCTATCCATCAGAGTCTGGTTCCCAAAGGGCTGTACTATTACATTGTTTGTACCTGAAATGGAATCCATTGTACACTGGGCTTTTTCCTGTTTTAGGCCCTTTCCAGCATCTGTAAACAGGAGCGATAAGGAACATAAAAGGGGCCAGTTTACCTAGAAGATAAGGAAGAATTGTCCAGGGGTTTAAATTGTGCAGACTGGTTTTATCTGGTTAAGATAAATCCCTTCTTGCCTTAGCAGTCAATCCCAGGGCAGTGGAGACATAAAAGGCACAAATTAGCACTCACCATTTATTTCGCACAATATCCGCCTTGTACCTTGGGAACCGTATTATTTACCAGACAAAAGTCTCCCCGGATTAAGCACAATGGCAGTATTTTCTGCTTGGGGGAAAAAATAACAGCAGGAGTGGAAGATCCTTGTGAGGAAAAAAAATCTTCAATTATTGCGGTTTGCTTTGGACAGAAGTGTTTACGTCCTAGTCATCCAGTACCAAACAGGAGCTGTGTCAGCAGCAAGTCTCGGTGATGGAGAGAAAACTCTGTTGCTTTACCTTACATGTAGCCTTTGGAGGCTCCGGCTTCAAAGACAGATGGATTGTTCAAACCTCCTTACATGGAAGAGGCTCAGGTCATCAGTCACAGCTCCCTGAAATCATCCCATAAGGGACAGTCCATATTTTAGGTTTTTTTTTTTGTTGTTGTTTGTTTGTTTTCGTCAAGATATATGGTATAGAAAAGCTTCATGTTTTAAAAATGCATGTTGGTTCTGTCAAATCATACCATGTTTATCATCCATAACATCCCTATCCCAGCTATTACAAGTGATTTAGGTAAAGCCACATGCATTGTGCTAATCACGGTGGTTTATAACTAAGATCAGTTCTGAAGACAACAGTAGAATGACTTAGCAAGAGGTATCAGAAGCTTAAAATGTTCAGTCTGTTTATGCCTCCTACCAGCATCATGAGTATGAAGAAAGTACGGGGCAGCTATGGGATAGATCTTGAAAAAATGAGAGAGAGAGCGAGAGCGAGAGCGAGAGCGAGAGCGAGAGCGAGAGCGAGCGAGCGAGAGAGAGAGAGAGAGAGAGAGAGAGAGAGAGAGAGAGAGTCTCAGGTAGGGTTTTTGTTGCTGTGATGAAACACCATGGCCAAAAAACAGACTGGGGAGGATAGGGTTTATTTGTCTTACACTTCCATATTGGTGTTCATTATTGAAGGAAGATGGTACAGGAACTCAATCAGGGCATGATCCCAGAGGCAGGAGCTGATGCAGAGGCCATGGAGGGGTGATGCTTACTGACTTCCTTCCCCTGGTTTGCTCATCCTGCTTTCTAATAGAACCCAGGACCACCAGCTCAGGGATGGTGCCACTCACCGTGGCCTGGGCCCACCCCCATTGATCACTAATGGAGAAAATGCCTTATAGCTGGATCTCATGGAGGCATTTCCTCAACTGAGACTTCTTCTCTGATGACTCTAGTTTGCGTCAAGTTGACACACAAACCAGCTATGGGGAGAGAAAAAGAGAGAGAGACAGAGAGACAGAGAGAGACAGAGAGAGACAGAGAGAGAGACACAGAGAGAGAGAGAGTCTAGACAACCACCTTGCTGGGAAAATATTCTAAAGTACTCTGTGGAGAAGTTGTATAGGTGAGTGTAAACATACACATTACAATTTCTTTTTTTGCATATAAAACTTGTTATGGTTTGAAAATGAATTGCTGAGATAGGACAGAAACCAATATATACCCAAAGGGACCTTGGCCTTTTCCTATGTCTCTCTGTTAGTTGAAAAAGAAATCCATCTCTAGCTGTTTGGTAGATGAAAGCTAAAAGCCTTCCAATAAGCAATAAATAAACAATTGCCAGGAAATGTGCGCACTAGTGCTCACTAAGACTGAACCCAATTTCTAGTCCGTGAAAATATACAGGCACACCCAGCAAATGCTCTCTGCTTCTGCTTTCAGGGATAATCATTTTACATGGATGCTAATCTTGTTCTTATCTACGAAGCAGGGTGTACTGATTCCATGGTTTTCATCTTTTAGTAATGCATTCCTCATGAGTGGGGCTCATTAAGGCCTCTAACTTCCCTCTTAGGAGGTTCTATGTGCCTTCTCCCAAAGGTATGGCTTCCCGCTCCGTGGTGAAGGAGAAGTGGGTGCGCTCTGTCTTCTACTGAACCGAGCTTCCCTGAGACTGTTTGTAGTTTTTTTTTTTTTTTTTTTTTTTTTTTGCTATCATAGTTTAATTTGTGTAGTGACTGGGGTCAGCTAAACTGGGTTCAAGTTGTCACTCATCTGCATACTTCATGCCTGTCCTTGTGTGTGCAAATTGCTTAAATTCTTGATGATTCAGTTTCTTCATCTATAGACAGTCATGTCAATACCCACTTGGGGGAGTTGGTGAGAACGTTAAGGGAAATGATACTTGTGAGACAGCAAAGTGCTTAGCTCCTGGTAAGCTCTCAATAAACGTTAACTTCTATCTAAGTATACTTAAACGTCATGGACACACGGCTCCCACAGTGTAGACATAGGGAATGTGTACATATACATCACTATAATATAAATGAGATTTTTAAAAATCTCTGGAGCTAGCAAGTTATATTAAAATGTTCTTTATAGCTTATCAACTTTCCAATGTGCCTTTTGAGATTCCTTATTGAAAATCTGTTCCTATGGGAATAAGACTCCTTTCCTCTGAAGGCATTTTAAATATCCAATTCCCTTTTTAAAAGGAAAAACGTCTGCCATAGGAATTTAAATAACTTGAGACTATGAATGTGCTTCTCCCTTCTTTTCTCTTTGTTTCATCGCTGTGTGCTTCAGGGCTATTGATCCAATATTCACTATGATGATTTTTAAACTGGGGTTATTATCAGCAAATGGAGTTTAGAATTAGAAAAAAAAATGGTGTAGACCTGACAATGCCTTTGTTATATGTTTGATATTATTAGCCAACAGAGCTTTTACCAAGACTTTCTGTATGTCAAGCACTGTTAGATGCTGTTTGTGTATCTATGGAGGCATGTTTGTATGCGAGAGCAAGGATGTATGTGTGTATAAGTATATTGGGTGTTTGTATATACGTATGTGGGCATGGATGTGTGTGTGCGCGCACGCACGTGTGTTTATGTGGAAGTCTGGTATCAGTTTCAGGTATTGTTTACTTTATCTTTTGAGGTAGGGTCTCCCAGTGGCCTGGAGTTCACCAATTAGGGTAAGCCAGCCAGTCAATGAACCCAAGGGATTCACTTACATGCACCTCCCCACCGCTGAGGTTACAAATACATGCTACCACACCCAGCTTTTGTATGTGGAGGTTGAGGATCAAACTCAGGGTCTCATTCACTCATAGACAAGTTCTTAACTGACTCTCCATTGCCCTATCCTCCCGAGCATGTGTTTCAATAGATTGTCTGATTGCCAACAAAAATTTCCCAAGACATGGCAGTTAGGTACCAGTGATTAGACCTAGACTGAGAAACATGAAATCTGTTTTGATGCTCTACTTTCATTGCTTGTCCCACATAGCCTAGCTTCTTTTGGCTTTCTATTCTTTGCCCCTTCCCTTAGTCCAAAAGTCTGGTTGCTTATCAATCTGCCAATAATATGCTTCTATGTGGTTTTAGCAGGTTACGTAAACATCAACTTCTGTAATAATTTCTGATCAAGATGGTTTGACTCAGGTTGGCTTCTCATCCCAATAAAGAAAGGTCATTGTTTAGATCCTGAGTCATAAGCCCACTGTCCCTACTACTTTAATAGTGGTTAAACATACTAATACAGTATTAAATTCCACTTGAGCAGATGGTGCCAGGATTTCAACTTACGCTTATCAGATGCAGATGGTCCAAGCAGCCAACTTACTGGTTATTTTAATTTAAGCAGGTTAAACATGAATGACTATGTATTGTTGTTCCTTTTCAACTTTTCCCTCCAGTGATTATGAGCGATCTCCCCTAATCTTCCTTTGTAGGCGGTCTTATTTTAGTCAATATATATTTTCCCTCTTTCTGACCCAGATTGTCACTTGTAAGCAGGGTGCATTGGATTTCCAGGTTTTTGCTTTGTTAATAATTAAGAAAACTCAGTACATGTGACTAATTACTTTGAAAGCACAAGGTTTGCTTGTGGTCAAGTTCCTTTCTCCCCATTCTCACCTCAGTGAAAACTGCCAAATTCACAGCACAATTTAGAGCCCAGAAGGATTATGCTCACTAAGAGAAAAGACAGCATCAGAGAAACCAAGTGATTTGTTCAAGGTTGCTCTGAAGAGTGTGGAAGAGTCAGGGACAGTACTGTGTGCTCAAGTGGCTGTTTGGTGCTCTTTTCAGACTACACAGCCTCCTGGAATGACTCTGGCTGCCTAGCATCGTACGATGATGAGTGCCTGGCAATGGAGAAATTGATGGTCTCACCATGGAGGACAAATCCTCTGTCAGCGTTTCATGGTTCTGATTTTGAAGATGATGTTCATGCCCTACATGACCATAGACCATAGAAGGAGATGCTGTTGTAATGAAAGATTCAGGGACGGACATCAGGATGCTGGTTTTCAAGTCAGGATAATAAGATCATTGTATGCATAGCTAAAAGGAAGGGAGATTCTTTCTCTCTCTCTCTCTCTCTCTCTCTCTCTCTCTCTCTCTCTCTCTCTCTCTCTTTCTTTTTGGAAACAGGAATGCTCCCTTTATTGTGTCCAGGGACAGCTTCTATAGGGGTCCTTAACTGATAGCCATGACCCAGCCAAACCCACCAGAAACCACTCCCTGCCATCAGGAACTCCTGAGGGTCTCGTGCTTAGAGCAGCTGCAAGCTGTCTCAGAGCAGAGGGAAACAATTTGTTTACAAGAAATTCAGGATCTGGGGGTTCACAGCTCCCAACAAGCCACAAAGCTATCACATGAATAAGATCATATTGGGTTTTTACTGTCTTCTTAAAGATCCCCAGAGGCTTAGTGACCAACAGGTTTCTATTCAGTATGCCATCGCCCTGAGAATCAGCAAGTCTCATTTGATTTCATTTCCAAGCCTTTGTTGTGTTTTGTTTGGCTACTTTCAGTCAGTATTCATCATTTCTGTACTTCTTTGGAGGAAGTGGAAATTACTATGATAGAGCCGAACTTGAAAGTGGTCCACATAAACTGCTTCCTCTACAGAAGCTGTACCTTGGTCTCATTCTCCTCCCTGATCCTCCAAGCTCATAAAGTCATCTTGGAGATAGGCCTGGCCCCTTCCCTGCAATCACCTTGTGTCAGGCTCAACCATAGCTGTGTTCTCTTTTAGGAGGAAATGAATTATAAAATGTTAATAGCTATCTATAATTTTCATTTATTCAAGAAAATTAAGTTAGATTCTTTTGGGACATCCTTCAGTATCAGTTTTCTTCACTTCCCCCATTTGTCTGTTCCACAAATGGTCCTGAGTGCATTTCTGGTGGCAGGGACATAGGAACACAAGCAGGGTAAAAGAGAATTCTTCCTATAAGCATCTTGCCGCCCAGAGAGGAGACAGAGAGGTGGATTATTATAGTTCTCTACGATGACCTCAGAACTATGATTGTAACAAGCACACGAGGCTGAAAGGGCACACCAAGGAAGCCCTTGGGAGATACCTCAGTGGTCTTATCTGAAAACGGGGAAATAAGACTTTACAGATAGCTTCTCTGAGTTTTTATGAGAATCAATTGAAGCAATACACTTAACAACACTTAAGAAGCCACAGTGCTGTGTAAGGGAATCGTTAAGTGATGTACTCTTCCCGGTGTTGGGTGTACCCATGGTATGATTATTAAAATTTAGAATTTATTATAAGTTTTGAGTATGTTTCCTGGGAGAATGGATCTCAGCCAAAGAAGTATGTCTATAGAAGTCCTGAAAATCCTGTGTTAAGTTATTTTTCTTACTAGACAAATACACATGACATAGGCCCCAAAGACAGTGGTGAAGAATCTAATTTAGTTTGCATTTAGAGTGAAGAGGATTCTGAAAGACTTTCATTTTTCCTTTAAAGGGTTTTTAATTATATATTTTATCTCTTTAAGTCTTGTTTTGACAAGTCTTCAAATTCCCACTGACTAAATCTCTGTGTTGCCAGATTCCCCTAGAGACACTGAAAATGTGCCATAATCATAAATAATCAAGCCTCCTTGAATGCCTGTGATGCACATTGCACCGAAGAAAATAGAAGAAAAAATGAGGCTGTCCCCAAATCAAAGATTTTTATAATATAATTGATGGAAATGACTACTATTCACAACAATATTTAATGTGGACCGTATTAAAAACTGAGGGTCAGAGAACCTATTATTGGTTCATGAGAACAGCGCGAGTCCATTAGCACTTGAAGAAGGATCGTGTTTCTATAAGGTTGAATGTAATGGAAAACTGTTAATTCATTCCAGGGAGAGGGAGGCATCAACATTTGAAATGATCAGAATGAATGCCAGTTTCTGAAACAGTATTAATTGCTTCCATGTATTGATGTTGTCATATGATAAATGCATGCTAAGATTGCATGGATTGCCTCATTTAGTCCCAACAACCTTAAGAAGTTAGTGCATTGACATTCCTATTTTCCATGCTGGAAAACAGAGGTTCAGAGAGATCAAGAAAAGAGCCATTAGCCACACAGGGAGTTCACTGACTCTGGGGAACCTTCATAGGACCCATCTGGGCCCGCTGAATGAGGGTGATAGTTATGTAGCTTGGGGGCAGTTTGTGGAACCCCTGGCAGTGGGACCAGGATTATTCCCAGTTCACGGACTGGCCTTTGGGAACCCATTCCCTAAGGAGGGATACCTTGCTCAGCAGGGGTGAGGGAGAAGGGACTTGGTCCTGCCTCAACTTGTTTTGCTAGACTTTGTTGATTCTCCGTGGGAGGGAAAAATCATTTTATATAAAAAAAATTAAAAAAAGACACACAGCTAGTAAACACTAAGATCGGGTTTCGAATGGCTATAGGAGTCTAAAGTCCATGTCGGAAATCACATTATGCCACCCGCTGACCCTGTCTGCATCACAAGCATTCCAGTGAGTACCCCAGATTTGCTGAAGAATTAGCTTTTAGAAAACTTCTTACTTATCACCTGAAATAGCTTCCTTCCTCTTACTGTCTTTTATCATACTATGTAGAGATTTTTGTTTTATATTAGTGAATCCTAATGTCTAGACTCAATGTTATTCTAATAGAAAAGTCAAACAAATAGCTGATGTGCACTCTTCTGATAGCCTTTCCTTAGTCACATTTGAGATAAATATAGTAGCAATGCCAAACTCAGAAGTTAACTTTAATATGATATAATTACCTAAAGTACAGAACATACATGGATTTTTACCATTTTTCTTCACTCATGTCCTTTTGCTGTTAGAAGATATAGTTCATTTCCCCAATCCTCTTTTTGTGGGAAATACTTTCAGTATTTATTCTAATAGTTGATTTTGTCTCTGTTGTTGCTTAAAGAGATGGGCAGGCTTTGGGGATGTTGCCTATGCTGGCTCTGAACTCCTTAACTCAAAAAGATTCTCCTGCCTCAGTCTCCCAAGTATCTGGAACTTACAGGTATACACCACCAGACCTGACTTCATCATTGTTTTTTTTTTTTTTTAACTAGATATCAGTTTGTATGTTCAAATAGAATGGCATAACTTCAAATTTTATTTTTTATTTTTATTTAATGAATTTACTTATTTTACATCCCAACCGCAATCTCTCCTCCCTCTTCTCCTCCCACTCCCTCCATCTACCTCCCCTCTGAACCCCCTCAATCTATCCAGCCCTCCTTTGTATCTGCTCAGAAAGAGGCAGTTCCCATGGGCATCAGTAAAGCATGGCATATCAAGCTGCCAGAAAGACCTAGTATTTCCCCTTGTATTCAGGCTTGTCAAGGCAATCCAGCATGAGCAATAAGCTCCCAAGAGCCAGCCAAAGCACTAGGGATAGCCCCTGCTCCCATTGCCAGGAGCTGCACAAATAGACCAAAATACACAACTGTCACATATATGCAGAGGGCCTAATGAAAGTTTCTGCACCCCATAAGCCCCTTCACTGACGCAATAATTCAAATCAGACCAAATCAAAGCAAATTAAAAAAAAAAAGCCTAGGTTTAATGGTTACAAATGCTCCCGGATGGCTTTCCAGTGCCCCGGAGAGGAGACAGGGAAAGAAGACCGCAAAATCACGTGTTTGTTCTCTGGGTGTCAGTTTAAATACCCTGTGGGAGTGATCTTGAGCATCTCTGAGGAGGGGTCATCATTTGGTGGGCTTTCTGGGGGTGGAGTCTGGACTGAGGCAGCTCCAAGGAAGGGAGGGGTCTTGGGCTGGAGCCCCACAGGAACGCCTAGGTCTGTCCCTTGCAGGCTCCCTGGTTGTTGGTTCAGACTGTTTGTTCCCATGAGGCAGACTACTCATTTCTGTGGGGTTTCCTTTGATGCCCCTGATCTCCCCCCTCCCCCCCTCCCACTTTGCTGGCTCCTACAATCCCTTCTTCCTCCGCTCAGCAGTCCTCCATGATTTTGACCCAGTGTTTGGCTATGGGTCTCTGAACCTGCCTCCATCAGTCAGTGGATTAAGGTTCTCTGTGGACAGCTGGGTAGTCACCAATCCGATCACAGGGGATGGCCAGTTCAGGCTATGCCTCCACTGCTACCAGGAATCTTAGCCAGGGCCATCCTTATAGACTCCTGGAAGTTTCCCTTGCATCAGGCTTCTACCAGACTCCATAAAGTTCCCCTTTCAGGTCATCCTTCTCAGCACTCTCTCCACCTGCCCACCTCCCATCCTCATCCCTAAAGTTCTCATGGGACCCACCCCTAGTCCAATCAGGAGATCTCATTTCCCCTTCCCTGGCAGATCCATAGGTCCCCATTTGGGCCCCTTCTTGTTACCTAGCATCCCCAGGTCTGGGAATTAGAGCCTGATTATTTTTTACCTCATAACTAATGTCCATTTATGAGTGAGTACATCCCATGTTTGTCTTTCTGGGTCTGGGTTACCTCACTCAGGATGCTTTTTTTTTTTCTAGTTCCATCCATTTGGCAACAAATTTCCTGGTGTCCTTGTTTTTACCAGCGAGTAATGCTCCATTGTGTAAATGTACCACATTTTCTTCATTCATTCTGAAGTTGAGGTACATCAAGGTTGTTTCCAAGTTCTGACTATTATGAATAATGCTGCTATGAACATAACTGAGCAAGTATTCGCGTGATATAATTAATCACTCTTTGGGTATATGCTCAAGAGTGGTATTGCTGGGTCTTGTGGTTGATGGATTCTCAATTTTCTGAGAAAATGCAACATTGATTTCCAAAGTGACTGTATAAGGTTGCACTCTAACCAGTAGTGGAGGAGTGTTCCCCTTACTCTACATCCTCTTTAGTGTAAGTTGTCATTTGTGTGTTTGATCTTGGCCATTCTGACAGCTGTAAGATAGAAACTCAAAGTCATTTTGATTTGCTTTTCCCCGATGAACATTTTTTAAAAGTGTTTTTCTGCCACTTGAGATACTTCTGTTAAGAATTCTCTGTTTAGATCTCTATCCCATTTTAAGATTAGATTATTTGTTTTTTTTTTTTTTGATGTTTATTTTCTTAAGTTCTTTATATATCTTGGAGATCAGCCCTCTGTCAGTGTTCCCACATCCTCTTAGCTGTTGTTTGCCCATATTGTTCCATTCATAGCTGTTCCCTGGCCTTTCTGGTCTTTTGCGATCCTGACACTTGTCAAATAAATGGTCAGTGGCTGACTTTCTTTTCCTAAGGAGGCTGGTGTGGTCCTTTATTATGATTAGGTTGGGGCTACGCATCACTATCACGGGGAAGGTGTTAGGGAGGTGGTATGCCTCCTCTATGTGTCAGGTGGTACTTGTTGGCAATGCATAGTAGAAGAGGCACCTAAACACTCTCAGGGATGTTAAGCATCTCGAAAAGATAAAAGAGAGTGGGATTGGGCTAGCAGGGCTGGAGTCGGGAGTAGCACCCTCTGTCCCCTGTATCTTATCTCCACACTTCAAACCGCTACAGCCCCGAGCAAGACAAAAATCTCTCTGTCCAGTCCTTCTTTATGTTTGACGTCCTCTTAACCCCGAAATTCACTCCACAGGGTCCCGAGCTTTTGTTTGAATCTGATTTTTCTGCTTTGATAGCCTGGGGATTGTAATGCGGGAAGGAGGGCACTAAATGAGTAAAAAGCATTCCAAATAATAGCCGCTCCTCTCTGCCCTCACCCGTGCTCTCGGAGTGGTTCTCAGCAGCATTGAAAGACAAGGCTGGACACCTGGCGCACAGCTTTCATTATGTCTGAGGTGGAAAGTTTATATCAGAGGCTCTCATCATGTGGGGAAATCACAGGCTGTCACAGTAGAGACATTCTCCATAGAAGCCTTTAGCTTGTTGTATAGGCAGGAAATTGCAATCGGCTCAATTAAAGGGACAGTAGTTTCACACGAATCCTCTAGTCACCAACGTTAGTGAAGATCTTAGTTTAATTAAAGGAGTCAAATAAGCCGTGTGTGGATAAATACGAAGAGATCGTGGTTTTATTGCTATTACTTCTCTTTTGAATACAGCCATTTTACGGTTTCGTGATTTGAAGTGAATCACGTCAGTGACAGCAGAAAGCACAGTAGAATAATCCAGGGTCCCATGTTTTTGCCTATGAAGCATAAATAACATTTTCCTTGTCGTTTCTGAATGAGTGGATTAGGCTGGTCTAAAGAATTAACTCATGTTCTTTCCGGTATGATCTCACTATTACAATTCAACCCTCACCGCCCCTCCCGCCAGGAAAAAACGCCATAAATCCCCATGTTCTGTGAAATCTGCAAAGAATCCAATTTCAATGTCTTGCTTCATTTAACTGGTGCCACATCTGTGATCCGATATGGCAGCCAGGCTGTGGCTGAGAAATAAACAACACAGTTCTCTTCTCTAGAGGAGCAGTGCACAGAGGACTTTGCTCCACCCTTTGCCTGGGACACTCCTTTGCAACTCAAAAGCTGTAAATTCAGGAGGAAGCTGACTACCTAAAACTTAACTTTCCTTTCCTTTCCTTTCCTTTCCTTTCCTTTCCTTTCCTTTCCTTTCCTTTCCTTTCCTTTCCTTTCCTTTCCTTTCCTTTCCTTTCCTTTCC
>NW_026067896.1:16012362-16081024 GCF_014885135.2 Alexandromys fortis
CTCTCTCTCTCTCTCTCTCTCTCTCTCTCTCTCTCTCTCTCTCTCTCTCTCTCTCTCTCTCTCTCTTCTTTCTTTCCAAGTAACCTATCTTGGCAGTGCACTTAATCTTTAGTAAACTTGTTATTTCAAATCTGAAGCTATATTATGGCAAGACATCCTGCTTGCCCTTCTCTAAGCTTAGGCAGTCCTTAGTTATCTAGGGACAATATATTAACACCTTGGTTTACAGAGAGGGGTCGTGTTAGTCTAATTCACAAAACTATATTAATTCTTAGTTGATGGCTGTTTTTGCAGAGAAGTATAAAGTATTTCACCATATAAAATATTATTATTATTGTTGATAATACAATTGATTATTATTGTGGATAATACAGATAATACAACTGTAAACTATTATATAACTGTTTACCTAGTAACACTTGACAGCTTCCCAACTAATATGTTGTTCTATATTTTAATTGCAGACATATTATTGACCATTATAAATATTTTGCACCACTGATATTCATCAATGAAGCACTATTGATACATTGCTGACTAAAACCCAAGGTTTACCCAGAGTTCCTCACAGTTTGCCTACTATCTGTATTTCTGTTTAAGTTCCTATCCAAAGTATTGTGCTACATTGGCCTTGTCTCCTTAGTCTCCTCTTGGCATTTTCCAGTGATTAAATGAAGGATGGGCTTTGGGAAAATATCTACAGAAGCAGAATGCAATTTCTTTCAACTATCAACAATACTATCAACGTAACTTAATTTTGTCAAACTAGATCTACATCTCAGTCATTTGCTAAGGCATTTGTTGTCAAGTTTCTTCATTATAAAGTTATTATTTCTTCTTTGCCCATATCGTCATCTCTGTTTTAGTCAGATGTCTAAGCCATACTTCAGTAGTGAGAAGTAGCTTGCTCCTCAAAGGCAGAGTGTCCACATATATTATTTGGAATTTTTTTCTTGAATGGAGTAATTAAGTATCTTCTCCACCACTGGTTTGTTTACTCAGTAATTTATTTATTTTGGGGATTTGTCCTACCCTTTGAGAAACAATGTCAGCTTGCTCCAACTTCGGCCATTGATAGCTCTTTCTGTTGGAGGCTGTGTTCCTTTCACATATAAATTATCCTTGCCTTCTTGTTTGATCTTTCAGAAGACAACAGTGTTGATCTACAGAGCCTTGAAGGTTTATTTTTTATTATGCCTTATACCAGATGTACACTTAGTTATTGCTCAGAGTTCCCCTGGTTTCTGTCACTGGATAACGGTAATACAAATCAAGGCCTGGGTGCTAAGTATGGTCATTAATTTTATGGTGATGTTGCTTCTAAATTTTCTTAGGTGCTAAACGCTTGTGTAAACTAACTCATGCATATAAATATTTACAAATAATATTCAGTTCATGAAGTAATGATGCACAGACAATGCAGTAATTTGTGTTTATATTAAGGGAAATGTAAGTAGGTACTGATATCTCCAGGTCATGATTCTTTAGCATGTGAATCAGTCTAGAAACTTGCCTTTGGCTTTCTGTAGATCCATTCTCTAACTGTAAGAAAGGTGGGTCTACTTTGTGACCGACCCATGCTTCCATTTTCATCTCTAGCATCCACAAACAACAAATTCAGTGGGACACGATCTCATTGGCTAGAGTGTGCTTCTGCACAGTGTATTGAGCTTTCAGTCTCGGAGCCCTGTTCTTCCCCAGCGCTGCCTAGTTCAGCCTATCTTTGCTCCACCCTCGTTAATAAGGTTGTTTTATACATCTGAAGTTCATCTAGGGGTTTTTGTCCTAGTCCACCATAATGGAATGACTAAATTGTTTTATTCTCTATTTTTAAAGTCTTTTGTTCCTTCATGTGCTATGTTGGGTATTTTCTTCCGCATCACTAACTCTTTCTTCAACCAGGTTTATTACATTTTTAAAATCACATTTTCATTCTTAATTTACATTGGCCTGGGGTTCTTAGATGGTGGGAATTTCTGCCTTAAATTTTTGTCATCTTGAGTTTAGCTTCTTTATTAGGAAAGACGGCGCTAACAACAAACTCCCTTTTAGGGTGTTTTTGAGGATCAAATGAATTAAAGTAGTGAATCTGAAGCTTCTTGAATGCTAAAAATTACATGTTTTGTTAAATTATCAATATTAATTTTTCCTATCATCTGATTAGGAATCTTGAATATAATTAAGATGAGAAAGCTTTAGATATGAACAGACAATGATAAATATTTTATAATAAACTTATTGAGACACTCATAAACCTAAACTATGGTCTAAAAACTCATTGTTACAATTTATGCACCCATTTATTATTTAATAAGCAGCTGAATATGGGTTTGTCATTGTGATGGGTGACGTGATTTTAGAGAAATATGCAGTCTTTGTCCTCAAGAAGCTTATCATACAGCAGAGAGAGTAAAGATTCTCAGAACTTACTTTAAATACATTCAATGAGGGGATAGAGAAATCAACAATTACCATGGGATTAAAATACAGGAATTAATGATACACAAAGAGGATGTCAGCATATTCTACCATCAGTAAGGTATTGTGATAGAGGACATATGACATGTTCCATACCAGAGGTGGCACACACCTACAATTAGGGCATTTGTGAGGCCGAGGCAGGAGGCTCATGAGTTGAAAGCAGATCTGCGTTACTTAGTGAGACCTAGGTAGGATTCCTAGCTTGAAGGAAGGAGCACAGAGGATGTGGTGTAGGAGATGTGATTGAGAGTCACGTGGAGCTGGGACCCTCCAGGGCTCTGTGGACCAGGGTTAGGATTCTGGTCTTCAACTCAAGGACAGTGATTCCTTGCCTTGTGAGTTTTTCCATACAGACTAGGATTCATGAGTCTGGGATTATTGAAGGGCACTGAATATAGCGCTGGGGATTATTATTTTAAACAGCAAAACTGTTGGGATATTTTGTTTGTGTTCTGACAAATAAAGCTTGCCCGAATTTCAGAGGGTATAGCTAGCCACTAGTTAACCATAGAGGTCTGGAGGTCTATTACAGACAAGAGGCAAAAAATGATATGGTTAGACAAAAATAAATAATAAATAAAAAAGATAGACATGATCTCGACCCTTTTTGGTCTAAGAGTCAAAGAGGTATTCAACTTTTATCCTGATATCTGACTCCAAGTTTTTATTATTAAGACTGATTAAAATCACACATTATAAAACTATGCCATTTGCTGAATCAATAAATGGTGGCTATTTAGGATTTAAAAAGCAGCAAATCTGTCTTGAATTAATATATACTAAATATTCTTTTATGGAATAAAATAGGGAATGTCCAAATATTTGGATTCTACTTAAAGTAGAATGTACAATAAATAAATAAACTATTTAATTTTATTATTGTTTTAAATATTTGTTTTGTGTTGACATAAGAGGAATGACACATATAATATTGGCTATAATCTCTACATCCCCTCAGATGACCCAATTCATAGCGGTTCCCTGTTGTGAGTTCCAAGTTGAGGGCCATTTGTCATGTCTCGCATCTGGGTGACAACTACTGGGTCCCACCTGACTTATTCTTCCATGCATGAAGGGAAGCATATGAGGAGTGAGAGAGAAATAGACAGGAAGCAGCTGATAGAGTTGGAAGGGCATCTAGTAAATACTGAGGCTTGCCTTGTGTTTATTTCTCATAACCTTTATATACCCCACTCCAGAAAGAAGGGGGAAGGCAAAAGGCTTTTTTTACCAAGATACTAAGAAAAAAGTAGTTACCTTCTTAATATCCAAAACATCAAGTAACTACACCCTATGTCAAAATATCCTATTAGTAGCCACACTGTAGGTCAAGCCTGCTGTCACCTAACCTTTAAGGAACAAGAATATGTCTGAACTCTCTGACCTTTAGTGTAGAAGGAACAGATCTACTTTTTTGGGCTCCCGCAGTACTCCACACTGGCAGGAATTATTATGATGCCTACTTCCTTCATTGACTTTCTGGCTTCTGGAATATTCCTCCACTTACACATTTTCCATATTTATTAGGCTTGCTTATTATCTCATCCTTGAGCCCTGGGATGATTTATTCCGAGGAGCATGCCCTCCGGGGTCAGTTCCTATATTAGTTTGGGTCTAAGCAACAGTAAATGTCAACATTGTGAACTTGAGTAAATCATTTAATCCCCCTGCGATACATTTTCTTCTTATCCCAAATGTGAGATTATGCCTCCATATAGGGATATTGTGGGAACCGAATTATGTTATTAATGATTATCCTACTTTCTCTGATATTATACTCTTTAAAAATGTCCACAAAACATTGTTCTCTCAGTATCAATGTTCTTTGGCAGTGAGACCAGCTACTTTGATATTAAAAGTTAGGGCTTCTCTCTCCTCTGTGACTTGTGACTGCTTTGGCCATAGAACATGGTAAAAGGGCATGCAACTTCCAACACCAGGTCTAAAAGGGACTGCTTCTTCTACCTTGTTTCCTGGATGTCCTTATTTGGAACGCTGGACTTCCACGTACAAGCCTAATCATTCTGAGAAAGCACTGTCACAGAAGCCACATCGAGACTGGTCAGGTCTCAGGTCCTTGGGTGTCAGAAAATATAGTAAATTTTTTAAAGCTGGTGGGGAGGTGGTTCGAGGCAAACTGGAATAATTTTCAATAAAGCCTAGCCATTTGTCCTAGTTTGCTTTCTGTTTGATAAACACCACAATCAAAAGAAACTTACAGATTACAGTCCATCATGAAAGAAGTTGGGACAGGAACTCAAGGCAGGAATCTCAGGTAGGAACTGAAGCAGAGACCATGGAGGAATGCTGCTTACTGACTTACTCTCTTTGGCTGGCTCAGCCTGCTTCTTTCACAACACAAGACAATCTGCCTATGGGGAGTCAAGCCTACAGGGCTGGGTCCTCTCACTTCACTCATTAAACTAGAAAATTCCCTGTAAGCTTGCTTATAGGACACTCTGATAGATGCATTTTCTCAATTGAGGGTCTCGCTTTCCAGATGACTCTAGTTTGTATCAGTGTGACAAAAAAGTGGTTAGCACAACTGACCCCTTTTCAACTTGACAGATACTTCATTATTAAATGGTAATCCTCTATTTTTGATTATCCCCAAGATATCATGTTAGAATTACCATCATAATATGAAACAATATAGCTTTTAGAGTCTTACAGCCTTTCAAAACTTCAAACGCGTTCAGTCTTTTCAAAGTATTCAATGTCTCTTTTAAAAATAGAAAGTCTTTTAGCTGTGGGCTCCTGTGAAATTAAAAAAAAGTTCCACCACCCTTACAAGAATTATTATGACCTCCCCTCTGAGGTAGTGTTGTTCTCAACCTGTGGATTGTGACCCCTATGGCAAGTCTCTGTCTCCAAAAATATTTACAGTATGATTCATAACAGTAGCAAAATTATACTTACAAAGTAGTGACAGAAAAAAAAATTATGGTTGGGGCTTACCAGCGGAACTAAATTAAAGGGTCGCCGCCTTAGGAAGGTTGAGAACCACTGCTTTAAAGTAATTTTTAAATAGTTCAGTATTGGAGACATAAAAACTGAGTAAAATCAAGCCAATCTGACATGTATAAATCATTTTCTTACCAAGTTAATATTGGTATCAGTAGGGACCCTAGACTACCATTTCCCTTAAAACTTCCTTCTAATGTGCATTTTAATTTTAATTTTCTTGCCATTTTTCCTTCACTATTCCTCCCCTCAAGCCACACCCCATCAACAAAGCTCGATTTGTATATGTATGTGTGTGTGTGTGTGTGTGTGTGTGCTCAGCAGCATGGCACTTAGTAAGTGTGTGTGAAGTTCAGATTCTTTGTTTATGCCATAAGTAATTCTATTGTCCTGGGAATACAGCAATGAATGGGACAGACAACCTTGTCCTTCGGGAGTGCACGTTCTAGTTTGGAGAATAAATAACCTGGAAGATAGAAATAAATGGTGTGGAGAAGCCTCAAGTAGAAGCTTCAGAAAGAAACTGTTGGGAGCTACTGCCATGGTAGAAAGGATGACCAAGGAGGACCAAAATGAGATGATGAGACACCAGAAAATTGTGAAAAATGAGAGAGAGAGAGTCATATGACATGGACAAAATGTGCTTTGTCTAGAAGAAAGCAAAGGCCTGCTATTAGTGACTGATGCAGGAGCATCAGTGAGGCTGAATATGACCGAGAGGGAATGGGCTAACAATGTTAGGCCTTGCTGGACACCGTGAGGCATTTGATTCTGTCTTTGAGATGGGAGAACAATGGAGAATTTGGGACTAAGGAGCAGTATCATGTGACCTTCATTTAATGGGCTCCACAGTGCTGTATTGAAAGAGACTGAAGAGGACAAGGCTGGAGGCAGAGAGAACAGCTAGGGGACATTTCAAATTCATCGGGGAAGGAGAGAAGAGAATTTAGGCCACTGTGATAGCGACAGACAGAGATGGTGACAAGGGCCCTCCAGATTTGCTAGTGAAATGGACAAGGCAAGGATGCCTTCAGAGTGTGAATTCTGAAAGCAAGGACTGTATACTGCATCCATGCAGGAGGAAAATGCTGGGTATGGTAGAGCCAAAAACAACCTCAGTGTGGTACTACTAGTGTCCACCGCAGGGAAAGCTCTCTTTCTGTTGTCAAAGGTTTTTTTTTTTTTTTTTTAATTTTTAAGTGTATATGAATGTGTCTCTGTGAGTATATGCCACATGTGTGCAACTACCTACAGAGGTCAGAAGAGGATGCTGAATCTGCCGGAACTGGAGTGATGACAGGTTATTGTGACACGGATGTCTGAAACCAAATTTGGGTCCTCTGGAAGATCCATGCTCTTAAACATCTCTGCAGAGTCCAGACTTTTTAAAGTCAAATAGTACTTGCCCCTCAGAAGATAAAAGCCAACCAAACAAACAAAAAAGTAGAAACCAGTGTCCCAGGGCGAAAGCTCTGCCCTTCTTGGTTTAGTCAAGGTCCTTTCCTGGAGAACTATACGCTGCATCACTGTTTTGAGAATCACCGAACCGTTCCTCCTTTGTTGGTTAGAAGAAATCTAGACTCCTTACCATAGCCCCAAGACTCTTCCCTCATGTACCTTGTCCACCCTACTGTAAACAGTCTCCTTCATTGTGGTACTGTCTATGGGTGTATTGTATCTTGCTTTTGGATGCACCAAAATCAGTTGGGATTTGCAGCTACTGTTTGGTTTTTATTTTCTGGACTATTTCCTTTTTCATTATTATTTCTTCTGGACTAAAGACTGCTTATGATTATAATAATCCTAACCCATGTGTTCTTTCAGAAAGCTCTTTTAAAATTGAGTTCCTTTAGTGTACCAAACAATTGGTTTCATAATGATATTTCCAAGCGTGTGTGAGTGTGCAAGTGTGTGTGAGAGTGTGTTTGTGTATCACTGTTCTTTGAGCAGGAATCTTTGCTGTTCTTATTGCTTTAATAGCACTTCTCACCCTCTGACACAATGCATTTGCTTACTTTCTGTTGAAATAGGAGCGGCGGCAGGGCTGCGTCCCCGGCACCCGGCCGCCCGCATGGCTAGCTTATGCCCGAAATAATTACACGGAAACTGTATTCTTTCAAACACTGCCTGGCCCGGCTAGGTCCAGTTTCTTATTGGCTCTTACATATTGTTCTAACCCATTTCTAATATTCTGTGTAGCCCATGAGTTGGCTTACCAGAGAGGATCTTAACCTGCGTCTGTCTGGAGTGGGAGCATCATGGCGACTCCTCCTAAGCTTCTTTCTCCCAGAATTCTCTTCTGTCTACTCCGCCTACCTAATTTTCTGTCCTATGAGGGCCGAGGCAGTTTCTTTATTATTACAAGACCCACCTCCATCAACTTTCATATTCTTTGACCATGCCCACATCATCCCCTCCTCTCAGATGCTTTATTTGGGTCGTTTGCTATTATATTCATGGCTGTCTTGCATAGAGTTAGATACTCATTAAATATTTGTCAAATAAATGAAGGGAACTAAGACAAAAGGCAAATAGAAGAAAAATTTTCTTTTTTTATAATAATAGTTTTTAAAATCAAATATTGTCTTCACCTTGGCTATAATTTTGCCCTGACATAAATTAATGCATTTCATGGTTCAGATTTTACAAACACTGATATTTCAAGTGTGCTTGTATCAGTAATGTAAGATCAGTAGGCCTGCCTGTCCCTGTTGTGTGCCTGAAAACAAGCTCCACAGGCCCCAGTTAACCTCCTCGAGCTCATTCTGGACTTGAACTTAGGTCTTTGACCCTAAACCCCTATTAGTTGCATTCTTTCTGGATACCAGGCTGGGTCTTTTTGATACCACAGGCATGGACACTGTCAGAAGCAGCAACACATAATCAAATGGGTCAAATAAAATTAGAAGTGGTCTCAAATTTTGCTGACTCCAGTCTTTGCCCATTTTTAGAACCAAAATCAGATTTACTAATGTTTCTGGCTCCCCTATGCTCAAATAGCTCTCTTTAGTTTAGGTACACATTTCTCAGACTGGCAACTAGCAATGTAACAGGGAATCTACGTGTCTCCCAGGAGTACTGTCCTTTTCAAACATTTCAGACTGTCCTATTTCACAATTTCCAGGCACTTTTAACATCTTCGAGGAGACTGACCAAATGGCTGGTTTCAGGATGTTCCACAAACCACAGCATTTTCCACAGTCCTCACAAGGTGAGGGGACCGAGGCAGTTCCACCTTGGGTTATTTTTGGAAAGGCTATAAAGAAGAGGACTCCCCACATCCCAGTTCTCTTGCAATGGCTGCTCCTGTGTTAACCTACCCGTTGGCAAGAACAGTGTGCACTTTAGTTGAGTGGTGCCTGGGGGGTGGGGAGTGTAAGGAGAAAGCAGGGATGCTCCTAGGGAGTCTATAGCCATAAGTCCTAAGATGGACACTAATTTTGGAACCCTCCGCTGTTATTAGCTCACTTCCACAAATAGATGCAACCTAGAATCTGTACTTCAAAGTCTGCTCCTTGGAGTCATGAGTCAAACTTGGATTTAAGGCTCTTTGTTTTCTTCGGTTTTGTTTCCTCAGGTTTCATGAGGTCAATGATTCTCATATGCGTTAGTACATACAGTTGTACTCAGGATATATTCATCTATCTAGAGAAACTGAGTTCTTACCACATACTGTTTGGTCAATAAATATCAACATTTACAATTACTATATGTTTTCATGTGCATTTTAAAATGGGGCATAACCCCTCCATAAGTGACTGTGTTTTCGCACTGAGGAAAAGTCATTTGTAGGGTTGTAAAAAGATCAGAATGTGGGGCAGAGGAGATGACTGACTGGGTAAAGTACTCTTCACGCAAGCCTGAGTATCTGGGTTTGAAGCACTAGCATCCGTGCAGAGTGTGCTTGTAATTCTAGTGCTTCTGCAGGGAAAAGGAAGGCTGATACCGGAGAATCCCTGGAAACTCTCAGGCAGCTGGCCTGCTTCATCCAGTAGAACAACCAACCAACCGCCACACTTCCACCACCTGTACCACCACCACCTCACCACTGCTACCAACACTACTGCAATAGCCACCACCACCACCGCCATTGCCACAACCCTCACCACAGCCATCAGCACCACTAGCACCAGCACCAGGACCACCACCAGCACCACCACCATCACATCACCACCATCACTACCAGTACCACTACGACTGCCGTTGTCACCACCACTGCTAATGCCACCACTGCCACCACCACCGGCACCAACACCACTCACTACTGCCACCATCACCACCGCCATGGCCACCATCACCCTGCCACTGTACCATCACCATCACACTGTCATCACTGCCACCACCACCGGCACCAGCACCACCACATCGTTACCATACCACTGGTACCACCACTGTTGCCATTGCCACCACCACCATCACTGCCACCGTCACCACCACCACCATCACTGCCACCGTCACCACCGCCACCACCACTGCCACCACCATTACTACTACCACCACAAGCACCAAACAACAAAAGAACCTGTCTCATTTTACATGCCTATTATGACATCAATTTTTCCACACACACACACAGATGATAATAATAATAATAATGATGATGATGATGATGATGATGATGATGATGATAGTAGTAGTAGTAGGATGTATGAGAAGTATCCAGGTTCAGCTTTGTCAGAATTTGGGATCTTCTAATGTACAGATGAAATCACTTAATGTGAAGCTTGAAGATTAAGTGTTGTGTGAGCAAATGATGAACAAACTATCTGGTTTCACTCCCTACTTCCAAAGTTTGCTACCGCACAGCCTTGGTAGTACACAAGTGCACAATCTCTGCCTCTGTTTCTTCAGTGCCAATGTCATCACAAATATCAAAGGCTTCGCTGAGTATCGTGAGACAGTACATCTCCATTATCAGCTGAAAGCCTGACAAAACATCCAGAAGCTGGTCCTGTTATTATCATGTGAGCACAGTAGAGTAACTGGTTCACAACTGTAGAAACCGGATACTCATTTCAGTGCCCTTTTATGACTAGGATGGGAGCACCTAGGAAAAGTTTGACAAAATCAGGCAAAATGTGACATTTAAACCTCTAGCATTTGCTTGCTCTTTGTTTCCTGGACATTTGCAGTCCTTTTCTTTTCCCATTTCCCTTTTCCCATTTCCCTCATCCCTTCCTTTCCCTTCCCTCATTTCCTCTGCCCCTCTTTCCTTCACTTCCCCCTCCTTCCCTTTCTCCCTCTCCCTCCTTCCTTCCTGCAGCCTTTCTGTCTCTTCCTTCTTCCTTTTATCCCTCCCTTCCTGCCTGCCCCATCCCTTCTTCCATCTCATCTTCTTTCCTTTCATTCTTTATTTTCTCCTTCTTGGAGAGAATATGTAGTCTATACTGGGCTCAGAAAGAATGACAGTCCTGACTTAGCACTTGAGAAGCTAAGGCAAAAGAATCTCCAAATATTCAAGGCTATCCTGGGCTGTTTGAAAACACGTATAGTATTGAATTGTTAATGTAACCAGCATGAAATCTTTCTAGATCTCTAGAATTCACTCATCCTTTATAAGCCGTTACCCTGATCAACAATAAAACCCAACTGCTCATTTATTTAATTTGACCCTGGCTACATAAACAATACTTAAAAAAATAACTCTCTTGATAGGGCTATCTTAAGCTCAATTGAAGTTCAAAGTGATGATTCTTCTTCTATTCTTTTTTGGCAACTTTATAAATATTCTAAATTGCAATTACTAACTCTCCTTTTGTCAGTTTTCTTCAGATGCAAACATTTGGTAAATGACTCTAGCACTTTTCATGAGAAATTAATAAGTAGGAATGTCACTTTCCAAGAAAAACTCAAGGCGTTCAAGTTCTTCACCTAGATTAATACCCCGGTAGGAGAGTTGGCTTCTTTTTGAGAATTTCATACATTCTGATAATGTGCTTTGAGTAAGGCACGGCATAGTCCCTTCTCTCCAGTTGCTCCTCATCTTCCTGGCTGCTTTGCCCTTTTACCTCCTGTGCTTTGTTTTTAGCTCACGGAGTCCACTGACTGCTGCCTATATGGGCATGGGTAGGGAACCATCCACTGGAATATGTGTGGCTCCTTCAGGATCACATTCCTGAAGAAAACTTACTCTCACTCTGCCAGCAGCCCTCAGTTGCCAATAGCTCCTCTGTTAGCTGTGTCCCTTCATGGGTCCTTTCCCCTTTCACTCTGGGCTTTTGGCAGATAGGCTCCTATAGGTTTGAGCATGCAGTCGCAACACCTCTGAATGCATGTGTGCAGTCATGATGAACAAATACTGTTTCGCTGTAGGCATCTCCAGTTTTGAAAGTCATTTTTTTCCCCACAGTGAGATTTAACTAGATTACAAACAACCTTTCCTCTGAATTTTGCGAATTGCAGGGACATTATACAAAGATTGTCAGAAACCCACAGTGCGACATTTTACTTGGAGTATCCTCAGCTAGACCACATACAGCAAGCAAGGCTTCTGGAAAGCAAGACTAGTGATGTTTCACCCTCTCTTACTGCCTGCAGCTCAGTGACTAAAGCTAGGCTTACAGTATTAGAGCCCAGAGCAGATTCTTTTTCTACTGTCCTCTTATTACCCCCCCCCACTATAACCTCTTTCTTTTCCTCATTATCAGCTGGTGTCTCTAAAATCAGGAACCCATTTGAACATCTATGAACTAATATTTAGAAGTCAGACCTGCTCCTAATTATCTTAATAAAGTAAATGGAATTAAAAGTACTATAATTGAGGTGTGTCTGTTTGAGAAAGGAATACTAGGTACATCTAAAATATTTTATGCATGCCCTAAATTGACCCCTTTTTATGCACAAGCCAGCATGTTCTCTTCTCCCACACCACTATTTATGAGTAGATTCTGAACTACCTGTATTGCATTTATATAATACATAATTATATATTGTAGGCTGATAACAGTATCCACTTTCCTTTTAGTCGTGAAACTTTGGAATCTGTATCACTAATTGTTTTGTCTTATGAACAGTTGTAAACATATTAACAATAGTGTTGTTGCCTACATAATTTGTATATTTATGGGGTACTACGCAATCTGTGTGCTCCTGAGTCTTCATGAGCTCCAGGGGATGTGGTGAGGAAAAAACAGGTGTACACCTGCTGGCCTGGTTATCAAATATATTCCATTTCCCCAAACAGGAATCAGTCTCCTATGATTTCAATAACTGCACCCATCTCTCCTTTTTTGGTTCATGAATAAGCTTGTTGTAAATATATGACTTCAGAAGATAATACAATTATTTTTGGAAAAGAGGAAATGGGATAGGAAAAATGATGCAATTATAGTTTAGTTTCAAGAAAATTTAAAAGGATGCATGAGTATTTCTAAAGATGTGATTGTTCAGTGACAAGGAAGTTAGAGAGACTTTTCTGCACTCATGAAATGTGTCTTTTTTTGTGGTGCTGAGGTTCTTGTACATGCCTTGTAAGTACTCAACCGCTGAGCTTTGTCTTCGACTGAACTGTACCATTGATTACAGGCTGAGACTGCTGTTGTAATGTAGGTTCTCATCCATCTCAGCTGGGGTTATAGATCAGTGGTAGAGAATTTGCCTACCATGTACCAGATCATAGGTACAACCCCCAGTACTACAATAAATGAATCAAAGAATAAATGGAACAGATAAATAGTATAAATACATATTAAATGCTAGTAACATTTGGAAGCATTTTGCATGAGAACTTTGGAAGGTAGGCTCCTTTTTATTAAAAAGCCATGGAGATTGTTTATTAGGCTTACAGAAAGGGAAGGCTGTTGTCTGCTGTGCTTTAGGAAATCACCATCCCACTGCCTCTCGGAGGACTTGAGGAAGGAGTCAGCAGCTGTTGATCAGCCTCTCTAGGGTAACAACTGTTGTCTACTGACCTGTGTATCCAGGGCCTGGTAAACCTCCAGAGAATGTCATTGTCGTTAGGAAATGCATGTGCTAACCCCCACTGACTTAACCAGGGAACACTCTCCTTGCATTTGAGAATTAAGTGACCACCCAGCCAGAAGGTCTTCTAAATCTTCCAAACTGGGTGACATTATGCTGACTTTCACTAGTGCTTTCTGGTCATTGGTCAGTAATTCCTCATTTGTCCTTCCCCAGGCCCTGGCAACTACCATCCCATTCTCTATTCCGTGACTTTGAGTATTTTAAATATCTCATATGAGTGGACAAATGTAATATTTGTTCTCTGATTTGCTTATTTCACTGAGTGTGGTGCCTCTAATGTATTAAATGTCATTGCATGTGGAGACTTTCCTTCATCTGAAAAATAAACAGTACTATGCCCATGTATATGCTGTGCTTTTTTATTTGTTCATATGTTATTGAACATTTATGTTAGTTCCACACCTTATTTTTGCTTCTTCATGAACCTTCTTGTCATTTTCCATAGTAGTGGCACTGTATTGCTTTCCTGCCAACAGTGCGGCAAGTTTTGTTGTCATTGTTGTTGCTAACTTTGCCTCTTTTTTAAAATGTGTGTGTGTGCACACATGCCCACATGTTCTTGTGTTTGAGTGTTGGCCACAGTGTTGCACCTGTAAAGATTAGAGGACAATTTCAGGTGTCAGTCCTTGCCTTTCACCTTATTTGAGGCAGGGTCTCTCACCATCCAAACTAACTGCTATGTGGCCTGCAAGCTTCTGGGAATTTTTCTGTCTCACCCAACCCCCCATCTCCTGGTAGTATTGGGATTCCAGATATGTTCTACTGAAGCTGACTTTTATGTGCATTCTAGGGATTCGAACTTAGCATTTGCAGTTTTCCCACTGAGCTGTCTCCTTATCCCAGCTTTGTCTTTCCAGTAATATTTGTATGAGCAAGTGTGAAATGGAATATTATTGTGGTTTTAATTTGCATTTTCCAAGAATAACAGTGACTGTTTTGGCATGTATCTATCAGCCATTTGTGTGGTTTCTTTGATGAACTGTCGATTGAAGACCTTAACCTATTTGCCACCATGGTTCCTGATACTGAGCAAAGAGCCCAGCATGCCTTTGACTGAAAAGAGAAAAGTTAGAATTGAGCTTGCTTCTAAAATCATTTTACTTCAGACAATATAGGGGCATATAAAACTATCAACATTTGACAAAAAAGGAAATAAAAAACAATCATATCCTGTAATAAATAACAAAACCCTTAGAGAGTGCCTGTTTTTTTTTTTTGTGACACGTGATTGGGGTTGTGGGGAGAATAAGTGAGCTGAGTGATGACATCTATCCATTAACTGGTAGAAGAAGATGTCAAACTAGCTAGTTCCTACCTACTAAATCACACGCAGAGACAGTTAATGCTGTAACTAGTTGGCCAATACTGTGTCTTTTTTTGGTTTCCCTCTTTATACCAGGGTGGGTTTTTTGTATTTTTATCCTTTATTGATAAATATAAAATGGAATATGACTCAGTCCTCTTTCTTGGTTCCTGAATCCTGGCCCAAGCACTTAAAGCTGCTGTGCTATAGGGACAATGTGCATTCGTTGTAGCAAGCCTGTTCCTGTGGATCAGACTAATGACCCTTGCCAAGAATTTGATCTTGGGGTGTCTCAAATCCTTTTGCTTTACACTGTTGTCTCTTCTCTTCAATAATACTTCCAAAGCAGCTGAGGTCCATTTTCTAGAATCACTGTGATTAATTAAAGCCAATAGTGTGGGGTTGTCTTAGTGCTTGAAGCCCACGTTTTTACCATTTCCCTGACAAATGGTGAATGTAGTCCGTCACTCATTTTATTTCTTTTAGATTGCTCATATGTATTGGTTCCCATGCATATTCTTTAACTACCTTAGGGTGCCAGACAGTCTTTCTGAGGAAATTACTGGATATGCTGTTGAAACACTGTGTAAGTCTTCCAGGGGTCTGGCATGAGGCTAAATCCTGTCCTTGTACCTTCTGTCCCTGCTCGTCCATTTCAATACATTCCTCAATCTTTTTAAATTTTTTTTACTACATTTTAAAGTCTAAATCTCCTGTCCAGTGTTCTGTTCTAATGTCCTTACTGAGGATTCCAACTTGTTCAGTAAATATAATGTCTCATCCTTGGACATATCATAACTTTTCAACAGATTCTGACAGTTATATTCAACAGCACAAATTCTTTCAGATAATTTTGTCAAATTGATGCTACCCCTTTCCATAGTATCGAACCATTTTTAATGAGATAATATTGAAAACTAAGCTAATTCTTAGAATCAAATAAAGGAAGGAAAATAGTGTAAGTCTTGCACAATACCCTACATAATAGAAGCAAAATGATTATTGAACTCCTGAATGTTATCAGTCATTTTTTGTAGTTTTTCAGATCTTACCTGTTGTAAGGCAATTACAATGAAATGGAGTAGGTATAACAATTGGTATTGGCCAGCAGGTGTCGCAGTTGCAGCCACAGGGAAGAGAGATGTTAGCAGCAGTGAACAGCACATGTTGCTTACTTAGGTACTGAGTAATATGCTTTGTTCAACAGATTAAGAACAGTTATTAAGGTGATCAAAAGATTCTGAGAGTTAGGGCCCAGGATAAAGAGAAAACCCAAAGTTTTCCCATCAGTGCCTCAGTGTGAGTTGCAGACTGTGTGTACCGCAGGTATCGCAGGCATCAGTGTGTAGGCTGGCATATGGGTAGCAAGCTGGGGTGTTCTGAGCAGCAACCTCCTGCATCTGAGTGCCCGCTAAAGTGTGGGCCTGAGAGTCAGTGCCTAATGTGCCACATGGCTGGTGGACCAATCCCAAAAAGTGTGGACTTTTTTGGGGGGGGGGGTGCCAGATGATGGCAGAAGATACAAAATCATCTCACACTAGTTCAGAATTATGTATAATAAAACCGGGCAGTAGTGGCACACGCCTTTAATCCCAGCACTCAGGAGGCAGAGGCAGGCAGATCTCTGTGAGTTCGAGGCCAGCCTGGCCTAGAAGAGCTAGTTCCAGGACAAGAACCAAAAAAAAAAAAAAAAAAAAAAAAAAAAAAAAAAAAAAAAAAAAAAAAAAAAAATTATGTATAATAAAGGATTATTTATTTAGGAGAGACTTACAGATCATGGTCCTAGATCACAATCCTCTGCACAAATGGGAAACAGGAACAGAGTCCAGCAGCCATAAGTGAGAGCCAGAAGCAAGAGAGTGAGCACAGGCTTTATAGCTGCTTATATAGTATAAGAGACAATGCCCATGTGGACTGGTATCTTACAGGCTATTGGCTAAAGCAGTGGAAGGAGCTCCCACAGCAGAGAATCATTTATATGAGACTAAAACAAAACAAACAAGAGGTACAGTGATGATTCATTGTAAGAACCCGATTACCACATTCTACATTATGTTCTTATTATTTGGAGTCCAAACTAAAGAATATTTCCAGTTATTATAAACATTATGACTTCAGCCAAAACCACAGACTTCTGTTTGCCTTTTTTTCTTCCTAATTAAATAAAATCGCAATGACTAGTTGTAAGAGAAATACTGTCAGAACACCTGCTTGGTGAGAATCTGTTTGGGGTTCATCGAAGAGAGTCACCCATAGTCTGGCATTTCCCACACGAGATTCATTATTTCTGAACTGCAATAGGAAGGACTGAGTGAGGGAGGCCTGCGACTTTCAAAATATCCCTAAGGAGTCTTTTAATAGCGACAGTCTGTTTGACTTTCCCTGGGGCACTTCTGAAAGGAGCACCCTCCTAACAACATTGTCAAAGCTACAAAGCATTGTTTATCCGACAGGCAAGATGAGCAGCATGGGGATTTGTTTTCCTAAAAGTAGTATCGAGGGTCTTTGTTGCATATGTCATACATGGCTGTGGGAGGGTGTACCTGAATATAGATAACTGTATGCAGGAGGCCTGAAGCTGCTTGGTCATTATCCTCAAACTCTTACCTATTGAGGTAGGAGTTCTCAGTTGATCCTAAAGCTTGTTGATAGACTAATCTAGATACTTAAGTGGTTGCAGAGATCCCCTGGTCTCAACCTTTAGAGCTCTGGAATTACAGGTGGGCTGCTATGTCCAACATACATGCTTGTGAATGCTGGGGACCTGAATTTCATCATTTCTATTGTTAGAGGTTTTACCTTCTGAGCCACTTCCTTAGCCCCAAAGCCCCTAACTGCCAATTATCAGTATCTAGCTTATTATCCCACAGCATAGCCAAATTACTTACTCATATATCCCGAGTTTTTAAGTATTAGTTACCTACATATCTTTCCAAGCACAAATCTTTGAACATATCAAATGACTGTAGAATTATTTTGACTCTAAAATGCCTCCGTCACCACTACAACAGTGGAGCCTCAACTTCATAGAACTGTAAGAAAACTCTATTGTAAATATATAGGTATTTTCCTAATGTAATGTATAGAATTGTATCCCCATCATCTAAGTGTCCCATTGGTTATTAAAATAACAAACTATGTGTAATAATTCTTTTCAAGTAATGGTGTTTATTAAAGGGGGTGGGTTCTGTTCCTGGCTTTGATTTTCATCTTTTCACAAAATCCATTGAGATTTTGTTGCTTGTTATTCATCCTAGCTTGGATGTCAGTAATGATTCAGGAATACATTTGAACTCATGATGCTCATATGTCTGCCATGTGAGTACAAGTTCAAGTGGAGATCATGAACTCCCAATGTGTGCTGTTTTCTCAACACAGTTTAACAATGCTAATGTTAAAATGACTGATAAAAGAGATTATAAGAAACATTAAATACCTCATGTGTGTAACAAAGAAGTATTTTTATTTTTCTGATATAGATGTAATAAAGTAGAATAATCAGCAACCAGTTGTGTATCTCATACCATAGCTTTATGATCTACAGGGATCAAGGTTAGGTTTCTAGCCTTGCACACAACAATTCTTTCCCACTGAGCCATCTCACGGGTGATCAAATTTGATTTGAAGAAATATTACATCAGTAATTTACTGTTTTCTTTTCAGATTGTAAATGTAAATTCATTCAAGGATAGAGGAACCCAGGAAAATTTGAATAATAAATTCTCTTTGCATATGAAATAAAAACATACTGAGAAATCCATGGGGAGAAAACCAGTAGATAGGCTATGGTTCCTGGTTATGTTCTTCCTTGAGTTCCTACCCTAACTTCTTCTCCTGATGGACTCTGATCTGTAAGGTGAATTAAAGTCCTTATTCCTCACATTGCTTTAGTTTATCACAGTGATAGAAAACAAAATAGGACAGTGTCCCTCTTTTTCTATGTCATAGTCCTATCTGAGAACTATCCATGTGCCACAGAGGAAATTACTAATTATATTCTTTGGGGAACAGTCAATGTGTTAGGGGGACAGGCATAAACACTGACCACAGATACTACCTCATTGAAATGTTATTCTAAACAGGAGATGTGTCCAAACGTTTCATAGGCCTTTCAGAATTTTGATGCCATTTCTATGTGCAGTTAATTCCAAGGTTATTAAAAAAACAGTGGCTGCCTTCAAAACTATGTTGTATGCAGATTTTGAAGATAGCCCCCCCAATGCCCACCAAACCTGTCAGTCTATATTATGCCCAGATAAGTGGGTTGAAATGGGTATTCATTTGCATTCATTCATTGAAGAGTACGTTGGCAGAGAAAGGCTTATCTTCTCATGGGGTAAAGTGCTTTGTCCTCAGTGATTGTCCAATAAATATATGATGTTGGTTGAGTAGATAATGTTGGCGGTGTCCTAAGTTCACTTCCTTGGAATCATGGCTGTTAAACTCTTTGCCAATCAAACAGATAAAAATAGGTGACCCATCAAAAGTTGATGGAAACCCTATAGTCATCAAGAAGCCACTTGTTTTGAACTAGCAGGCATTTTCCTACTAAGACCTTAGTCTGTGCTCTGGATGGTTTGTCTGCAGGAATTTAATGGCTCAGCTATCTTCTGTTTTGTCATAAAGTTTAATACTATGTTGTCAAGGTAATGGACCAGAAAATAGGACAAAAGTTTACAAAGCAGCCCTAAAAATTTTACATTTCATTTTTTTTCTTTTTAGCCAGCATGAAATGATGGGCCCATTTAGGGATGTTTGCTTCAAAATTGAAGGTACTATGCATAAACAGTGCAAATGTGAGCTATGATATCCAGAGACCTTTGGGAAGATTATGCCGGCTCTACTCATGTGTGAGTAGATTAGAGAAAATCCTGAAGGCTGTGTCTGTTTGCACAGTCCATGTTCTGTGGTTTCATGTGCAGCCTTACCATGGCTCGGTTTCAGAGAGTGAGGAATGCACCGTGATGCTGATGGGCAGGAAGTTGGACTTGAATGAGGAAGAATTCATCTGGGAGGAGTATCTGAGCAGAGAGAGAGAAAGAAGAAAGGATTTGGGGGTGACACTGATGAAATCCATAAAGCTTTGGTGCACAGAGAAAGAGCACCAAACGTCTTCTGAAGGAGTGGGGCAAGAGACAGTAAGGCAAGGAACCTGCTATCTGTGAGAGTGAGTAATACAATTGTTTATTGTTCCTGCCCAAAGAGAACAGAATTAAAAGGTTAAGGAAAGCATAAAGGAAATTAGCAAGTCTACAATTCCTGCAGCTTATTGCAAAGACGTGGTTGTCTGTTTCTTTTCTTTCTGTCTTTTTTTTGGGGGGGTTGTGGGGGAGCTTAGTTTTTACCATGAGAATTTTGTATTGCTTGTCTTCTCCTTGAGTCTGCATTTATCTTGCTGAAAGAGATCATTATCCTATGAAAAAAGGTATTCCTTTGCTATTATCTTTTAGGTAATTATTAATATAATTTTTTATAAATGGATATAATTAACTCATAGACTGGCAGCTTTCTTTAGAATTTTCTCTTTTCTGCCTCCTGAGCATATCCTGATATCTGACTTCTTCAATGTGTAAATATCTGTCTAATAATTGATTAAGTGACCCCCATTCGGGTCCCAGTTAACTTAGTAATGGAGGCTGTCAGGCTGAACACTAACGTACTGATACAGGGTCAACATTAACAAACAAAGGAAAGATATGTAGAGAATAAACTGTGCAGGCAAATCCCCTGCAGGTCCCGTTTACACAAAGCTGAGATGTTAGGGGAGCAATGTTAAAGGGAAATCATTACTAGATTAATAACTTCTACATGTGATTAAAAATTCTATGTACTGAGAGTAGGGGGTTTTCTTAGAAGATTAATTTGGAAAAATAATGTGCCAGAGGCGTCCCTCAAGTGTCCTCGAATCTGTCTGTTCGCTCTTTCTTTCTATAAAGGGTAGAATTTGACCCAACACATTACCTTGCCCTCAGTACCTCTGCACAGCAATTCTTTCATCTACAGATTTCAAAGTGTTTTTAAATATGTAAATTACCAAGCCTCCTCACTTCTCTCTATAGAAATGGCTCATTTAAGCAGCACAGAAACTTACCTAAATGGCTTTTTCAAGGTCACTGGAGAAGTCTTCTGTGTAATCTGGATATGGATATTCAAAGTGTAAAAATACCTTGCAGACTCAGTGCAGATCTAGGTTCTTTGAAACCCCTTGGCAAGTCACACTGAGGGAACAATTAGTTTTCTTCTTTAATCTTTACCAAGAGCCTCCTAACAGCTGGACTTCTCCCAAGCCCAGAAAGCAGCCCCTGAGTTGGAAACTTCTGTCTGATTTGCCTCCAAAACTGTCTCTCTCTGTCTCACTTTCTCTCTCTCTGTTTCTCTTTCTCTATCTCTACTATCTATCTATCTATCTATCTATCTATCTATCTATCTATCTATATCTCTCTTTCTATCTTTCTGTATCTTTGTGTGTGTGTGTGTGTGTGTGTGTGTGTGTGTGTGTGTGTGTGAGAGAGAGAGAGAGAGAGAGAGAGAGAGAGAGAGAGAGAGTTTTTCAAGACAGACTTTACCATGTAGACCTAGACTGGCCTACAACTAATTATTCTTCTGCATCCATCCCCCAATTTCATCCCTAAGTTTTGGATGTAGAAGCAAGGCCTTGACTGAGAGGCCAGAAAGAGAACTTATACAACTCTGGGCCAGAATGTGTCTCCAAACAGATGACCTCTCTTGGTTCTCAGCACAACAAATGAGAAATGACAGCAATCAAATTGACTAAAACTGTCACCCTTCATAGTGAGACTTAGCTGGGGTGGAACAAAGGCCACTCCGGATTGCTGTCATTTGCTTCGTAGCAATTGTATGACAAGAAATGCATGCATAGTGGTTCATCCTAACCTAATGGCAACTGCTTCAAAATAAAGACTACCACACCCCCATCACCTTACACAGGCTATTTCTGTTACTTCATTGCAATGTGATAAATGAGTTTGTGTTTCTACCTGTTCTGCTCTGAAGGGACATATAACTTTCAATAACTTAACAAGTCCTCCACTCCACTAGGTTTATACACATGTGTCTGCAAACTTGAATAATAATAATTGCTTATTTAAGACTTAATTCATTTGTTTTCTCCTACTTCCCCCAGTGAAATTGACAAACTTTTGCTGTATATGTATTTTTGTTAGCAATCATTGTAATAGACCTAGGATATGCTGTAAGCCCAATTCTCTTGCCGTCTCTTTCACAGGGAAGACAGACAATACACAGAGACACATCTAGTGGTCACTAAGGAGGTGACAAATCTTGCAGAGTGGGTACAGAATGGATGCATCATGGGATGCCTGTCTTCCAAGCAGATGATATTTTTACTAAGCCCTGCTATATGCTAATAAATCAGACTTTCAAAAACACAGAGGGGAGAGTGCCCTTGTAGATGGAACCATGAAAGTAAAGACCAAAGATCAAGTGGGAAAGGAGCTTGGCACATTAGAACCCAGTCACAGCTTGGTGAGCCAGTGTGAGATTAGAAGGAAACATCCACAGAGAAAAGGCAGACTATATGTGCATGTGGAAAGACTGTGGCTTTATTGCTAAAACGATGACGAACCTATCATGGGCTTGAAGTACTATAGTATTATGCTCTGATTACACATTTTTAGCAATTACTCTCTTTTAAGCAGCACATAAAAACATAAAAATTATACACACTAAAGTGCTCAGACTTGCTTTAAAACTTAGAAATTATAGGAAGATCTCCTTGCTTGCAGGAGATCTATGTATTTACTATTTCAGCATGTGGAGCAGGTTTGCTTGCACCTTGTAGTCACTGAAGACCCTGGAGTAGAAAATAGTTTTTGTTCTCATTTTAATCTTTTAAATGAATTTTTCTCGTGTGTGTGTGCACACGTGCGTGTGTGCATGTGTGTGTTTATGGGTGTGTGTAGAGTTATCCTCAGAGGCCAGAAGAGGGCATTAGATCCTCTGGAGCTGCAGTTACAGGCAGCTTCAGGTGCTGTGCTGCACGGGTCCTTTGCACTTTGGAAGTTAGTCTCTTAACTGCTGACCCTCTAGTCTGTCCCTCATTTTAGTCTTTACCACACTATGTTCTTTAACATTTATAATCTCAGAGTGAAATGCTGTTTTGATGGAAAAGACCCACCTGGCACCATCAGCCTCTCCATCAGTGGTGGGTGGAACTCTTGCCTTCCAGGATCAGGAACCCCACATGTTCCTGTGGCCCAGTCTTTCTTCTCTGTGATCCCAATCATGTGCTATGAAGATGCCTCATGCTATGAATCTTACCACTTTTTTAATTAATTTTATCGAGCTCTACATTTTTCTCTGCTCCCCTCCCTGCCTCTCCCTCCCTTTCAACCCTCTCCCATGGTCCCCATGCTCCCAATTTACTCAGGAGATCTTGTCTTTTAATACTTCCCATGTAGATTAGGTCTATGTCTGTCTCAGGGTCCTCATTGTTGTCTAAGTTCTCTGGGATTGTGATTTGTAGGCTGGTTTTCTTTGTTTTATGTTTAAAAACCACTTATGAGTAAGTATAAATTATAATTGTCCTTGTGGGTCAGGGTTACCTCACTCAATATAATGTTTTCTAGCTCCACCCATTTGCCTGCAAATTTCAAGATGTTATTATTTTTCTCTGCTGTGTAGTACTCCCCTGTGTAAATGGACCACCTTTAAAAAAAGTTAGTAAGATGTTCTCTTCCTTAAAATGTTCTACTGCTGAGGTCGAAGGGCTGGAACTATCCTCCTCCCTTCCTATTTCTCATCACTGTGAAGGAGCTTGTGCTTTGGGTACTGAGAACTGGGTGGTTGGAGGCCGGGACTGTGTCAGGACACATCCGAGTGTGGGAAAAGGGCACAGTTAATAACTAGGAAATGTATAAAGTTGTTCTAATGCTACAGAACTAGGATATATGGCTGCCTTAGTAGTCACCGTATATAAATTACCAGCACAGTTGTGAGGGTTGTGGTCCTGGAGCTCTTTATCGGCAAAGGATAATACGGTGACTCAGTTTGTTTAGGACAATGGGTCCCAAAGCATGGCGGCATCATCCATAGGTTGATTCGTGCAAGTGACCGGCCATCAGGATCAAACAAGACGAGTGACACTTCGATAATTCCCCCCTTTGGTCCTTCATTAATCTTGCTAATTATTATAAAGAGAAATCCTCAGTCAGATGCCTGATTAGCATCACCCCCTCTAACCTCTGCTAATAACCTCCCTTCATTAATGAACCAACTTCAGAATTGAAATCTTTAAGGAAGGAATGGTGCCTGGCTGGAGTTTGATATTACCGTGTTAATTAGATTCATCTGGACTCCTTTCTTCTTCTCAAAATTTATGCTACTTCCCAGGAAGGATTAGGATATAAAGTTTAATTTTAATGCATGTTTTGAAATAGAAGGTATAAAATTTTAATTACTCCTGTTAAGCGTTATGGGACTTAAGGAAAAGAGAAATCCCACATGAAGTTGACATATGCGAAGGTTAATCTTAGTTTTCAACTTGACTGGATTTGTGGATCTGGATTCAACTAATACCTGGGTTAGGGGGAGTGCCTGTAATTGTCTTTTCCAGGAAGAATGATCTGAGAGTGAATTCTCCTAGAGTGGGTAGCACTGTTTCGTGCTGGCCCAGGTATAAGTAAGTCTGAGTAAAAGCTGTGCCTTGCTTATGGTTGGTAAATACATCTACCCAAATCCATTAGTGTTCCATCCTTCACTGGCATCAGAAGTCAGCATTTTTAGTTTTCCATTGTGAACTGAAGACCCATAGTTCTCTGGGAAAACTGGTCATTGGCCCTAGATGGGTGCTGCAAGGCATCTGGCCTTGTGACCTGAGCAGCTGTTCTCAGACTCTTGAAGTGCAGGTGGCTGTCGTTGGGTTACCAGTCCCATAACATGTAAGATAATCTAATAAATTTTCTTCTCTAATATGTATCTATTCTATCAATTCTGTTCTTTTAAAGGACCCCGATGAACAGAGTTTGCAAATGGCTATAGTTTGGGGAGTGATTCAGAGTAATGATTCCCTTCCTTCTTAGTTTGTACGGACCACTATACCAAAATTCCATCCTCTAGGTGGCTTAAAAAGCAGGGATTGGGGGAGGTCCAAGACAAGTGTCACAGCATGGTTGTGTTTCCTATAAAGACTGTAAGGAGCCTCTCAGTGTCACTACAGAACACACCTAGACATCAAACTTTCAGCACAAAGATTTATTACTGGGGAGGGGAATTCATTTGTGGGGTTGGATAAAGGTGTGGGAATTCAGGTGTGGGGTTGGAATTCAGATGTGGGGATTGGATAAAGACAGGGAGCAGGTGTTTCTGCAGGTTTTTTTAAGGATAAAAAGGCAGGGTCTATGCTAGGGTGAGTTGGTAATTTCAGATTGGACATGTTAACCTGTGTAGTCAAATAATGAATTTGACTGCTGGACTTTGGGGTTTGGGTAGTGGGCCCCTGGAGTTTTAGTCAGGTGTAAAAAGGTGGTCCAAAAAGGGAATGGACCTTGGGGGCTAGCATTAGGAAATGTAATCTAACAGTTTAGCCAAGGAGAGGGAAGGGGTGGGTAAGACCTGTCAACACCGTGGTTGCAATGCTCGGGTCTGTTAGAGAGCCCTCCTTGCATGTACACAATCAACTTCCTGCTGTATCTTTCAAGTCTCCTTCTGTGTTGTGGGAGCTGCGGGGCCTGCTTTTTGTCCCACCCGGCTCCCGCATGGCTAGCTTTACACACAAATAACAACACACAAACTGTATTCTTTTAAACACTGCCTGGCCCATTATATCTAGCCTCTTCTTGGCTAACTCTTGCACCTGGACTAGCCCATTTCTAATAATGTGTGTAGCACCCCAAGGTGCGCTTATTGGGAAGATTCTAGCCTAAGTCCATCCTTGGTTGGAGCTTCATCGCGTCTGCCCGGGAGAGGGGAGCTATTGAGTCTGAGCTCACTTCCTCTTCCTCCCAGCATTCTGTTCTGTTTACTCCACCCACCTATGTTCTAACCTATGAGGGCCAAGCAGTTTCTTTATTTTTTAACCAATGACTTTCCTCCATCACTTCTGTTCTTGTAAAGACATTGATCTCATCTTAATGTCTTTACTACTATCACAACCTTTTGCGACTTATTTGCCTCCTAAAAGCTCTGCCTCCTAGTACCAGCACATCATGGGTGTTTGTATTTACACACTCTATTCCCATAATGTTAGTAGGTGTTCAGTCTGATTCCAGATCTTAGCCATTGTAAGTAATGCTGCAGTAACAAGGTTGTGCATCTATGTTCATTGTAAGCTGACTTAGTTTCCTAAACTATACAGCCAAGAATGATGTAACTGGGCTGTGTGGCATTTCAGTGTTAGTGTATCTGAGCAGCCTATGTCCTGATTTCCATAGTGGATGTTCTAGTTTGTATCCCTACCAGCAACATATAAAGGTTCCACTCCCTCCACAGTCTTGTTAACATTTATATCATCTGTTTTCTAGATAACAGTATATGACTGGGGTGAGATGGGACCTCAATGTGCTTTATTTTGTAGTTTCTTAGTGGCTAAAGATTAAACCGTTGTTGTTGTTATTGTTGCTGTTTTAACAACTTTACCAGAGCCATATATTTTCCTTCTCGTAGCAGCCTTACCTTGCTACTGCAGAAAAAAAATGAAAGCATAACACATCGAATTGTGTTCTAATTTTAATCCAGAAGAAACCTGTTTGGTGCACATTGAGCCAAACAGGTGTGGGCAGATAAGTGCATTCTTCTAAGACTGGTACAGGTGTCCCGAATGTCTATTTACATTTTGAAAACATAAGGACATTAGCATGGTGTAATATTGTTACCTTAATCATAGCTGCCAGGAGGCTCACAAATAACAATAGCAAACAGCAACAAGAACAACTAGTACATACCAAAATAATAACCTGCTCTTCTCTCAGTGTCTTCTCTTGTCTGCAAGGGGTTCCCTATTCAGAAGGCTGCCCACACCGTTATTTGATGTTAATATTCTGTAGTGATTCAGGCGGAGATAGTATGACCTTATAGCACTTTGTTAAGAAACACAGTTAAGCTAAGTGAACAATCTGTGACCAGGAAATGGACTCCTGGCCATGCACTCTATTCCCACTCAGTCTAAATGCTAATAACTTTAAAGACTGCTACCCAGAAGAGCTATGGAACTGTGATCTTGGCTGCACCCTCTGTACCCAAGACAATGCTGGGTTCTTAGAATACCCAATAGGCACAGCTTACTTATTAAATAGCAAGACACATTTGTACCGCGTTCTGTACACCGATATTAATACTCACTGTCATGTACCAAGTTCACACAGGGACAGGCGTAGAATTCAAAACTAAATAGTCTGACACTTAGGCTTTAGTATCTTTCCTCTACAGAACAAGAAAGAATTGTATGGCTTCAAAAAGTGTTTTATATATGAAAAGACAAAGCTCTAATAGTTCAGAGTTAGAATAAGTTTCTTTTGTATAGTCAGAGGATAGAAACATCAGAGAAAGAGAGAGAAAAGAAAAAAGGAATTTCACTGTGCGTCTGGAATTGTCTCAAAGATTTTTCTTTCAACGGTCTGCCTCTAAGAGTTCGAGAAGAGACTTCAAAGAGTGATAAATATAGACTTTGTTGAAAAAATAAGTATGTATATACACATACATACATGTGTGCATATACATGTATATATACTTCTCTTTATATAGAGAGATCAATCCCCTGCCCCCTTCATCTTCTCTAGTTGAATAGATTCTCTTTACTGGTGTGGGGCACTGAAGAACTCAGGGAGACCCAATGACTGGATTTCTCCTTCATGCCTATCTCTCTCTGGCAGGAGGGCTGCTGTCTGGTGTGAATTGACAGTCATAACCAGAAAGAACCATAACCAGAATGTCTCCAGAAGGTAGCAAGAAGTAGCACCAAACAGCCTTTCAAAGACATCCATTCCCTAGAGTTGCAGATTCCTGTAGCTTTAGAAATAATTCACTTTGGTAATGCTTCACCAAGTGCAGCAGAATCACCTCAAATGTTGGAGAAGCCACATGTTCAAAATCTAAATAAAAGCTTATCAGGAATTTGGTGGCCCTCTATTCCCAAACTTAATATTGTTGTTTCATTTCATGGAGAAACATGTGTGAGTTCACTATACTTTTCCATGTCAGGTGTGAGGTCCAGCTTCTGTGTCCTGCCATCAGGCCCCCTGGATAGAGTACATAAATCCAATAACACAAATGGTGTTTTTCTTTAACAACTGTGAGTTGGATACTGGATGTGTCTCTGAGAAGAACTCAGTAAGATGGACCTTTATTTACCATCCTTGCTGACTCATATTCCCAGCTCTGTGACACAATACTTTGCTCATCTGGACCTTAACTATGAACTTCACCCCACATGTTTAAGTTGGTTGACTTGTGGTTCTTGGTAGATGTGACTTGGATACATGATTCTTAAAATATGTTTCTCTAGTCACAAGGAGAACCAACAGGAAAAGGTGAGTGATTCAGAAAGCTCTATCCCAACTCCCACTGAACATTCTAGTTCTTTCCACAGGGGTGGATCCTGAGAAAAGACAAGCTGAGCTGATTCAATGTAGCCAACAGATGTAAGCTCTACCACCTGAGCTGAGTAACATCAACTTCTTTCTTTCGCCTCCTATCTCACTCCACTGTCTAATAACTGTGGGCAATAGTCATTCTGCCCCAAAGACTTCTTTTGAGGATTCTTCATAAATGAAAGGCATTTGGGAAAAAGTGGAACACAGTGCAGGGAACTATGTAATCGAAATGCTACCAGTTATACTCTGCCTTGTCTTGGTACTCTTGGTATGCAAAGCTTTTCTTCCAGGTATAGCAGATATTACTTTAATAAATGGGTGAGCATTTACATGAGTTTTCATCCCAATGTTTTCCCTGTTTTTCATTCTGCTTTTTACTTTCATAGAATATATTTAATGTAACATCAATTCTCCCCATATGTTCTACCCTTTGAGACAAGGCTTCAAAATATAATCCTAGCTGGTCTAGAACTTGTAATACCAATCCTCCTGATTCATCTTCTTGAATGGTGTCAAATCATGTTGCTATTTCCCATTTCTCATCAATTCTCCATACAAGGTTTCTGCAGATGATGTACATGATCAGTAGAAGAAACTTATTAAACAAGTAGTTGTCCAACTAGATGACAAGAACAGTCTTCCTCAAGTAGTCAATACACAGTGAATGGTTTGATCTGATGGGACTTTGAGACTTTGCTTTTCTGCTGCTCAGATTATCTTTGTACAAATGCACCATGTACAACATAAACTCATCCCAGTGTTTCTAGATACGAGATACTCAAGATGGCAGGGGCAGAGGGGCCCTAGGAATGGTGTGGAATACTAGCTCCTAGGTGTTTATTGTTCATCCTAAACAACTGCACTGGGATCATTTGTAGTAATGGAACTCTGAAATCTATTCGATGTTCTAACTCACAAAGGAAATCATAGGTACTACATTCTGGTCTATTTCATCTTCAAGCACAGTAATCACTCCCCATCCCTTCACCTTGCTCTGTGGTAGACAGCTGTGTATGTGATACTGAAATACTTTGTATATAACTTACAGGAAATAGGATGGCCAGAAAGCTCCCTGTCCTCCAACCATCAAGGACCAGGACTTTGCTGGCTGATTGCTGCTTATGACCATGAAGATGAAAAGAGAGCAGGTGGCAACAGTCACACATTCCATCTAAATTCTTACATGTTAGTCTCATTCCACCTGGAGTGATTCCCAGAGAGTTTAAAGACCTTATTCTTTCCTCTACTTAATCTTTGCTCTTTTGGGCACCAGACATCAAATACCAGGACAGACAAAAGCAACTTTACAGAGGGATACCTATCTCCACATGCTCAGGGAAGATGGAGGTCCAGAAAAATACCACGAAGATCTTAGTTTTATAACTCAAGTTTATTTTTGGCACCGAGACACGTTATGGAATTAAAAACAAAATAAACAAAACAAACAAACAAAAACTCCATAATAACCCTGCCTTGGAAAAAGAATGGGTTTTCCAGAGTTTACTCCATTGTTGAGTCTAATGTTTACTACTTGAGAATCGGAAAATTGTGATCCATTAAAAAGAAATTCTGCAACAATAACTGATAAAAAGAGCACAGGATAAGATTTATTAGACAAAGGCTTTAAAGCTCTTGTCTTAGTGATACTAAAATCAAGATAACAATGTGCAAAAAAAAATGCGAACACCAAGAAAGAAATAGAATACCCAAAGAGAAATAAAAAAGACATTTTTGACCTGCAAAGTGACAATAGTAGAACTAGAAACAGGTTGTTAGAGGACCCCCAAAGCAGACCTGGCCAACAGATGAGCGAATTGGAGATAGAAGAAATGGAAATTCAGAATGCTGAAGAAAAGATTTAATAAAGTGTAGGAGGAGAGCTGCTTGTTGGTTCCCTGCTGCCTGGTTAGCTTAGACCTGGAATAATCACACAGAAACCATATTAATTAAATCACTGCTTGGCCCATTAGCTCTAGCTTCTTATTGACTAACTCTTACACATTAATTTAACCCATTTCTATTCATCTGTGTATCACCACATCATCTGGCTAACTGGCTAAAGTTTTGGCATGTCTGTCTGTGGTGGTTCCATGGCTTCTCTCTCCGCCTTCCTTCTCCCAGGATTCAGCCTAGTTTCCCCCACCTACCTAAGTTCTGTCCTGCTATAAGTCCAAAGCAGTTTCTTTATTCATTAATGGTAATCACAGCACACAGAGGAAAATCCCACATCAATAAAGTAAGCAACCATGTACTATGGCACACACTTGTTGGAGTATTGCATGTTTAAGGCCAACTGAAGCAGTTTAGTGAAAGTCTGTATAGAGACAGAGGTGGGGAAAAGGGAGAAAAGGAAGAAGGCAGATAGGAGAGAGAGAGAGAGAGAGAGAGAGAGAGAGAGAGAGAGATAAAAGAAAAGGGCTAGCCCCCATTACCCATCTGTTTTGTGGGGAAAGCTGTGGGGAAGAAGTGCCCCCTCACCCTACCCATCAACTCCTGGGGCAGGTGGGAGAGATAGCCCTGTGTTCATAAGAGTGAGAGAGCCATCCCTGGCCTCCACCAGCTGCAACACTCGGGAGAGCAGGCCCTGCACCTGGCCAGGGCAGCACAATAGAGCCAACACTGTTAGTGCAGGTATAGGTAAGCCTGCCGCAAATGACAGTGGGAGAGCTGTCCATGTTTCCCATCTGGCGGATCAACCCTACAGCTGCCTAGGCCCAGACCCAGGCTTGTGAGTTGACCTGCCCCAACATCTACCCCATCTATGATCTGTAGGAGCATGTGAATGTGTTGCAAACACCTGGGGCCTCGAGCCAGACCAAAGACTCTTTGCAATGAACACTTGCAAGTACAGATGTGTGGACAGAAGGGTACATGCATGGCTCATTGGGTTGTTGCGCTGCAGCTTCCATGATGAGATTTTTAATTCCCCCCCCCCATTTTTATTTTTATCATTTTATTTTCTTCATTTTTTTCTCTTGAATTTTGTCTTATTCAGTGGGGGTGGTTGCAGGGGTGGAGGTCCATACAAAGGGATGACAAATGAATGGGATCAAGACACATTCTGTGAAAAACACATACAATAAATAAAATATAAAAATATACTGAGAAAAAAGAAAAGGGGCTGGCAATATAGTTTAGTGGTAGAACACTTGTTTAGCTTGTATGAGGTCTTGCTTCAATACCTACTCCAAAGAAATTCAAGAAAGACAGAAAAGAAGAAAGAAGAACGGGAGGAAGTGAACAGAGCCTGTAGCATGTAGGACATAGCCAAGTAGACCTACATCAAAAGTTAGGATCTTTGTACAAGAAAATAAAGAGGGAGAGGTAGCATTTGAGGATATAACACCTTAAGTCCCCAAATTTGACAGAAGGCATAAACTTCAACATGTAATTTATTCATCAATCTTGAAGTAAGATAAGCCAAAAGGACAACAAGATGTATTATAACCAAACTTCAAAGCATAGCTGAGGGAATTTGTCACCAGTGGATCTTCTCTGTGGGAAAGGCTCAAGGTTAGTGTGCAAAGTGGAATGAAACCACCCAGGGCCGTGACTCAGATCTGTGGAGGAAGACCTGAAAAGGCAGATACACAGATAACGAAAGCTCAAGATGTTCTGCAGCACTTTGTTATTCTGTTCTTTGTTTTGTACCTAATTTAGGAAACTGATATAGGAAAAATATTAGTCCCCATTAGTATTATTTTAAGTTTTGTTTGTCAGTCCTGCATTTTGGTTCCTACACAACCCAAAGGATTATCACATTTAAAAGAATTACTAGTTTATGTTCTTGAAATTCGGTATATAATCAAGCAAGTTTTTATACCAACACACAAAATAGATGGGTTTAATGAGGTAAAGAAACAGATTTTTGTGTTACTGATTTTAGACAGGAATAAAGTTTTGCTAGAGTATTTATGCTTAGGGCAACCAGGTTTGATTCCAATAGTAACCACAAAGAAAATACCGATAGATTGTATATAGATGGGATTGGTAAAGAAATTTACTACAGATATCAATGAATTACAAATTATATTAATAATCCTAGAGATACTGGACACAATCTACAAGGAAAATAGGCCACAAATAACAAAATGGCAGGAGATAAGCCTTACCTTACACATCATGACTTTAAGTAAGAATGGATTAAATTATCTACCCAAAAGAAAGATAATAAGAATGGCCAAAAATGTATTGCCTCGCTATAAACTTTCTACAAAAATCTCATTTTAGACCCAAAGATGTAAATGGACTGAATGTAAGCAACTGTAAAGATACATGTAAGTTGCAGCAAAAAGAGATCAAGATAGTTAAGCTGGTATTCAATAAAGACTGGTAGATTCTTTTTAAAAAAAAGTAGAGAAGAGACAAAGAGTGTTATATATTAATGAATAATTTAGTGCGGTAAGATTATTTGCTAATGATAAATGTTATGTGCCTACTAACAGAGCATACAAAATTTAAACACAAAATGACAGACTTGAAGGAAGCAATAATCTGCAACCATAAATAGAGATCTCGGTAAGTCACTTTTAACAATGGATAGGACAATACAGATGTACAGAAATAGAGGTGTTAGAAAACACAAAGAACCAATTAGAGCCACATTCAGAATTACCTACCCAGAAACAGTGGCACAGGCAATATTCTCAAGGGCACACGCTGCATTTTTCAGGATTACCATGTATTAGGCCCCTAATGAAGTCTCAGTAGATTTTTTAAAAAAAATGATTATTATATGAAGTATCTTTTCTGGCTAAGACAGGATGGAATTAAAAACCAATATCAGGCGTGAGGCTGGAAGTTCACAACTTTATGGACGTTAAATAACTTGCTCTTAAACGACAGAGCAAAGAAGAAATCATAAGGAGGGAAAAACACTTAGAGACAAGTGTAATTGAAAGGTAAGACATAAAGGGGGTGGGGGGAGAGGAAAGACTGCTATCAGAAATAAAAATGTAGTTATGAGATTATTATTTCTTATTCAGCAGAAATAGAAATATTATAAACAAATGCTAATTGAATCAAGAAAGTGAAATTATTGAATTCCTAAAAATATAAAACCTACCAAGTCTAAGTCATGAAGAACTAAAAAGTTGAACAGATCTACATCTGACAATGATATTTCATCAATAATCAAAAATATCTCAAGACATACGGACACTGGAACTATTTATTGACTTCACCAGTAGATTACATTAAACATCTAAAGACAAAAAATAGCATCAATCATTATTAAATGTTTCCAGGAACTTGAAAAGATGGAAACTTAATTTATTCTGTGACATTGCTAGTAATATCTTGGTACCGGAATCAGATAAAAACACAAGGATACAGACCACAATCCTTCTGAAAATGATGCAAACATCCTTAATAAAATACCAGAAAACAAATTTTATAAGCGTACTAAAATGATTATATACAAAAGCCTCGGGGGGCTTATTTCTAGAACATAAGGTTCTTCTAGCATATCAAGAATGACCACCACATTAACATAATGAAGGGGGGGACACAAAGTCATTGCAATTAGCTCAATTTTTTTTTTGTCAGAAGTCAATGTTTACTCTTACTAAGAAAGGAAGGGTGGATATTGCTAGGGATACAAGGAGGTAGGAAGTTACTTAATGGGAATTAAGGTTTAGATGACCCAAATGAAGGAGTTATGGACTGTGGCATGTAATGTTATGAATGACACCATAGACGTATTTGCTAAAAAGTGTCTAAGATGCTACATTTTATGCAATGTATATTACAGCCCAGTGCAAATTCTGGAAAACCCACAAGGGTATTTTAGGGAAAAAAAAATCAAAATATTTGAAAGAATTTTTGGAAATTCCTTCTTCCTCCCCCTCCAGTTTCTCCCTGCCCATTTCCTCTTCACCCAGGTTCCCTTTTGTTCTTCTCCCTTAACAAAGCTCTAAGTGTATGTTTTTCCTTGCAGGACACTTTCAGAGAGGGAGGGGCCTCTGTGCAGTAGGATCACGAATGCTGGGAAAACAGATAGGGCGTAGATTTGAGAGAGCTTGCCATGCCTTATTTAGCCATGGTAACAGTAGCCTGGAGTCCCTGATGCTGAGGAGGAAAGGGGAAGAAATATATAATATCTCTTAGTAATTTGAATGTGACTCTACAATCTAATCAATCTTTCCTCAGAATCCACAGAAACAGAAATAGTCATTAAAGGTTATGATGACCCTTGGGAGATATTTAAATGTGGTGCACAGTAATGCAACTACATGCTGTAGGACTCTACCTGGCTCAGCGTTTAGCTTTCCTATTTTAGCACAAAAACGGAGTATGGTGATAGCCAGAAATAGCAAAATATCTCGCCTTCCTGTGTCCTGTAGAAGCCTTCCCTTAATATAACTCACTGTCCCAAGCCTGTGTATTGACCGTGTGAATTATACTTTTAAGGTCTCTTGAGTCACAAATTTCCCCTTTTTCCTTCTAATTTTCTGTTTTCTAAGAAACCTCAAACAAAATCCAACAGAGTCATTGTGCTTCTCAAAGCTGTTTAAAATTGCACCCAGGTAACTGTAATTTCTGTAATGGCGGCCATTCCTCTGGCAATGTGAAGTCACACTAAAAAAAGGTATTTTGAAATTCTTTAACAGCATATTAAAATGCAAATCGGTCTTCCTATTAAAGATTTCTGGAAGTTCTCTGACAACACATTTAAATGCAAATTGCTGAAGTGTAGATGCTAAAATTAAAACGGGGGAAACATACACCTCCATGGAGGCGGCCGATGACTCTAACAGGCAGAGAGGAAGGTTGAGCGCTAGGCCCCCTGAGCTCTAATCACTCCGGACCAGTGAGCAGCAGGTCTGGAGCAGCCTGCCAAGCAGAGCCGGCAAACAGTTCCTGCTCCTCTGCAGCTCGGCCCCAGCGCCGGCCTCAGCCGATTAGACACAGTGCAGCCTATACGTTCTCCGTCTCCCTTATCGTGATGCCTGGACAGCGACAGGCAAAGCTCTGCCCCTCTGGCACAATTTACTTTGTGGGGCTGGCTGCCTTGTCATAATTGCTGCCTGTTGGGAGATTTCTCCCTTCTGCTGTCTCCGAACTGGATTATCTGAAGAGGCAGATCCCCATGGCAACAGTACAAGCACATGCCTTTCCACTTGTGGTTTTGTGACACCACGGGGTCTTTCTAATTATTCCAAAGAATGTCGCAGGATTCTCGAAACCAAGTTCGTTTTAATTCACTCAAAGTTTAAAAATAACTGCGCTCTTCTGGTTTGGGGCCGCTCCGTGGTGGCGAAGGGAGTGGGTAAGGAGTTACATGAAGGGCGACAGCAGGCGTGAAATGAAGTGAGGAAGTGCACACCAGGCGGGAAAGTCCAGCGTTAGAGATTGGTTTCCAGCTCGGTGATTTCTTAAGGATAGGCGGAATGGAGCTCCAGTCCCTAAAGCGTGATTACGAGATCCACAGCCTCTGTTTCTCTGAAAAGAACCGTTCTTGGCAAAGCTAGGCACTCCATCCTGTGACACTGGCTGCCCAGGTGGCCCGTTTTGGTGTGTTTCTGGGTGGCTCCTAGAAAGTGTCCTGATACATTAAGTATCTTTGGCAGTTTTGCTTGAAAATTATTTTTTCAAGGAATACTAATAACATATAGCTAGACTTTCTTTAAAAAAAAACTTTTGGCTTAAATGCAACACTCGTTTTCTTTCACAGAAATAAACCTAATTATGGCTTTGCTGTGAACCTTTCATGACAGTTCCAGAAGAATCTACAGACAAGATACAGAACAGTTGTATGTGTTCTCTTAAGCAGTTCTACAGTACTTGGTTTTTCATCGCAATAGTACATTTAGGGGGTGATTTGATAACTTAACTCATTTTCTCTGGTATCGTGCAATACTATCTATCACAGTTGTTTAATCGGTCCCTTAAAGGCAGACATAGACTATTACTATTGCACAGTAACAAACAGTCCTGCAGGGAATGATTTCGCATGGAGCCCACAGCTGGGTAACATAGAATGGAAACATGCTACGGCTCCTCCTTCATCACAAGGCTCCTGGCCAGCCTGACTGAAACAAAATGCAGGTAACACGCTGAAAATGTGGGTAGGTAACGAGCTGAAAATACACATTCATTTCATAAAATTTTGCATAGCATGGTGGTATGCAGATTGAGAAACCCCACAGGGCTAATCTGTATCTCGTGAACTGCTGGGTAACTTTCTGATGAGGAGTTCAGAAGCCAATGGAAAAGAGAGACATCGTCTGCTTCACTTTCAATCACTTGACTTGCTCCATAGTATAATGTCTGAGAGAACAGACTCTCAAGGAAGGATGCATCTTGTTCAAAAGCTCCTAGCAAGGATAGAATCAGGTCCAGGATTATCAAGCAGAATGAAAAACTGAGTTTGAAGAATTTATATAGGGTTAACTTTTTTGATATACAGTCCCATGGATTTTGAGAAAATTCTGCAGTTCATTAAGAAGACATGCAAAAAGTCACTCATGACTCCTTTGCATTAAATCCATACCCCATTCCCAACTCCTCACAACTGCTGATCTCTGACACAGTACAATTTCCAGGATGTCATACAAATAAATACATATGGCATTCAACATTTAAATCTGGCTGATTTCACTTACATAACATGTTTACGGTTTAACACCTCTCAGTGATTGCATTAGATACGTGTTCTTATTTCGGAAGCATAGTCCATTGCTGACTTCCAGCATGGCTTGTTCATCCACTTATTGAAGGACATTTAGATTATTTTTATCTTCTGGCAGTTATGAATCATAGTGCTATAAATAGTAAGTATAAATATATGTGTTTTGTGTGAAGATTATATTCTTAAATGATATAAAGCAATGCGGGGTTGCTGGGTTATCCAGCAAATATATATCTGGCATAATAAGAAATTGTCAGGTTCTTAAACAGCATGATTGTGTCATTTTGCAATCAGGCAGAATAAGAGTCACCTACAATTTTGTCAGCACTTGTTTGTTTGTAATGGTTAGATTGTAATCCATTTATTCAGTTTGTAGTTCTACATTTTGTGCTTGTAATTTGAACATCTTTTGAGGGAAAATATCTGTTAAAATATTTTATGTAGCTTTATATCAGGTTGTTACCTTTCTGCTGCATTTTGAGGTTTGAACACTTATCTTCAGATGTAAGTCCTTTATTAGCGACGTAAGTTTTTGGTTATGTGTTCCAAGAAGGAGATGGCTTCCACATGTACTATTTCAGTGAGAAAGCGTTGAATTTTGCTTTTATCAACATTTTAGTTTTTGGTGTTTAAAGACAAAATTTTGATAGAGAAGGAGGACTTTTGGCTGCTTCTGCCTTTGTCTGTTGATGGTGATAATCCCGTCATGTAACCTGGGGTGTTGCTTTAAACTCACCATCCTTCTGCATCAGATTTCTGGGTGTATTATAAGCTTCTGTCCATACCCTTGACTCTAAATTTGATGATTTCACTTGGATTTTATTTCAGTTCTAGAGTCAAGTGGCTCTCAGAATCAGGGCAGGGAGAGAGCCGTGAGAATGCATGTGGTTTGAAAGCATTTAAGGTCAGAAAATGGAAATGAGATACAGCAGACAAAGCTGAGTGGAGACACAGGATCACTGACAGCCTGTGTTCCTCCACCTTGCTCAGACATGGTCCGAACTGTAATATCCTGTTACTGAGTCAAGCGTGGTTACCCTGATTGGCTGAGACCCAGCTCTGTGTTGCTGTAAATTTGGATTCTCAATTAATGTTGCAGTTTATTACATAAGAATGTATGCAGACTCCCTCAAGAAAACTTTAGCTTGACTTAGAAGTTGTGTGTTTTTCTGATGTGTCTAAGAACTCTGCCTAACCAACGATCTCTAAGATCTTCTGTGATGATGTCATCTACAAATTCCATCGTTCTGTTTTCCATTCAAGTAGAGTATCCATTTTGAGTTCATTTTGTTTACTGAGCACAGTATAAACGGAGTTGAGTAATTTTTGTTTTGTGTTCTATTATGTAATAGGCAGCACTATTTGTTAAAAAAGTTATTCTGTCGCCAGTGACCTGTTTGTGCACAGTTGTCAAAAAACAGTTCCAATTCCTGTGCGTTTATTTCTGCAATGTATACTTGTTTCCTTGCTGCACATAAACACATACTCTTCCATAGCGCTAAGATTATTGTAGCTTCATCTTCTTTAATTGATTAATTAATTGGTTCAAGGAATTGAATTCAGAGACTTGCTCACAAAAGACAAGAATACCATCATTGAGTTACATCCCTATTCCATAGTGTACTCTCACTATGAATTTATTAAAATAGCAGTGAGCATTCTAGTTTGTTTCTTTATTTTGAGACAGGGTTTTTCTGTGTAGCCCTGGCTGGCCTGGACCTTTTTTTTTGGCTTTTGTTTTTTTCACCCACACACTGAGACAATGGGGATGTTCTATAGGGAACTCACCAAGGCCAGCTGGCCTGAGTCTGAAAAAGCCTGGGATAAAACAGGACTCGCTGAACATAGCGGACAATGAGGACTACTGAGAACTCAAGAACAATGGCAATGGGTTTTTGATCCTACTGCACGTACTGGCTTTGTGGGAGCCTAGGCTGTTTGGATGCTCACCTTACTAGACCTGGATGGAGGTGGGTGGTCCTTGGACTTCCCACAGGGCAGGAAACCCTGATTGCTCTTTGGGCTGACAAGGGAGGGGGACTTGATTGGAGGANACCTTTGGAAGAGCAGGCAATGCTCTTAACCACTGAGCCAATTTTTTAAATGTTGAAGAATCCAAACCATGTCCATGTAATGGTTAGTCAAGCTATTTTTCACGTTCCTTCTTTGATGTTCTATGTATTTTAACAGTGGAGTCCCAACTCATTTTATTAGATTTATCCCCAAGTCTGTCTGCCTTTATTTCTTCCTTCTTTTCTTCATTTCTTCCTTCCTTCCTTTCTTCTGGTCTGTTGATAAAACTTTGATACTTAAATATCATTGCTTACAGTAAGGAAATATGACTGATTTTTGTTTATTGATCTCAGTCCTCTGACTACACTTAGTTATTAATTCCTCAAGTCAAGACTCCCTTTGTTCTAGGTGGTTTTGGATTTTTCAATGCAAATAATTATTTGGCCTGTCAGTAGTTTTGTTGATTCTTCTCCCATGTGAATGTATTTTCTTTCTTTTCTTGTGCTTTTGCAGTAACAAGGGCTTTTATTATGTCCAATGGATGTGGTGGAATGGATGTGTTCTTGTCCCATTGATTCATTTATCGTTAATTATGGTGTTGGTTGTGCATTTTTATAGTGATGCTCAACCAGCTGCTTATTTTTATAGTGATTCTCAATCAAATTAAAGGATATTCCTTCTATTTCTAGTATGCATACAGTTGGTATTTTTTGTTTGGTTAAATCTTAAATGAATGTTGAATTTTTAAACGTTTCTTCAGGAATCATTGACTTTCTCCTGCGTTCTGTTAATAATAACTACTGATTTTCTAGTAATGAAATAGCCTTGCATTCCTCAGATTAAGCTCATTTTGTCCAGGCTTTTGCTTCATTTTCTTTCTTGCCTGAACAGACTTGCCAGTATTTCGTGGAGGAATATTGTGTCTATTATAATCATGAGAGAGAATAGCTCTACAGTTTTCATTTATTGTGTTCCCTTTGTCTAATTTTGGCATCGGGGTAATGTTGGCATCCTGAAATTAGTTGAGTAGTGCTCCCTGCATGTCTGCCTCCTGGAAGATATCATAAAGATTGGGCATTTCAAATTAACTCAAAGATTTCAGACCCAAAACTATCTAGGCCTACATATGGTTTCTGAAGATTCTTGATTATGATTTAAATTTTTTCACTAGGTATATAGAAATACTCACATTATTGATCATTCCTCTACCATAAATGAGTTTTGATGATAGGTCTTTCACTTGGTTCACTTTATCTAGTTGCTAGGTTGATTTTTCCTTTTTTTTAGTAATCTCCTGGGATTCTTATTGTGTCTACAGAATGCTGTTAGTTTGCATTTCCTGTTTTTATTTTCATTTCTCCATCTGGCTCAGCATTCTTCTTTTTATTTTGTCAAAGAAACTGCTTTTAATTTTATTGACTTTTTTTTAACGATTTTGGCTCCATCTTACTACTATATTATTATTACTGTTATTATATACTTCCCCTCACTAACTTAAGCTTGCTGTTCATTTCTATTTTTAAATTTTTTTTTCCATTTCTTAGGTTAGAAAATTAAGTTACAGAGTTTCTTCATATTGAATATATGCATTCAGTGTTAAAACATTTTCATCATTTAGATATACTGCCAAATTTTGGTATAATGTATGATCAATTTTGTTCAACTATAGATATTTTTCTACCATTTTTCCAACTTTCCTTTGACCCATAGTTATCTAGGAGCATGTTGTTTAACTTTCATCTATTTGGGGGATTTTTTTTTTCCAGATGTTCCTGGTTTCATTTTGTTTTAAACAGAGAATAATACCTTGAATTATCTCAACTGCGATATTTGTAAGGTTTTTTTTTTTTTTTTTCCGGATGTAGCGCCTGTGTTCTCATGCACTGGGTCACATGTTCACTTGAGGAGGGGAAAGCAGGTGTTATGTTATCGTTGAGTGGAATGCTTTGTAGATGTTAATTAGGTCAAGTTCACTCGTGGTGCTGTTCGCAACTAATATATCCTGCTGACTGTCTCTCTACTAGATCTCTTGATTACTGAGAGATAAGTCTGCATGTGTAATTATGCATTTGCCAATTTTTCTATTTGTTGCATCCATTTGTTTCCTGCATGTATCTTGAATAGCTATCATTAGGTCCAGAAACATTTAGCAGTTCCATGATTTCTTCACAAGCGGATCCTTTTTCTGCAATTTGTGATGTTCCTCTCCAGTTCTGGTGTGATACTGTGAGATCTATGTTTGGTTTTCTTCCAGTTTCCCAGCACACAGCTCCTAAGATATCAGAATCTATGGAATGATGAGGGTCTTTTATGTACTGCTAAAGTGTGCTTTATGGAGGCCGTACAATGCTTTACATAAGAATATCCATACTAGGATGATAGGATTTGAATGTTAGCCTCATCCTCCAATGGGTGACGGGTGGCAAAGGCAGGCTGAAGACTGAATTAATTATGAATGACAAATGATTTAACTCGTTAGACCCACACAGCAATGCATTCATAAAACTACAAAAGAATGAGTTCAAAGAACTTTTTCATAACCGAACTTGTGGAAGCACCCAGGATGTATCTTGCCAGAGAGGGCTTGGAGACTCCAGACTCCTCCCACATGTCATGCCTTAGCCATCATTTATCGGTGGGTTGTGTCCTTTAGGCTATCCCTTATTAATAAATCAGTATCTTTAAGTAACATTTTCATGCATTATGGGAGCTTCTATAGTGAACTGATCAAATTAAGGAAGGGTCCCCGATTCATGATCATTTTGTCAGAAGTGTAGGTGACAGTCTACTGCTTGGGACTTGGTATCTGAAATGATAAAAGGTTTTATGAGACTCAAGTCAGATTTACTGTGTGGGGTGCTTTTGCTAAAACATGCATCAACTCCACTTGACCCTGCCAGCCAGTGAAAAGCAGGATTAAAGCAGCATGGCATCTCTGGTTTTATTTGCATTTGTGTCCTTTAGTGTGGGTCAGATGCCTTTTTCAGTCTGTCTGTGGGCATGTTTACCACTTAAAAGGGGTCAGTCTAAAAACTGATAAGACATGATTGATTGACCCTAAAATATACCAAACTCATCTTGTTCCATCTCAAAGCATAAAGACAAGAGTAGATGAGATGTTTTATGTCCAGCTTCCAGAATCTTCTTTCCCATATCTTCAAAGAGGTGGCAGAAAATTGGCTGTCTTTATTTTAAATCTGCAGTTAACTTAGGATCAAATTGAGAAGCGGTGGGACCTCCCAAGCAGATTTCCCCCTAATTAGAAGCAATTACCACACAGTGAACATGGTTGCTGATCCCTAAGTAGAAGCAGTCAAGCCTTGGGAACCAGATGGCCTCCTCAAGTGGTGAGGGCTTCTCCGGAGCCTGCTTTTAGAACCTAGAATAAACCATGATCAAGTGGACCAAAGTTAGCCAGAACTAACTCTCTAGCATGCCAGTCTCTCCAAGCCTCCATTTTTCCATTATTTAAACTTATTTGGGCTGAGATGTTTCATCTGCCTCCCCAGTTATGGTCTTGTTAGTTGACGTCCTTCCCTGGCTTCTGGACATACTTCTGTTTGATTTCTTGGGATGAATGGCTAACCTGGCCTTTTAGAAATCTCAGAGCTGAACTCTGGACCAGGACTCTGGTTAACAAAAGGGAAAAAACTCTTGTTTTCTCATCTTTTATCTAATAACTTCTCATACCACTTTTCTGCTCATTTGTTTGATGGGGTATGGCTTAGTGGGAAAGGAGCAAGAGAGGCAAAATCAGACTCTTGAGAACACTGAGACCCTCTCTGGCCAACTTTTCTGATATTATAGAAATATTTTATCTGAGGTCATGTATAAGTCTCCATGGGGGTCCAGCCACATGGCTGAGGCGTGCATGAGTTCAACTCTGAAGAATAAAAAGGAAAGTTAGTTGTGAAAAACATGCTGGCAATCCTAGAGGCAGGAGGATTGTGAGCTGCAGGCTAGCTTGTGTCAGATAGCAAGATTTTGTCTCCAAAAACAAAGAGAAAAAAAGAAAAACAGGAAAATTAAAAACACAACACTATCCCCACCCCACCTATACTTACCTTGCAGACATCCCCATTCTCCTTCTCTGATTAATGAGGGGAGGAGGAAGACGCCTCCTGTGGTGTTTTCTATTTACCCCACTTCACACAGCTGGGACCCAGGCTCTAGTGCTATGAGGAAGAGGGAGTTTGGGGGGTAGGAATGCTTCTATCATATTGGCCATACTTCTGGTTTTATTATTTATACATTTTTAATTTGTGTGTGAGTATACGTGCCTGCCCTATTTTACAAGTTCTACATGCATGAAAGTGCCTTCAGGATGTAGAGTCAACTGCAGGCAGTTGTAAGCCACCTGACATGGGTGCTGAGAATTGAATTCAAGTTCAAGAGCAGAAAGGACTGAGCTATCTTCCTAACCTATCTATTATTTGTTTTTGAATGGAACCAGATAGTAATCTCCTAAGAGACATTCAGAGACAATCTCTGTAACAAATGGGAGAAAATGCGTGCAGTAAGCCTACTTCGTATTCATTTCTATCACTCATCTCTGTAACAAATGTGAGAAAATGCATGGAGTAAGCGTATTTTGTATTTATTTATAACACTAGTTCCTAAGCCAGGTTTTCTCATTATTTTATCCCACATAGTGGACGACAAACAAACACTTTCCCTTATTGTTTGTTCTTTTGGCTGAAGATATCTTCTTGTTTGATTATTAATACATTTCCATTTTTATTTCAATAAATATAAAACAATAAAATTACTTCAGTAAATTAAATATTAATTATAGATGATGTATGTGTTAGTTTGAATCCGAATGGCTCCATAGGTTCATGTACTTGAATGCTTAGTCATCGGGGACTTGAGAAGGATTAGGAGATGTGGCCTTGTTGGAGGAAATATGTCACTGGGTCTGGGCCTTTAGGTTTCAAAAGCCCAAATTAGGCACAGTGACCCTCTCTTCTTGCTGCCTGAGGATCTGGGTATAGAGCTCTCAGCTGCTTCTTCAGCATCATGTCTGCCTGCATGCTGACATGTTCCCTGCCATGATGATAATGGGCTAAGCCTCTGAAAATGTAAGCAAGCACCAATGAAGTGCTTTCTTTTATAAGAGTTGCCCTGGTCCTGGTGTCTCTTGATAAGCAATGCAACACTGACCAAGGCAATGTTTCTTGGATAGATACTAGCCCAGAAAAAACACAGAAATTCTTTGATGTAAATGAGAACTGATTATTAGAGACTTAGCTTCAGAAGATCAAAGCATAGGCGTAAAAATCACGAAAAGAGGGGCACAAATAAGAACTTTGCCGACCAGCTTTGCAAACCTACAGCGAGCAGCTTGCATCAGTATGTGCCCCTTAGTTTGTGATCATAAACAGCTAACAGCATTTGGTGTAAGATGTTTGGAACTAGAAGGACCACAGTGCTTCAGAAGCAGTTGGATCCAGTCATTCAAACCGTAGAGCTTGAAGCCCAGCTTTTGGTATATGTCTCATATAGTTTTCTTTTGATTTAATGCTTAGACAAATTATTTTCATGACTGCTGTGGGAACTCCTCAGCCAATAGCCTTTAAGATAACAGACCACTTTGGGCATAGTCTCATGTGATATATATATATATATGTGTGTGTGTGTGTGTGTGTGTGTATACAAACAAAAAGCACACACAGGCTGGATTCGGTTTCAGTTCCCAGTGCATACAGAGGACTGAGGATAGCTACTCATTTTGTGAGTTTATCCCAAGATAAATAAACCTTTGTTATCTCCATTCCATACTGTTGTGGAACTATTTTGTATGTCCACGAATTGGTGCCCACTGTCTGGGGCATGTATCCACTTACACTTAAGACCTAAAAATAAAGTTTAAGACGAGAGAGAGAGAGAGAGAGAGAGAGAGAGAGAGAGAGAGAGAGAGAGAGAGAGAGAGAGAGAGAGAGAGCTTTTAGACCAATAAAAATGGGAGACAAGTGTAGCTTCTTGGTAGCCTTTTTTTTTTCCCTACCCCCATTTCCCATAGGATATTTGCTGGCTGCAAGCAAAGGAGCAGCTCCTTTAAGAGCTAACTTCCTGGTTTGTGCTGGTCCTGTTATGGAGCACTTTAGTGGGGTCTGTGAGCAGTGTGTTACAAATTGCTTAATGGCAACATAGGCCTGCTGCATCCTTGGAGTTGGGTTGGAGATCATGACTCGCAGAGGTGGTGAACATACCTCTGCCATGTTGGACTGGGCAGATAAGCAAGGAGAGCTGTCAAGCTGGTCCTAGTCATGCCCACTTTGTATTTAAAACAAAACAAAACAAAACAAAAACAAAAACAAAAAGATGCTCCTGGTCAGAAAATGATTACAGATAAGCAGTAAGACAGATTCAGATGAAAAAGACCTTTGTCTGAATGGATCACAATGTTGGATAAATGTATGTAAAATTAGGAGAGAGAAGAAAAGAATATAGACATAAAAAGAAATAGTTTTAAAAATAAAACAAAGTCTTAAAGAAACAGTAAAAGTAATATAAAAGAGTACAGACAGTCATAGATTAAAGGAGTAAAGAAAAATAAGCCATGTAAAGATGAAATATATACAGAGACTGCATAATGTATATTATTGTCTTTTATGTGAATATTTTGACAACAGAGAAGTATTTGGTTCTGGGGGCTGCTAAACTAAATCAACATATATATTTAAAGGTGTCTTAACTTAAAAATTTGAGTCTAAGGATATGTTGTTTTGGAAAAGAGATTCTGCTTTTGTTTCCACAGAAATGAAAACCTGTGGATTCCTTCTGAGCTAATGTAAGTTTGTTGGAATAAGACTCTCCTGAAAGTTCTCCAAGAACCCTAAAAATACTTTTCCCAACAATCAGCGGGAAGCAGTTTAAAGAAAGCAGTGCTGAAATTTCCACAATGATTGTTTATAAGTATTGTTTTCATTTAAAGGGGGTTGACTATAAGTGATTAATGGTCATAGTCAATTTCTAAATAAAGATAACGGGGATATGATATAGAGATGAATACTTTGCATTGGTATGAATCTTGGTTATTGATACATATTTAAGGTTGATTCCATTATACTTTGTATTTCTGCTCTTGTTTAAGCTGTTGTGTTTGTGCAGCTTATTTAAAATGTAATGTATAATTAAGAAATACAGATTAATAGATAGCCATTTATAATGGTGATATTTTGTATATCAAAGAAATTTTAGGATTATATTGCACTATACATTTCTACCTCTGATCAAAATACATATTGTTTACATTTTAAGATCATTGTCTTCATTTGCTCCACATTTGTTTAAAGATTGTTTGTTTTTTTAATGTTAAACATTAGTCTTTAAGCTATGTAGGTATTAAGCATTACAGGTCAATAGATACCCATGTTTACCATACTTACAGTTAGACTAGGCAAGTTCTTTAGATGCATAGAAATTGTATTCCACATAGATAGGTAATCTTTAAACACTTCAATGAACTGTAGAATATGACATTTAAATAACTTAGGATTCTGTTGACATGAGACTTGTGCTGGCAGCACTGATCTAGTCCTGAGAGAATGTTGGATACAGAAGACACTCTACTTGAAGCTTGTTTTCTTCTTGGCCAAACTGGCTTTTGAGCAAAGAACAGCTCCTGCCCTGACCACTGACAAAATGTATGGTATCCAGACTGGACAAATACAATGCTAGCAAAAAGACTGCCAAACCTTGCCAAGACAGTGTAAGATGGTTTTTCAAATTTTCATGCCTCTGAAAATGGTCTGTCAGGTACTCTAGGCCTTAGCCGAAGTTGGGTGCCTGAAAGTTGCAAATGAATCTTTGGGTGATTGCCCAGGTAGTTGGTTGTCTCTGTCATTTTTTGCACCTCTTGGAAGTTGCTTGTTTGCACTTCCTGTTTGCTCAAGTACTATTATTCTCTTCTCAGGTCTTTGATGGGGTTAAAGACTAGATAATCATAGTTACATTCCTCTCATGACTTAGCCAAGTCATTTTTACTATAAGACTTAGATTCATTAGGATAGGATAGTGATTAAAACATTTAGCATATGTTTCTTGTTTGATGTTGTTCATGCTGGTTATAATTCTAATTTTCATAAATGTTTTTGCCTCTTCTTTTCCCTAGACAATACTTGATATTTGTGCTTATTGTATATAGTTTTGTATTAGACTTAGAACTCTCTTATTTAGACGGGGGGGGGGGGAGTGCTGTGCAAACTCCTTCAGCCAATAGCCTTTAAGATCCGAGCCCATTTTGAGCATGGCCTCATGTACTATAAATGTAGACAGAAAGCATACATGGGCCTCTTGGCTACTAGATTCAGTTCCAGTTCCCAGCACATGCAGAGGACTGTGGATTGCTACTAGTTCTGTGAGTTTATCCCAAGATAAATAAACCTTTGTTATACTCCATTCTGGGTAGTGTGGAACGTTTCTCTATGCCAACACATGACCTGACCAAGTCACAGCAACTCTAGCTCTGCAGTCTTCCTTCCGAGCAACTTCAGCAAATAAAATAACTTTCCCAATCTTGTAACGGAAAGTAGGAAGTTCATTCACATGGACTTATGTGGGTCAGGTTGTTCTCATTGGCCAGACCTAGGGATGAAAGTAGAGGTGTGCTTTGTCCTGTCTTTCCAAACAGATTTGATGCCGGATAGGAACAAGCACTCCGAGTGAAATGGGGTCCCGAGAACAGTAGAAGGGCACAGATGTGAAAGACAAAATAGGCCCCCTCCACTGTGTAGTCGACGAGAAAGGGTGGAAGGTTTTGAAGAAAGGCTTTCCCTACTTCACAGCGTGATTTAGGAACCTATTCTCTGTGAGAAGGAAAGCTCCCAGGCTGGGCTTCTCAAACCCTATCAGAAACAATTCTCTTGCATCTAGGGGAGGAAGTAAATATGCTGAGCCTTTGTAGTCCCTGATTTTCAAATTGACATGTATAGTAAATGCCGTTCTCTGATAATGTTGAATGGCATGTACGAAAGACAAACTATGCCCTTTTTGAAATAATTGCCACTTGCTATATTTTGTTACTTATAAAATTTTTTTTAAGGAACAGATTGCAAGTTTGAAAAGACTGCCTTTCAAATTAAAAAGTCAGATATGCCTTTTGTGTCAAAATTTTTAGAGCTGTGGCAAATTCACTAAGAATCAAAAGCAGAATTCTTGGAAGAACAGGGCAGACATTTCTGAACTTGTGACTGTTCCTTCTCTGTCTTAGTTCTCATGGTGAAAAGGCTCTGTCTTTCAGTGTGACATAGAGCCAGGTTCCCTAATTAGTTACCCCAAATATACCTCTACTGAAGCACCATAGGACAGTCCCTAGCAGCATGGTGGAAGTGAGAAGCTTGAAGACAAAATGGCTCCACAGAATATCGAGCAGACCTCTGAGAAAAGGTTATGTGCAGGTAGATATGATGTAAGGAATACATGACAGCTGTAGGGGCTGCTACATCACAAAGAATTTCCTAGGAACCATTCAAGAGACAGGAGATTGAAGATTTCCTGTTTCAAAGACAGAGTGACCATTAGCACTCAAGGGAAAGCAAATTTATCTTTAACATATTTCACACAAGGAGAAGGAGAAATATATATATAAAATAAAGACATGACTTCACATTTTTTTGGTTGTTTGTTTTTCAAGTCATGTGTTATGCTTTAACTGTTAAGTATTCCCAGGCTCATGTGATTCAATACTGGCTGCCTACCTGGTGGCCGTAGAATTGTCAGAACGCAGGCCCTCACTGGCAAGTGCAGGTTGAGAGAGCTTGTGGCACTATAAGGAGTCGACATCTCAAGCTGCTCTAGCTCCTCAGGATGAAACTGAGCCTCTGTCAACCTCTCCTCTCTTCTCTAGTACTCAGTCCTGTCAGGGGCCTTGTGACCCTGATAGTGATGAAAATGTAACTAAAATTGTGCTCTTTCTTTGTTCTGTCCCCAAGCCCGCTCATCACACTTTGTTCCTCACCTCTGCTTTATGTAGAATCAGCCTTTGGCATTGTCTATCTGTTTGGAATCTGGTAATGTTGAGGGTTTTTTTTTTTTTTCTCAGAACATTGCAAGCTTACTGCTGCTCTTTCCCTGGGTTCTACTGAAAACATTCGAATGATGTTCATGTCCCATTTGCCTCCCAAGCATAAACCTGACCAACAATAAAAGGAGCATTTCCGTTTTCATTGGAAGCTTGCGCTCTGTGTTTCTATCTGCACCTTTTGGGCTCTGGTCAGGAATGATGGTGGTTGGTGGTTGACTAGGATGACATTCTTGTGTCTGACAGGAGAGCACACATGCAGGAAAACCATTTGCAGTTCATGCTCCACTTCTTCAACAGAATACTGGAAGGAGCAGTTTTTAGAGTTGCAGAATTTTTTGTTTCAACCACAGGTTCAAGCCTTCGGAAACAGACAATGGTAGTATGCTGGTCGCTGCCACTATAACATTATCTGTTTAGGAGTATTTTGGTGTTCATTTTTTTTTGTTTGTTTGTTTTTTAAGTTTTCATCCTGGCCTGAGGCCAGGGAGGACTAATTTTTTTATGAAGTCTGGAGAGTTGGGCTTAATATTTTTGATTGCATGTCTTAATTTTGTTCTTATATGTCTTCCCTCTGGACAATGTATTTGGAACAGTTATATCCCAAGTATATGAGAGAATACATATTCTTTCTTTCTAAAATTGTCTTTGTTGTAAGTTTCTTACATTCTTGAGTGAGAGATCTAAATGGTCCAACAGACTCTTTCAGAGATCACTGTGCTCACTGCTGTTATTTTGAGCTCTAACCTGATTGTGCTAAATTCATAAATGTTTGTACATTTTAAAAGGGCTCCCAGATCCGTGGAAAATAACTCATTTTAATAAGCAATATACCTTGTACATCTTGTACGGCAAGCCTCAGATAATTTAATGATTTAATTTAAAGGGTAGTTATGAATACCCGCATGATTAGCTACCGTCAGAGAGGCTGGTGCTGGGCTGGTGAATAAGACGTTCTTCCGGCATGAGGGTTGGAAGCAGGAAGCAGATGCCCTCGCTTATTGACATTCTGCTTCAGAGTTGTCATTTAATCTTGTACTCAGACACAGCTTTATAAGGAAGAATTCTGCCTCTGTCTTTAATGCTAATTTTAAGAGTATTTGCAAACTTTCTTTATATATATCAACCTACCTTTAACAGCTTTAACAATGTCATGGTGCATTCCTTAGTGTGGCTGGGGAGAAACCATTTATTTCCTATGACAATTGTGGTGAGGCAGGAGGGAGAGCAATGAAACTGTGTCAAGCACTAATTAAGCATTTACTATGTACTGGGTATGGACTATAAATATATTTTATGATTTATCTCTCCTGATCTTTATGTGTTTCCAGAAATAGATACGAAGACAGGATTGAATTGGCAAGCATTTTGTTATGGAAAATGTCTTCAGTGGCAAAACGAGGGGAAACTGCAGGAAGCTGGAGGTCTCTTAGGTCATTGTGCTGGCTATTCTTGGTGGTCAACATGACTACACCTGGAATTAGCTAAAACATAAGATGCTGGGTACAGCTATGAGGGGTATTTTTAATGAAATAATTTGAAGTGTGAAGACCCACTATTTTTTTCTGTTTTCTTACATGTATTGCATCCCAACTGCAATTTCTGTTCCTCCACTTCTCCCAGTCCCCCTTCCCCTCTCCACCAGACCCACAATTCCTTCTCCCCTTTCTCTTCCAAAAGAATAATAAAAAAAGAGTAGGGGGAAGAAAGGCTGACATTTTAATCCAGATCTTTTGAGATGGAAAGATCCATCTTTAGTCTGGGCCACATCTTCCACTGGAAGCCTGTGTAAAGGTCATGGAAAAAGGAAGATCCACTTGTTGCCTGCTTGCTTTGGCTCTTATTCACTGACATGAGAGCCTACTTCAATGGGATTCTATCATGAAGAACAGCTGAGACATCCAGCCTCGTGGACCAAACAACAATTTAGTTGGATTCTTCAAACTTCTTTTGGTAGAAAGCTATTGTTGGGCTAGTTGAACCACGGCTTGTATACCAGTCTAATAAATCCCCAAATATATTCATTCTATAAATTTTGTTCCTCTAGAGAACTCTAGTCATGGTCCCTGTTTCTCCTGAAATGAGAGTAGGAAGGGAGGTCAGGCATCATCTTAGACTGTTATCCTTCAGATGGGCATTACACAAGGTATTTGTAGTAGTTTGAATAAGAATGGCCCCCATCAGCTCATCTATTTCAATGCTTGGTCTTGTTTGTTGGAACTGTTTGGGAAGGATTAGGTGATAGGGCCATGTTGGGCTGGGGTCATTGGTGTTGGGCTTTGAGTTTCAAAAGCTCTTGTCAAGCCCAGTCTCTCTCTCTTTCTCTCTCTCCTTTCTGTCTCTCTGTCTCTGTCTCTTTCTGCTTCCTCCTTGTGGGTCAGGATGTAATCTCTCAGCTACTGCTCCAGCACTATGCCTGCCTCTTTTTGTCACACTTCTTACCATGATGATCAGGGTCTAACACTCTAAAAATGTAATCAAGCTCAAAATTAATTGTTTCCTTTTATAAGTTGCCTTGGTCATGGTGTCTCTTCATAGAGATAGAACTGTAATTAACACTAAGACTGTCCATGGAGGGCACAGGAGACCACTTCCTATGTATAACCCCAGCAGCACAGACAGTAAGGGCCTCATTGAATAAATGGGACTGCCTGAGACTGAGAAGCTTCTGTAAAGCAAAGGACACTGTTGCTAAGACAGAAAGGCAACCCACTGACTGGGAGAAGATCTTCACTAACCCCACAACTGACAAAATCTGATCTCCAAAATATATAAAGAACTCAAGAAACTAGACCGTAAAAGGCTAATCAACCCAATTATAAAATGGTGCACTGAGCTGAACAGAGATCTCCCAACAGAAGAAGTTCAAATGGCCAAAAGACACCTAAGGTCATGCTCAACTTCCTTAGCGATCAGGGAAATGCAAATCAAAACAACTTTAAGATACCATCTTACACCTGTCAGAATGGCTAAAATCAAAAACACCAATGATAGCCTTTGCTGGAGAGGTTGTGGAGAAAGGGGTACACTCATCCATTGCTGGTGGGAATGCAAACTTGTGCAACCACTTTGGAAAGCAGTGTGGAGGTTTCTCAGGAAATTCGGGATCAACCTACCCCTGGACCCAGCAATACCACTCTTGGGAATATACCCAAGAGAGGCCTTATCAACTTTTATACAACAAAAGTATATGCTCTACTATGTTCATAGCAGCATTGTTTGTAATAGCCAGAACCTGAAAACAACCAGGTTCTCGAATTTTGCATGCAAATGGATGGAAATAGACAACACTATCCTGAGTGAGGTAAGCCAGACCCAAAAAGAGGAACATGGGATGTACTCACTCATATTTGGTTTCTAGCCATAAATAAAGGGCATTGAGCCTATAACTCATGATCTTAGAGAAGCTAAATAAGAAGGAGAACCCAAAGAAAAACATATAGGCATCCTCCTGAATATTAACCTTCATCAGGTGATGAAAGGCGACAGAGACAGAGACCCACATTGGAGCACCAGACAGAATTCGCAAGGTCCAAATCAGGAGCAGAAGGAGAGAGAGCACGAGCAAGGAACTCAGGACCGCGAGGGGTGCACCCACACACTGAGACAATGGGGATGTTCTGTGGGGAACTCACCAAGACCAGCTGGCCTGGGTCTGACAAAGCCTGGGATAAAACCGGACTTGCTGAACATAGCGGACATGAGGACTACTGAGAACTCAAGAACAATGGCAATGGGATTTTGATCCTACTGCACCTATTGGCTTTGTGGGAGCCTAGGCAGTTTGGATGCTCACTTTACTAGACCTGGATGGAGGTGGGTGGTCTTTGGACTTCCCACAGGTCAGGGAACCCTGATTGCTCTTTGGGCTGACAAAGGAGGGGGACTTGATTGGTGGAGGGGGAGGGATATGGGAGGCGGTGGTGGGGAAGAGACAGAAATCTTTAATAAATAAATAAATTAAAAAAAAGAAGATAACTTAGAGAAAAAAATAGACTGTCCATGGAGTCCTTGAGTGGAAGTTGGGTGTTAACGTAGCTTCAGACCTTCCAGAAATGGACCTGTCTGAATATGCTTCCTACAGTCTATCACAAATGGAAAATACCTATGCATGGGTCAGGGGCACCACACTGGTGTGGATGCTGGTGTAGCCACCACCTTGGTAAACTGATTGCTGTTGCTGACTGTATCTAAACATTCATAGATGCACTTACAACTATTTCCTTTTGCAGGTGAGAATACTAAGGCTATACAGAGAGTCATTCATAAATCTGGGGAAGATTAGCAAGTGACAACTGATAATCAGGATCTTAACCATTGCAGTCTGATGTCTAATTCTATGTTTTGGGCTAGATCATCATTTCTTAAGATTATATTTTGATAGTTTTTATGTCCCTTTAAAGAAATTCTAGGTTGGTAGGTCTGGGATGGAACTTCAGAATTTACGTGTTAAGGGCCATCCTTGATGATTGTTTGTTTATTAATGGTTCTTGATTCAGACTTTTATATAAGCTACTGTGGAAAACAAAACTTCATTTGGATGCCAATAAGGGTAGCTGATGTTCTGTTTTTAGCAATTTCTAGTTGCAAGTCCTTGGACGATTTGCCTAAGTTCATGACACCCAGTTTATAACTTTGCAAACAGGGATGGTAATAACATTGCCAGTTAATGACACAGAATTCATACCAGGTTAGTGTGAGTTCCCACTGAGCTAGATGTGAACATTGTGCCTGGTCCTGCAAGCACAGTGCAGCTGCAGGGTGTGATAAGCCTGTTCAAGGTATGCCCCTCCCCCAGAGAAAAGATACTTCTCTGAGTGTATCTGTCGCCAATGATAGGAGGAAGATGATTATTTATCAAATGTCTTGTACTTTGAATTTGGCTTGTAGGCTATGTGTCTTTCAATTCTATGAGGAAAAGAGGAGTGTCATTTAGTGAGAATGAATTCACCTCTATTTCTACAGTAAGATACATAAGGTCCTCCGTGAGCATCCCGGTCATGTGACAGGTGTGGGAATGGAATCCTTACAATGGCCTTTCACTGGCACACCTGGGTTCTGTATTCTCCACAGTGCTGCCGACACTGTTAACAAACCGACATTGAAAGCACATCAAGTTGCTGTGGAACATGATGGAAAATTTCATTTATTGGTTGTTCTTTTCTCCAGCTTCCTATGGGGACCAGAATGTACCCAGTGCCTGCAGTCTGCTACATTTTACAGATGGGTGCAAAATGTACCAATTGCTCATAGGAAGCAGTCACAGGGATCGGCTCAAATGCTTGTCTTTAAGTGAGGAGAGGTTTCAAATAGTGATGCACCAGTTGTTAATGCTTTGTCTGCCTATAGCTATCTGCCTGCTCTCTCATGGGCCCCACATTGCTTTGCTTCCTTTGACGTCCTGGGACACAGTGTGGTTGAAGCCGGCTGCCTGATGACTCCTTTGTGTTGTTGAAACAAGATTCTGAGCAAAGAGGAAAGTTAGTTAGCCTCCCTTAGTTTCAGCTTATACAACATTAAGTAATAATCTTGATTTTAATGAGAATGATCATTAGCTAGAGGCATTCCTTTCCTAACACCTAGCTGGACACTAGACTGTGGTAAGTTGTCTTCAATATTGATTCCTGCTTCTAGTTAACAAAATAGTACAAAATAAACTTAAGTTTCTGGAAATATTTGATAGCATAAAATTAAGAAGTTAAAATATATCAAAATAAAATGAAATGAACACCCATCTGGTAACTTTTTAAAAGGAGAGTGCCATTCTATAGCCTCCGGTGGTGGTTTGAATGAGACTGGACACCATGAGCACATATAATCGGATATTTGGTCCACAGTTTGTGGAACTGTTTGGAAAGGATTAGGAGGTATGACCTTTAAGAAGAGGTATTTTACTGGGGTTGGTCTTGGAGATTTCAGAGAGTTCATGACATCCCTAGTTAGTTCTCTCTGCCTTGTGTGGATCAAGATTTAAGCTGTCAGTTACTGCTCCAGAGCTATGCCTGCCTACCTGCTGCTAGGTTCCCTGTCATGGTGGTCGTAGACTCACCCTCAGAAACCCTAAACCCCCAGCCAAATTTTTCTGCTACAAGCTGCAATAGAAAAGTGACTAAGGCATCTAGGCTTGCCCAGGACTCATGTTGTACTTACATGGTCCAGACTTGGATACTTAATCTTGTAGCTCCTGCTCCAACCTCTCATTGCAGGTTTACACAGTGTTAAACACATACCAGGCTTCAAGGTCCATTTTTATAAATGTTTGTTAAGTCTATAAAAATAAGTAATAGCACTCTCTCTTACATAGGTCTATCAGAAAAATAATTATGTATGGACAAAGATGTACCAAATAAATTTGGGGGGGGGCAGGGATCTTTCTTTTCTATGGTTTATTCATTTTAAAGATGTTAATGACTCTTCAGTTATTGAAATAGTGAATATTCAGGGAGAGGAAGTTTTCATTATGACTGATTTTTCAAAGATTCCATGTTCTCTGTCAATACACTTAAACTTGTTCATACTGAGTGTCTGTCAGCCATGTGCTTTATAGGCAGATGTCATCATTCCTCATTTGGCAGCATGGCACTCCCAAGGCATTTACTTCTAAAAAAAGCACCGTTTTATTTTCTCTGAATGCCTGTCAAGAAGTATAGCTTTTATGTTTAGAAACATCCAGATAATGTCTTTGGAAATCATCTTTTAAGTGTTTGAATCATTCCTTCAGTTTTATATGAACCGTATCCTCATGGCAGGGATTATATTCTTATTCAGACAGAGTCGTACAGATTTTTAAAGATAATTAAATTAAAACTATCTTGTTTCCAAAGGATTTTGAGTTATAAAGATTTAACAGTGAAGGACAGGAAAACAAGGAAGAGAGAGAGAGAGAGAGAGAGAGAGAGAGAGAGAGAGAGAGAGAGAACACCCATGGAGCAATGGAGCAGGGTGGCAGGTGAAGACTCGAGGTGTTTGGTCTAAATAGAGAAAGAACTGTTCTGTGCTTGAACACTGGATATTGGGGTTCTAAGGAGCTGTAACAGAACAAACAAAGACATGGAATTTAGCACAAAGTGCCTGTAGTAAGGAGGTCGCTTGTTGGTTCCAAGCTGCCCCACTAGCTTTGACGTGAAATAATTATACAGAAACAGTATTAATTATATCACTGCTTGGCCCATTAGCACCAGCTTCTTATTGGCTAACCCTTCCATATTAATTTATCCTGTTTCTATTAATCTGTGTATTGCCACGTGGCAGTAGCTTACCAGCAAAGTTTCAGCATAACTGACTCTGGCAATGACTCCATGGCATCTCCCTGACTCTGCCCTTCTTTCTCTCAGCATACAGCCTAGCTTTCCCCGACTAGTTCTGTTCTTCCCTGCCATAGACTCAAAGCAGTTTTTTATTCATTAACCAATAAAAGCAACACATAGACAGAAGGACCTCCCAAACCAAGTGCCTGATACTCTTTTATGACTTGGTGACTGGCATTCTGAAGTCATATATGTTAGAATCAGATGTTCTCCCATCCCAGCCTGTCCTCAGTGACTCAGTTCCTCAGCAGCTAAGTAATACATAGCTGCCAACCCTTTAAAAGGTCCTGCCATCCCAGAAGGTTGTTTTTTACTTTCTGTCTGTTTTATGGTCTCTCCCATCTGTCTGTCTGTCAGCTCCCCACTCTGAGATGGTCTTTCTGTCCTTGATCCCTGTCTCTTCTCCCCCATTAAGCCTCTTAAGTGGTGTTGGTTACATGGTGTGATCTCATTGTGATGCGCATCTTGGCCCCCACCCACCAAGGTACCTCTGACACTTAATCCTTACAATACACACCTGGTGAAGCCAAGATCCCTTCTCCTCTCACACTTTCTGGTACTAATTCTTGCCTGCCCAGATCACTAACTTCCAACACTCTGCTGTGATACACATCCTGACCTTTCCTTTTGATCTGATCATATGTTCCCTGTGATATTTCCTTTATCCTTCCCGGCAAACTTTATGATGAATTTCTCTTTGTTAGAACATAGCATATACCATAAATTCAAAAAGGCATATTGGCTTACTTAGTCATCTCTTACCCTCAGTTAAACTGTGTACTTTAAAGACAGGCATTGTTAAGTAGGTGCTCATAATTATTCCATTTGAATTATACTGAGTACATCCTGCTGGAAATTTTAGAGATTATCCACAAATCTTTAGTGATATATGATCAAAACATTATAAAACCAGGAGTTATTAACTGGAGATTATAGCAGACCTCAAAACATGCTAAGAAAAAAAGAATGTCATCTTCATTTCTGTTCATCATCATCATGAATTTCACATTTTTCAAAGCTATAAATAGTAGCTACCAGTTCAATATGTGTAGTGTCTCTGACCTCAGCATGCACTTGATGGACAACACACCTATTTATTTATTTACTTACTTAAAATCAGTTTATGTTTATTTCTTTGCCTGATACTATGATAAAATACCCAGAAACCCCCACTCCCCCCAAAAAAATGCTACTCAGAAGAAAACAGTTTAAGGGCACAATCATGTCAGGCAACAGGAACTCAAGACTGGTCACGTAATAGTCACAGTCAGGAAACAAAGAAGCAAAGAGGTCCAAAGCTTGTGTGCAGCTAGCTTTCTTCATTTTGTAGGTCTTAAGCCCAAGGGAATTTTCCACTTATTTTTCGAGAGGTTCTTCTCACTCCAATAAAAGTAATCAACACAATCCCTCAGATCCACATCCAGAGACTAATCTCCCACAGATGTGTCTGGTCTCCCAGGTGTTGCCAGATTGTGTCCAGTCGGAATTTATACTAAGCATCACACACTCACATAGTTATTTCAGGTTCAAAGAAAATTGCTTAAGGAAACATTTCTCAGAATTAAAGTATTGGTATACTGTGTTGATGGATGTTACCATTTGTCTAAATATATGTAGAAACTCATAATTGTATGTGGACTTTATATAATTTTAACTATTTTTCAATACACTGGGCGTTTGTGACCCTTTGCATCTTATTTATTTGTTTTTGCACTTAAAATCTAACAGGAGGAAGGGGCAGATTACTGTAATCTCTAAAAATGTGACATGCTCCCTGACCTCTACACGCGTTGTTAGCCCACTATCCTTTCCAGGAATGCTGCTTTGACTTACCACTCTTGTCCCTGTTCCTCCTTCATTGCTCTCTCCTCCACATTGGTTCTCTATTGCATGGATTAAGGGTCCTTTCCAGGTTTATAGTAATATCCTATTTTTTCAAGCTTTTAAAGAGATATCTGAAATCACGAGACTTCAGCAATGACCCATATAAACCATAGAAAAACACAAGTACCATTTTTCATTTTCCCCATTATTTAATAATCTATGTTCCTTGTTAGTATGATCTTTTTAAAAAAAATTTGTAGCTATTTTAAAAACTAAATGCTTGATAAAGGTTTTCTTTCCTACACATGTTCTGGAAATCAATGGTATTTGTGTATGCCTACAGTCCCAACTGTGTGAAACAATGAGGCAGAGGGGCTGATTGAGCTCCAGAGTTTGAAGTTGGGGCAGCATAGCAAGACTCCATATCAAACAACACATCAGTGCACTGATTATCCTTTAGTTATATGCTTTTATTTAGGTAGTGGGTCGGGGAGACATGCTGTGGCATGGATTTGGAATTCAGAGAATAATTTGTGGGCTATGAGTTTATCCCTTTATCTTATAGGTTCTACGAATCAAATGTAGGCCATAACCAGGTTTGGTGGCGTGCACATTTACCCAATGAGTCTTCTTGGTGGCCCTGGAGTTTTATTTTTATACATCACTACTGTCTCTGACCCTACTCACTGCTGAGATTTTATTTTGAAGTATCTTTTAATTTAAACTGAAACTTTATCCATCCATAGAGACCTCCTATCGTATTCATATTAAGCAGGAAGGATGGTAACCCATTTAGAAGCTTGCATCTGGAATTCCAAAACCCCTTAGGTCCATGCCAATTTCAGTGATGAATTAACTACAAAAGCATAGTTTAATAAACCAGAGTATCCATTTCACTTCATTAGTTGGTCTTTTTATGTAATTAAACAAGCATCCAACTGCCTTTTACATATAATGTTGGATGTTTTTAAGGAGATTATTAAGTGGTTTAACTAGATCATGAGCCCCACATCTTGGTAAATTAAAACTGCAGTATATTTTTGAATGAATACAGATGAGTCATAATGTACTTTGCTTTTGCTGACTCTAAAATGAAAATAATGACAGAATAATCAAAATGGATTATAATGAATTTTTAAACAGCTATTGACTTACTTTCACTCAATTCCCATCAAAAATATGCTGATAACCGTAATTCAGTGTCGCTTACTTTTTAACTAGATGCCTGTGGTATGTGTTTTCTAAGACTCACAGAGCTACTTAACAGTGTCCTTGATACCCAACTCTCTGGTACTTATGGGCATGTTTACAGATAGAATTTATTTTATAAGAGCTCTCTTTTCTGTTTGTGAGCTCATTATTATTTCACTCATATTTTATGCTTATATAATAGTTAAATTTTGTGTGGTTGTGATTTTCTTTGACCAGAGTCATTGGGACAGTGAGCTGTGTCACGGGGGTAGGGTGGGAAGGCCTTTCTGACCACTTCTGTTTTATAGTAGAGATTTGGGAATGGGAGGAAAAAAAATCCTTTCTCTTTCCTTCAAAGTGGAGTCTCTATCCCAATGCATTTTCTGAGTTGAACAAACTGATTTAGGTTGTGAAATGGCACAGAGCATGTGTTTGGATTTGGCAGTGTGAGGTTCTAACTACTGCTTCAATATTTATAACATGCATATACCAATGTATATATGAATACGATGCATATATATTTAACCTTTTCAAACACCAGTAGCTCTGGCTGTAAAAGTAACTTCCTCATCCAGCTACCACATACTAAAAATTTATTATTAAAAAGGCAATGTGTTAGTGATCAAGGTTAACTCTTGGAGAACTTACTATTTTGTGTGTGGCATGTGTGTGCCTGTGTGTATGTATCTGTGCGTATGTGTGTGTTGTACAGCATATATGTGATTGAGCACATGTGTATGAGGGTGTGCCCATTTGAATGTGCTTATGTGGAGGCCAGAAGTTGACTTCATATGCTTTATTCTATGCTCTCTACTTAATTTTTTGAGACAGAATCTCTGAACCTGAAGCTCTGCATTTCAGCTAGACTCCCTGGCCAGGAAGCACTTAAGATCTGCCTGGCTCTGTACTCCCAGAGACGGGCATATAGTCATGTGCCATCCTATCTAGAATTTTCATGCTTGGGACAGGAATCAGGTTCTCATGCCTATGTTAACATTTCACCCACTGAGTCATATAGCATACCCATGGCTAACTCCCTCACTAATGGAGGGTAATAGTTTATGTAAAGTAACCATTATTTGTTAAGTATAGTGATTAAGCAAAAGGCTAGCTCTCTAGGAAGGACTCCGTAGGGCATAGACACTTTATTATCAGTACTAATAACACATACATCTACAGTTGTCTAATGTTGGTTTGATCCAGAGCATTGGATACTGTCTGTCATACATAAGATTCTTCTTGGGTAGGATCTTTATCAGCAAAATCCCAGGAAAGAGTTTGTGTCCATCATTACAGAAGTTCTCCCAATAAGTGTAGTAAGAACCATAGAGAGCAGTAGAAGATACCAGAAAAGATCAAGAAAGGTAGGACCTATGCATGCCAATGGAGGCAGCCTGATCCTTCAGGACACTCTGAAGGGAAAAATGTCCCTCAGGTCAGTCTCAAGGAGACAAGGGTTTCCATACTTTGGTACATGTTAGTCAGTCACTTAGGGTTACAATGGGGACTATGGTAGGCTGAAGAATGGCCTTTCAAAATATCCATGCCTTAGTCTCAGAACCTGTAAATGGATTATCTTACATGGCAGCAGCAGCTGTGAGAAATATGCATCTTTAGGCCAGGCAAGTATCTTGGATGATGTAGATAGTCTAACTGTCAAGGAAGGAATTAGATGTGGAAGAATTTCCCTGAACCCAGAGAAGTGTGGCATGACTCTGAATGGAATAAAGAAGCCAAAATGCCATGAATGTGCAACCCCTGGAGAATCTGAAAACAGGCAAGAGAATGGGATCTCTCCCATCACTTCCAAAAGGGAAAATTGTTTGACAACACCCAGTGAGATTCATGAGTGGCTTCTGATATACACAAATTTAGTTAATAAAGTTTCATTCTTTCTATTTATTAAATCAAGCCATTATGATAATGTTATGATGACTACAGAAAACTAACATATCACTTATAAGCTTCTAGGCTTTTGTAGTCTATCAGTCTCTGCTCCTTAATTTTGGTAGCCCATGAAAATTGATCCAAAGAACAGCAGTGGGCTGGGTCCCGGAGTTGGAGGAGAAAAACACGTCAAGGCAGAAAGAGCTAAGAATACCTCAAAGGAGTTCTTGGTAGATCTGATGGAATCCGTTGCAGACGGCAGAACTTTTCAGCTGAGCAATGAGTGAACGCAGAGTTGTGAACCATGAGTGCAGAGAGGCTATATCGGGAAACAGCGCACTGGCACTTCGCTCTCAGAGTGTGCAACAATCAATCCTTTTCTTCTCACCCAGTTGGATTCCCTTATCTTGAGGTTCTTGAGAGGCCAGTGGATTAGAAAAAGGAGTCTTCTTTAGATCTAATAAAAAAAAAAAAAAAAGGAAAACTTTAAAACTCATCTGCGCTGTAGAAATCTTTCAGAAATGCAGCGATTCTTTGGAGAATTTTATTCTGCTCTATGTACCTGACTTGTAGACGGCTGTAACTAACCAGCTGGAGAATTCTCTGTCCTCTGGAGCATTTGGCTTGCTTGGCAGCAAAACAAAACACAAGTACCTAGGAATGGAAATGGAGCATTCTTTAGAAGCAAATGTTTTGAGAAGTAAGTTAAGGTCAGGAGAGAATAAGCTAAAGAAAGACTTCTCACCATTTGATGTTTGCCTTCCTCCAGGCTTTCTCTTTTCTCACCGTTTGCTTCTGCACTCCCAAATGAATTTCTCTCTTACGGTAAATGCAGAATGGAGCCTATGTATGTGGATGATACTCTCTACAACCTTCCATTCAAGAGTCAATGGAAGACAAGACGGATGGGCTAGCAACATAACTAACACGGATTTTTTCAAGTTTTTAAGGCATGATTTCATATTGCCCATGCACAAAAGATGCTTTAAATCTAAGAAAATGAGAATGAACTCATGGGCAGCAGCCCAGGAGGTGCTGTTGTCATCAAATCGATGGTGCTATTGACTCCAGTTCCCTATTCTAGTGGCTTACTTCCACAAAAAGTGTTGGTAGTATTTTTCCTGTTTCATGAAGAACAATGGCATATCCTTTCAGACTTAAATGCCACAATATTGAGAACACCTTCACTGCAAACAGGAGAAAATTTGATCCAAGTATGTTTAAACAATAGATATTCGTTAGCGCTAAGAAGTCCGGAGACAGAGGCAGCCTGGGATTGGTTTGGCCAAGCAACTGAGGATCCTATACTTTCTGTCTTATAAGATTCCTGGCTTAAAGTGGTTTGCAGAAGTTTGGAACCATGTCTAGATATACAGATCATGCATAGAACGAAAAAAGTTGCTTCAGTGAGACTTGTTTTAGTATGGACAGAAGCACTGCTGAAGGCCTATGTTTGGTTTACTTCTCTTGGTATCATGCACCAGGTCCAAAAGTCAGGCAGGCATTGGGATTGCGCATCTGTAGCAGGTATTTCTGTGTTTATGTTGAGAGATTGCCTCTACCAACAAGGAGCAAGAAGATTGCTATGAGACAGTCCTGAGAATAGTTCCCTGTTGTCATGATAGCACAATGCAGTAATGTTGGTAAGTGCTTAGCATAACAGTGCATACAACCACACCCCATTTTACGATACCTTCTGGGGCATAGTTCATTGGGTGGTGCTTTTTGCTGTGTTAGCATATTTAGGGACCACCAGCCATATCAATCTAACATTCGAATGAACCTTGATCTGTCTCTCAGAGAAGAAACAAGTCGATAATTTTGTCTTCAAAAATACCCAGAGCATCTTCACCAATTCACATGTCAGCCTCCAGCTTAGTTGGATCCGTTTAGTCTTCTGTAGGCTCTTGAAATGCCTTTTCATTCCCTGTCCCAAGAAGCAGAATGAAGTCTCAGGAATGGAGCAGGGTGGCACTGAATTCTCAGGAGACCAACCACAAAGTAGGATCTTACCGGTAAGAAAAGCAGAACGATTTCCATTAACCCATTACCGAGTGATCTGGTGTGGCTTAGAATTTTGAACAATGGATTACTAACACAGACTCTTTAGAACTGGACCCAGACCCTTCCCCAGTGAGGCTGAGAAGGGAAACAAGGCTAATTCGTTACTCATGAGGAACTGTTCCGCTCCATTTCTCTGACAGTCTTGTCACCGGAACAACACCTAACAACCTAGGCAGAGTGTTTGTCAAAAGTTCAAGAATAGAAAAGATCCCGCTGATCTTCAACACACTTTTCCCCTTTCTTTCAGGGGTTTTATTTCTTGTGTCCTGGGTGGTGGTCCCCACACAACTCTAAGTGTGCCTTTGTATGAAAATGTTTATGCTCTGTGTTAATGCTATGGATATGAGTGGTTGCTCCACTTGGGTTCCAGTTTTCTTTCTCCTCCGTCCTGACTGTGCAAGATGTCCTCCAGTTTGGAAAGGAGAATTATCTCCATCCACAATTAATTTTTTCACCCTAAGTCTTTGTGTATTGTCTGAAGGAAGGTACTCAGACAGTTGTTTAATTGCAGAAGCAAGTCAGGCAGTGAGTGCCCTCTACTTTCTGAGTATGCCTCTGTGGGCTGTTCTCCCCAGCTTGTGACACTGGCATGACTATCCTTACTATCGCTCAGGCAACTGCTAAGGGAAGACTTTCAAAAGGTTATGTAAGTTGATTGAAGTCATACAGCGGATGGTAACCAATATACCATTGGGTCTTCCTAACATGTTAGACTATATCAACACTATTATGGCTAGTAGCCTTGGGAGAGCTGGTATCAAACAGAAAAGTCTTTATTTCAGTATAAATGCGGTATAGGGTCAAAACACTCACATGTCAGTGGGTTGTTTAATAGATTTCTCTACTAAAAGATAAAATGTGTCCTAGTTTGCCTCAACTTTATAAATATTGAAGAACTAAGGCTATTATTTTTGTTTCTTAAAGTCCTACTCAATGACTTACAATTTTAGATACACACAACTGCAGAAGATTAGAATATTGTCAAGTATTGAAAGAATGTAGGAATAGAAAGCTAAGTGGGAAGATAACATATTTATAATAAAGCATAATATAAAATTAAAATTGTGTTATGTACAGTATTTATCAATATGTGTTACAAGAAAAAATTAAAAGTGTAAAATATTATTACAGGCACAGAATTAAGTTTTGTTTGTTTTACACTAAGGAATGAAGGTACTCTAGCCCAGAAAAATTCATCAGTAATCATTTATGGTTGGCTAACTTAGAAATCAATGCAGATTGTTTCATGATCAATGCAGCTGCATTGCTTTTAAACGACTCGAATGTGCTGACTAAGGGTGTCTGTAATGGAGCCATTCGGCTGCTTTCAGATATGACCCGAGTACAAGTTATGATAGTTCTCCACATCCCAAAGCGAAGGGCATTACATCATAAAATCTATAGACATGTAGGAAGAGGGCAATATCTTGGGTTTCCGATCTAGCAAGTTATACATTTGCAAAAACAGACCTAGATGCTTTGTACTTGGTATCATAAAATATGTGTTTGCTTGTCTTCCTTCAAATCCTTACTCCATATATCTTCTCTTCCATCTTTACAACTTGCCCTGCGTGTTGCTGCTAATTGGGGCACCCAGGTTTTAGAGTATGCCACTTGTTATGTTGAATGAGTATGAATTCCTTTCTCCTATTTCACTGAGATAATGTGACAGGAAGCATTTTGTAATACGCAGACACTTTGCCATATAATATGCAAGCTATAATTGACTTTGTACATTCAAGTCTGCAATAAATACTTACTGATCATCTAACCCATCACTGACATGGTGGTAAGAGGATGTGAGGTGAAGGAGAGAGATCCTGTTAATGAAAACCTGGCACTGAGGGATGATGAAGTCATAAACAAAGTGACTGAGGGAAGCCAAAGAACGAACCCTAGGGATTTTATACAAGGAAGCACACATCCTAGACACAAAGCAGAAGTTCGCTAGAATAGTGAAAGCAGGACATATTCCCACATGGGATGCATAGAGTAAGGACACGTTATGTTCATGGAGTGGAAAATAGTTCGGGATGCATAGTGAGGATGATCCAGGAAGACAGGACCGAGAAGAAGATCCAGGAAGATAGGACCCACAAGATTATAGAGGGCCTTGAATTAAATGATATAGGAATAAAATGTTTATTTTCCCTGAAGTCATAAAGAAGGATTAAATGTAGAAAAATAATTGAATAGAAACCCCATGAAGCTGGACTCCAAAAGCACTGAACAAAATAAAGGTAAAGAAATCTACAGATGTCGTTTAGAATAGCCATAGAGGTCAGGATTAGTTAAAGGGACAAAGCAGCAGAGTTTTCAACAGAAAGGATGCAGAATGCAGTGGCATAAAGGGTTAAGGGGGAATAATAGAACAAGAAGATTTAAACTGGGATGGGAGGTAGAGAAAGGAATACAGAGATAACAATAAGGACCTTTTGAAAAAAGTCCTCTGAAAACTTGCTAGTGTAGAAGCTTTCCACTCTCTCTCTCTCCCTCTACCTCCCCCTCCCCACCCTCTCTCTGTCTGTCTATCATATCTAGCTATCTGTCATCTTTTTATCTAATTTGTCTATCTACATGTACATATGAAAAGAGTTAAAATGAAGTCTATAATGAGGAAACAATAACTCTATCAGATGCTTATAGACTAGTAAATATGAATCTCAGTGCCCATAACAGGTTACTCTGAAACATAGGTCTTGATAATGCTATTGGTTACCTATCAGAACTTGAAGCAAATGCAGCATACTTGACTCAGAGGCCATTGAGAAATCAAGCTGGTGCTGACCTGGAAGCTTCATCCATCTTGATAAGCTTTCATATGCTAGAAGGTGCTATAAGTCACCATCAGTCCTAACCAATTGTGTACTTTCCCAGCAACAGAAACAGCTGGCCTGGAAGGACATGCCTACTGGAGCAATAGTGGCATGAACATCACGGGAGTACCCAACCACTTTATGATTGATTTTAAGTCCCACTGCAGAAAAAGAAATCCATACCCGGCACCATTATCAGGCCAAGAATCTATGACTAGACAGTCATAGACACTAGGGGAGAAAATACTACCATTATTCTGACAAATAAAAATAAAACTGACTACTAAAACTTATTGTTATATCCAAAAATTAATGCATCTCTCTCAGCTCTTGTCAGAGAATTGTAGTAGATGGTGATGTCTGTTTGTAAGGAGATGGTGATGTCTGTTTGTAGGAGATGGTGATGTCTGTTTGTAAGGAGATGGTGATGTCTGTTTGTAGTAGATGGTGATGTCTGTTTATAAGGAGATGGTGATGTCTGTTTGTAAGGAGATGGTGATGTCTGTTTGTAGTAGATGGTGATGAGCAAAGAATTCCACAATGGCTTAAGATGCAGAGATTACGACACTGCAGAGACAGGCAGTGGTGGTGCATGCCTTTAATCCCAGCATTCAGGAGACAGAAACAGGAGGATATCTTTGAGTTCGAGGACAGCCTGATCTACCGAGCTAGTTTCAGGATAGGCTCCAAAGCTACAAAGAAACCCTGTCTTAAAAAACAATCAAACAAACAAATAAACAAGACACTGAAGAATACTCAGCCCTAAAGAGTGCATCACACCCCCTTCTCCCTAAATGCAGGGATCAATGTAGAAGTGATGTCAGAAAGACTGTAAACCTCAGAGGCAGTGGATGATGGAAAGGAAACAGTGCTCTCTGTATACAGAATGATGGCTACATGTAAACTCATAGAAGCTGTGACAGTATGCACAAGACCTATGGAAGCTCAAACAAGACAAAATCCCAACATAGAGGAAAGATGGGCATGGAACCCCCCCCCCCATCTGAGAAGCTACAGGTAATTGGTAGTTGCTATCCAGAGTAGAGTTAGTTTTTAAGAGTGTAGCTCCTGGTAAGTAAACCAAACTCCAGGGGAAGATCACATACCCAAGAGTTAGAGCAACACAAATTGGACTAGATGGATTTTAAAAAAAACATAAAGTTGGTTGGAGAGGAGAGGAAGGGGTAAATATGATCAGGACACATTGTGTTAAGGGAATGGAAAGATGGCTCAGCAGTCAAAAGCACTTGCTGTTCTTTCAGAGGACCTGGTAAGGTGCCTAGTACCTGCATGGAGGCTGAAAGCTCCATTCCCAGGGATTCTGGTACCTTCTCATCTCCATGGGCAGCAGGCATGCACATAGTGAGCATATGCAATGTAGGGAAAATGCTCATACATATAAAATAAATTAATTCTAAACCCCCACATACTACAAAATTCTAAAAAAAAAAAAAAACCCAAATCAAAGCATTTTATAAGGAAATCCTTTGATACAGGACTGGCTTGAACTAGGGATTGCCTTCCTCCCAGCCTCCCCAAAGCCAGGAGTAAAGCATGTATATACCCAGGGAGATATGAATCCTGAAGAACATGAAGTCTGGATCCTCAGAAAACCCCTACACTCCTTAGATTGTTAGATATAATTTAGGTTTTGTTTGTATCTTTCTCATTGTTTCTTGCCAGAGTATCTATGAACAATAGGTGCTTAGAAGTGTTTGCCCAATGTGATCTTGACCCTGTGAATAAGGAATCATTGATGAAGTTCTGTAATTTTTCACAGCATGGAAATTACCCCTTAGAGTATCATTCTATGAAGAAAATCTAACTTGATGCTTCCTTTAGCTATCGGATGCTTAGCAGTTAACACCCCATAAAGGTTATCTTTTGGGATCTTCAACAACCTAGTTTGAGTTTTAGATACTTTTAGGGTTCATGTAGATGGGAATGAGAAACCTCAATGGCTCCACTTAGTTTCATTTTCTGATTTTATTTAATGTGTTATTGTTCCTGTTGGTGATATTTTATCCATTGAATTATTCTGTGGCAGTGTGTTTTCAGTTAACTTTCCCACCAACACTGGGAGGCAGGTTTCAGTACTTTCCAAAAGTGAGGATACTGCAGCACAGACAGTAGCCGTTTGTCCAAGGGCAAAGGGCGTGAGTCAGGAGAACTCCTGCTCCCAAGGCTCATTGGGAAGTGGCCAGTATAAAAAGTGCAGAGACACGGAAGAATGAGAGAGCACAGTGAATTCTGAAGGACCCTGTGTAGGATTCCGAGAGAATAAGCTGAAGGAAGAAAAGAAATTAAAACAAACAAGCAAACAAAACAAAACCCAGAGAAGCTAGTTTTTAAAAACAACGTGAAGAGTTGCAATAAGTACAGTAAATGTTTCTGAATGAAATGGAGCGTGAATGGCAGACCCACAGGAATTTTAGGGTAGGGAGTGAAAGGGACCTTCACCCATGTGCTACATTGTATCCTTGGTGTAGAAGAACTAATTGAGCGCCCCCAGCATGGCTGCTTTTGTGGCCTGAAGCTTCCTTTCCCCAGCCTATTTCTGGACCCGTTAACAAATTCACAAGCTTCACCCACTGATATATATATA
>NW_026067896.1:16081072-16180583 GCF_014885135.2 Alexandromys fortis
CTGAATAGAACCAGCTTAACTGACTCCAGCTTTCTGAATATTTATTATTGAATTTTAAATACAGTATCAAAGAAAGGATAATTTAACTATTCATGAGCCCATGTTTTTGATTCTAGGTCTGAAATTCACATGTTCAGTAAAAGCATTTGCTCTCATCTCTAAGACGTGTTTTAAAGTGATAGAAAAAGCTGACTCCGGGATTGCATATGGAGGATAGAACACATTGTACAATTTGATACAGAGAGAATGATTAAAAGGCCAATCATTGATTATGTCTTCAGTTCTTTGTTTCTAATCAAATTGGTTCTCTTTGGGTTAGCTGTTCCAGGGAACAGAAATGCAGCCTATAGAATGGCTATCAGGGTGCTATGGAATATGGAGATTGTTTCCATGATGAGACCCAGGTTGGATATCGGCTCTTTGACTTTGAAGAAACCATACCTCTCCAGCTCCAACCCTCCATTTCACATGAGCTGGTTAAATGTAGGAGCCTAAACTTAAGTGTCACTTGAAGCCTTTAAAGAGAACACAAGAGAGCAGGCAGGAGTTAAGTCTGTGGCAGGTGGCGAGTGTGTAGCAACTTGGACCAGGGTGCTATGGCTGTAAGCTTACTTAAAAATAGCTTACCCCACTAAATACACCAGTGCCACCATTTGGTGTCAACAGTACGCCTTTATGGTACTGCTTCCCAGGCAGTGCCATTGAAATTCTTCCCATTTGGATATAAATGACCTGGCTCAAAATGGGGAAAGGACTGGAGTTATTGGCACAGTCCTCACCAAGACCAAGACGTCAGCACAAAGCAAATTTATTTGCCCCAGAGGGACAAAGACAGGGGATAGGAGATAGGGAGATAGGGAATAGGGGAAGCAAGAAAGAGGGCGCGGGGGGGGGCATATTTGCCCAAGAGGGATAAAGGATTGCCTCTGAATAAAGTGGCAGGCAGCAGAAGTGGCCCATAGGCAAATGGCAGTTTATAAAGGGGAAAGGGGAAAGCCCTATACTAGGAGGAGTACGTTTGCTTTGATTGGGCATGCTAATTAGCTGAGTCAAAGGGGGCTTTTGATTGCTGGACTTCAATATTTAGATAGCTAGACCTTGGTGATCAGCTTTATGTGGAGGAAGTGGTCAAATAAGGGAATAGACCTCGGTGGCTAGCTTTAGGGATGTAATCTATGGTTTTCAAAAGGGACAGGGAAGGGGGAAGGGCAAGGCCTGCCAGGGCCATGTTTGCCATGATCCAGCCCACTAGAACCTTTTAAAATGGTATTTCAGTAGGAATAGAGAATGGAAGACCTACATTTAAATACTTTAGACTAAAGAAAAACAAAACAAAGTAATAATTTAAAAGGGATAACGATGAACTTAGCTGAGGTAGAACAACAACCCAAAAAAACAGGGAACCATGGTTATAAACACGTTCAACATGAATGATGCCTATGGGTAATATTGCTGTGCAGAATGGATAAGGCAGATAGATCATGACCAGTGTGCTGTGCAGTCTTAGCCAAAATTCTTTCCACCCTACCCAGCCGTGACTCATTATGAGGCAGTCCAGATGTGGGCAGTGACCTTTGGAATGAGTACGAAGACTCTCAGAGGCACCAGGGCTCGCAAGCACTGGAAAACTGTTTCTTTTTGGTGATACAAAAAGGAATGTGAACTGACTGGGCTGGAGAAGAGAAGGGAGAATGTGGTTCAGTCACTGCTGTTGTTTGGCTTTCTCCCCCCAGGAAGAGATGGGAACGGCTGTCTATTCACCTTAAATACCAAAGTGGCAACAGAGCAAAGAAATGACTCCACCCGAGTCTAACTTAGGGAACTACTGAGTTTACTGCTGTTACTTGTAGCATATAAGAAATCCCAGGAAGATGGACTATTGAAAAGCCCATCCAACTGTATCATGGATACTCCTTTATAACTTGTAAGCATCTTGTGTGATTAGAGTCTCCTTTCCCTGGCAATTGTTGACTGCTATTACTGGTGAGGTTACCCATGAATGTTCTGGGCTTCTGGACTTTTCTGGAACCTTGAAAGTTTCATTTATTTCTCTGGTCTCAGGAGTCTACCTTCTTCTAGCAGGGGATGTTTCAATTCAGAGGACATAGCTACACAACACATCCGCAAGGTTAGGGTGTGCTTTCGTGCTGAAGGTAATGCTACACACCTCCTTTGTTCTAAGTGGGAGAAGCTGAAGCAGGCGAGCTTCAGAGAAAGTAACGGGGATTTGACTGTGCACTGGAACCACACTACCTGGGTGCTCAGACGTGAGCATCATCTACTGAGGGATGGCGAGATGCTTTGATCCGAGCTGATAACTAAGTAGAGCAAAGGCAAATACTGTCTCTGGCTCCTCTCAAGATGAGCTGAGAAGCAGGGCTGTGACTATCTAGACACTCACATCCTCATCCTCACCCCTACTTCCTCTGGGGTACTTTCTTTCATCAGGAGAGGGGAATATCACAGAACAGAAGGGCCAAAAGTTCTTTAGGGGTGCTAGAAGCAAACACTTCAAAACCACTGAAGGTGTCAAGTCTTTTTTCTTCTTCTGAGCGTTGCTTTCTCAGACTTGCCACCCTGATTTTTGTCTATTGCCTTGATGAGTTTGCATTATCTGACATGTAGGAAATTCCAGTTTAGACTTCCTTAGAGCAAGAGATTAAAATGATGGACCACACTATTGACTCTAGTTCCAAATTCACAGACAAGACTCCATGATGTCTGAATTGGGTCAACCCTTCCATGGACTAGAGTGGGAAGTACTTGGGCTGAGGATGGTCAGAAGATCTACAAACCAAGGTGGTCATGTGATCTTGGTGGTATTTCTAAAGTTTGTAGGTTGGAGTACTAACCTTCACTGACTCAGAATATGGCTCTATTTGGAGATAGCATTTGAAGAAATAAGTTAAAATGTGGTGTCAGGATGGACTCTAATTCAACTGGACTAGTATCAGTCTTTCCTTCCTTCCATCCTTCTTTCCTGCTCTCTTTCTTTTTTCTTTCTTTATTCCTCTCTCTTTTTCTTTCTCTCAACCCCCTCTCTTCTCTCTCTCTTTCTCTCTCTCTTTCTTCCTTCCTTCCTTCCTTCCTTCCTTCCTTCCTTCCTTCCTTCCTTCCTTCCTTCCTTCCTTCCTTTCTCTCCCTCTTTCTTTTCTCTCTCTCTCCTTTCTATTTTATAATTCTATATAATTCTAAGCCTAGAACCTAGGATCTCCTGTGACTAGGTGAAGCTTTCTCACTGACTGCACCTCTAGGCCATGAGTGGACTAAGTCTTTCTAAGAAAAAGGCAAACAAACAAACAAACAATAAAAGCAGGAATTCATGTATGCTGAAAAAGTCCCTGTATAGATAAGGCAAGAAAGAGCCTTTCTGTAGGCCAGGTAGAAATCTCAGAAGAATCCAAACTTTCCAAATTGCTTATTATGGAAAAATACTATTGTTTAAGGCTTATGACCTACAGCTGTTCAGTCCCAAAGAAATACACAGGAGTCTACATTAATTATAAACTAGTTGACCTATTAGCTCAGGCTTCTAAATAACTCTTAGAACTTACATTACATTCATGTATATGTTAGCTGTGTGGCTTGATACCTTTTACCAGTGAGGCATTCTCATTTTGCTCCTATTTGTCTGGGTGACGACTGCAGACTGAGTCTTTCCTCTTCCCAGAATGCTCTTGTTCTTGTTGCCCCACCTCTACTTACTCCCTGGCTACTGACCAATCAGTGTTTTATTTAAACAATACAAGTGACAGGGTTCAAGACCATTGTCCCAGAGCACAGCAGTGTTCCTAAATCATTGCTATACTCGTGGTTAGAGTAGAAACTCCAGGCAAGAGGAAGCAACAGTATTTTGCAGTTCCATTCTGGCTGTTGTAATAGAAAAATCTACCAGAACCATGGCCATTTCTTTCCTTTCCACACCTCGCCAGTAGTCAGAACTGTGAATCTTTTTCTTGTTCTGTTGTAACCCCCTGTAACTACTGCTGGTGGAGCTGTGTTCTAGGTTCACAACCTCTCTGCCGTGAATGTCAGTGAAGATGGTATTCCTGCTGGCTTTGCAGTGCTTGGAGGGATATAAACCTACTGGGACCCTTTGCCCTGAAGTGAGCACATTGCTTTCTCAATTTTCTGCTTGATTTGGACCAGGACAGGCTGAGCTGGGATTGATCGGCAGTGAGAGCCCAGCTTTTGGCATTAATGCATCTCACCTTCTAACTCCATGGCTACACAGAGTCTTCTCCATTGCTAAAAACCTTTCTAAAGGCTTAGAGACAAGGCTAGATATTTCAACTGTTGTTTACAGAGGCTGGGAATATCTTTGATGTGTTGTGAGCAAACCATTCAATTCAACACTATTTTCTAACATACCAGAACCAAAGTAAGATTTCTTTTCTCTGATTTTATTTGGAAAAAAATAATTCTAATATCCTAAAATTGTTGATGACTTTTTACTTGGATGATCACCCCTATCTGAAATACCTGAGATCAGAAATATGTTAAGAATTTGGATTTGCTGTAGGAGTGAAAGTTATAATATTTTAATGTACATAGTGAGCTATTTCAGGAATGGGACACAAGCCTAAATGCAAAATTCAGTCATGTTTCCTATACATGTGCTACCATAGCCTGGAGACAATTTCATGCTGTATTTGAAATCATTTGTATATGAAATAAATTTTCATATTAAGGAATTTTCTGCTTGTGATATTATGTAAGCATCCTAAAATTTTGTGAATTTTAACATTTTGGATTTCAGATTGTTAGGTGAGGTATCTTCAATCTGTGTTTTAAAATAGAATCCTGGATTTTTTTTCTCCTCCTCCTGCTCTCTCTCTCTCTCTCTCTCTCTCTCTCTCTCTCTCTCTCTCATGTGTGTGTGTGTGTCTGTGTGTCTGTGAGTGTGTACTGGATACTGAATCCAGAGCCTTATCCATCCTAGGAAAGTGTACACTGAGCTACTCTTCCAGACGTCATTATTTCACTTAATAGTCTAACATATAGTTTTTAAATAAAGCAACTAAGGCTTTGAGTTTAAATTACACCCAAATTTTAAAGTTTGTGACTAGTACAAGCTGACCCCATTTCTAACAAGCCCACCAGTTTAGATTGGCATCTCCAGACCTTCAATACACCAGTGCTGAATTGACTGGATTAAATAGCCTTTCTATTACAGAGACCTAACACACGCTGAGTCTATTCATGCAATAGACCCTGTCATGAATACTGCTGCTACTGCAGCTGCAACCAACTTCTATCCCAAATTCCTAGCCAAGAAGGTTACTGAACAGAGCTTCAGGGAGATTCAAAGCCCACAAGTGTCATTAAGGATTAAGGTATATAGCTAATCTTGGCTCAGCCATGCTATAGCTTAAAAAGGTGAGGTGTTTGGATGCATTTGCCATGCTAAGGAGAGAACAGCCGAATGTTAACCAGAACATAAATCATGCTGACAGATGGTCTGCCTGGCTTGGTCTCTTAAACAGCCTCTTCCTCTCTTACCAGTACATTATTGTGTATCTATTAGTATAAAGAGGATAACATAAGATCCGGTGGGCTTAGGTGGGAACCAGGGCAGCCTTTTAATATCTGGAAGGAAAGGTTAGGCTCCACAATTATAATTGCCTCTGGTCTGCTAGCCCAGAAAAGCATCCCCTTTCTTTGTATCACAGCAGCCCACCCCATCAGTACACTTAAAATATATGCTCACATTCTGCCTGGCAACCAGGATAGCTTGCAATCACAGCCTCACACACAGCACTGGAAATGGCTACCGCCAACCAGTCAGATAAGCATTCACTCTGAGGGTAGCTGCTGTCCCTTGACTTTATTTTTGTTGGCTCAGTGGGCTGATTCTAATTTGGACTAGGCAAAATTTAGCTTGTCTGAGGCTGGTGGGCAGGTGTTGATTTTTGTAACTGGGCTTTTTGAATTCTTGGGCTATCTAGATTTTCCAGGCTGCCATCACCTTACCAGGAAACTGTTTTGTGTTGTAGCAATGTGGTGTCTTGGCAAATCCTTTCATGTAATGGTTTGATTGACAGTGCCTTGGCTAGGGTGTGTGTGTGTGTGTGTGTGTGTGTGTGTGTGTGTGTGCACGCGCGCACGCACGTGTGTGTGTTTGTGCATGTGTTTGTGTACACGCGTGTGTGAGTTAATCTCACACACAGGTAGAAAAAGATGACCTCACTCACAAATCATGGTGGTGAGGAAGAATAGAACAAAGAAACCCATGATAAAGAAGTTAAACAGGGTGAGCAAACGGGGAGAAAATGTGACAGTTCCTTTCTTCCTCCTTCACGAGCACCCACTCAGTGCTGAGCTGTCATCAAGCATCTCACTGAATTCTTAGACCTAGAATTTGAGGTTAGCTTCATAGCTGCTTCATGGACAAGGAGACAGAGCCAAAGTCACGCTGATTATAAATGGGGCTGGGAACCAATATAGGCTAATCACACCCCAATACTCACACCTCTGTCTTCTATGATGAACTGTCACATTTTTTGCAACACATTCTGCTTTTCCTTTTCAGGAAAACAAACTGATCAGTAGTGAGGGGAGGTGAAATGCTAGAAGTGATCAACAATGTCTCCTTTCCTGTTGTGTTCAGTGGACAGTTAGATGCCACGGCACTCAATGCTCTTCATGGATTCTTAGAATACCCAAACTCAATACTCTTGATATATTCTACAACTCCAAGAAGGAAGTTATCCACTCAGGAGAGCATCCTCTGTCTGGAGACCCAAGGCACTCCTATTTCTTTCTTGGGATAGAGGGGAGGTTCAAGGTAAAGCCAATTGCTTATAAAAACCCAAGATGTGTAATGTGGTGACACATTTCTGGCTTGTTTTAAATGAAGTCTTCATGGTTTGTTAATATTTTAGTCTTCCAAGTCTTGCAAGATTGGGAAATGAGCCAAGATAATTTGTAATCTTGATGACAAGAGTCCTGGGACTGGACAAAATTCTGATACTGTTTTGGCCTAAAATATTAGTATCAAATCACCTGAAGATCTGAGTACAGATGGCAGAATAGACCTCAGGGGCATAGCCTAGAGACTATTTACTGATTTAACCAATCTGCAGTGCAATAGCTTCTTTAAAAATTCATATGCCCTTGTGTTCAAGAGCCTCCCCCAAAAGGGTCCTGAAAGAGATTAGGCAGTTGGGGGGATGGATATCAAGAGGCGGGAAGATACTCACTTGGAAGAATTTATATCTCTGTGGCTGAGCAGAAGACTATGGGAGCAGCAGAAGGGTGGGAGGAAGAGTGAAGGAGGAAAATTTATATACAGGACAGGTTATTTTGGGTTTTCCATGATGTCATTGTATATGTTTAAACCTAATTTATGAAATGGTTTTATATTTTATGATTTCTTTTCCATTTTCTAGTATAACTACAATTTGTTCAAAGTAGAATAAACACTTTTTAAAAATCACCCATCCTAACAATTAAAATTAGATATTAAAGTTTGGCTGATGGCTGCTTGTTGGCACACAGAAGAATTCCTCTTTGTTATAGCCAAACTCACTGAGGTCACTGCATTTTCTCTACTTGCCCAGGTAGCTGCATAGTTACATTTTTATAACTAACCCAGTTAGCTGCTGAGAAGTAAAACTACCCAACTGAAGAAGGCTGACAGCACTTGGGTTGTGTTCCTTTCTTCCCGGTATTCTTCCTGTTTCTCCAGAGACCTCACTGCCACTGGGCAACTCCAGCAAGTTACAAACACCTCCTCCCCATTGCAAATGCATGGTGCTCCTCATATCATTGTTAGACATTGGTCTTTTCAGAGAGTACTATGGAATCTACTTCCCAGTGTCATTGCAGGTGGTCTTCTATTACTGAAGACAGTGGTGGTAATTTCGTGGCAGTCCCCAAGTAGGAATAGCAAGGCTAGACCATTCTTTGGGATTTGCAGGAAACTCTTGAAAAGCTATTATCGCTGAGACAGTTGCCACTTTTTAAGGTGGAAACAGTAATGATAATTAACAAGCTTATTGTCTAGATGATGTGAGTTGTTGCTTGGCAAACGCCTGGCATCTACAAGATACTTGGCAATAGATCTGATGTCCTTGGAAATATAACAACTTTGATTCAACTCTGTTTTCAAGAGGTATGCTGAAAGCCTAATTCCAGATGCATGCAGACATGTACAGAAAGAGATGTAAGCTCACCACAGTATCACCTCTAATTGAAACCATTAATTACTGAAGAATATGGGAATGGTTAACAATGAAGTCACTACCACAAGCCACACTCCAAAGTCACTAAAAAATACTTGGTATGATTTTATTTGGTGAAAAGAAAAAGAAAAGTTTGATATAGGTTATGCCATATGTAGAATAGGTTGCTAATCAAAGATAGTGTTAGTTACCCCTCCAGATATTAATGCAGGTGTATGAAGCCAGGTCATTGAAAGGCACTTCATAAAAATACAGACCCTCGACAAACTGCACAAGTTATAAACTTCTGGTTTTGTTTTCTAAACCAGAATGTATAGATATTAGAAAATTATCTCTAATTTTGTTGATAGAAATTTTAATAAAAATCTTGGAGAAAAACATTTAGTTTTCTTGAGACAGGCTCTCTAACTCAGGCTGGTCTGGAAGTGAGGTAGCCTAGGCTGCTGTTGAGTTCACAGACCTTGAGTTAGCTTCTTAAGTGCTGGGAATGTCTTTACAGACTCATCCAGAAGAATATTTGACTACTCTCAAAGACCTATTTCAATGTAATGAAGCGGACATTCAAGATTAAGTGCCATACTCTCAGGCTAAAGCAACACTAGCATTTTGTTTGTTTTGTAATGCTGGAGATTGAATACAGGATTTTGTGCAGCTAGGTGAGCATCCTACCATTGAGCTGTATTCCTGTGAAACTTACAAATCTTGAAACGGCAACTTCTATTTCTTTTTTAAAATAAACACTTCAAAATGAATGTGAACATTCATTGCTTTGTATGACTTAAAGCCCCTACACGTGTACATCATTAAAGGCATTCGCTCCAGATCATTCAGCACCTGTTTATAAAGGATTTTCCTGGTGCTAGCACCTTGCTTGTTCCATCACAGGAGCCATCTCTCAGAATTTAGAGGGTAATGTATCACCCCTAATCAAAGAAAAGGAAAATGGGCGGTGCATTTGGTTGTCTCTCTGGACAGGATGAGAATTGAGGCTTCTGTCTCTAACATTGCATGTCACTTCTGCCCTGTGGACAGCAGCTGAGTCAAAGCTTTAGGACAGATTTTAGACCCATCATCCATGTTCATCAGCCTTCCTCCTCAATACAAATCACTCCGACTAAACACATGTATCCGAAGTAAAAATCAATTTGACTTCTAATACAGCTTTAAGAAAAGTCTCCCTACTTCTGTCTGTAATCAGGTTACTATTGATAAACCTTACCCATAGGAAAATTTTGGAGCTACCCAAAATATAGAAGGAAGTCAGATTGTGTTGGTTAATTTTAACTGTCAACTTGACACAGCCAAGCATCATCTGGGAATAAAGTCTTTATGAATAATTGTCTACGTTAGGTTGGTATGTGGATGACTGTCTTGATTGCTAATTGAGGTGAGAACGAGCCCATTGTGGGTGGAACCACTTCCTAGGTCTTAAACAGTGTGAGAGGGGATAGGTGCAGAAAGCAGCAAGAATCCATGTACTCTTCCAGTTTGAATGTGAATCTGATGTTTAGCTCTCGCCTTGTCTTTTCCAACATAGTAGGCTGGAACCTGGAAGTGTAAACCAAAACATTCTTTCCTCCCCTAACTTACTTTTGGGTCAGGGTACTTTAACACAGTAACAGAAATAAAACTAGGACAAAAGTTAACCTAATGTAATTTAATAATTTAAGTAGTTTTGTGTTTAAGTTTACTTTGTTTGTTGCACTGATGTGGTCTAACAACAGAATGCTGTTTGTGGTCTCATACAGAGAAGAGAAGACGCTTGACTTGTTCACATTAGTAAGATTTTTTTGTTGCATTATATTAGTAAGATTTGTTGTTATATGTAGTAAGAAATTTGTGTGACAATATTCTTGGGCAAAATAAGTTCAGGGAGGAAAGATGGATCTTCGGTCAATTTTTGATATTTCATTGCATCGTTATTGGCAAGGCAGAGTGGCAAGCAACATGGTATTTAAGAAGCAGAACTAGAGAAGAAACATGCTAATGGGTTTCCTTTTGCTTCCTCTTTTTCATCTGGGGCTCCCATACTCTCTTAAATACTTCGGAAATGCCTTTATAGACTTAACCAGATGAGCATTTGACTGATCTCATAGGGAGGCTTGCTTCAATGTAATCAAGTTGACAGTTCAGATTAACCAATAGACTCTTTCGAAAGAAGAAGGTGTCTACTGCAAAGTATAATATAGAATAATGTGTGGTTGGTAAAGTCCTTTAAGGATGTCCAACAGACTGAAAAGAGGCGTCCTTTATCCCTTTTTCTACTCTGCTTCACAGCATTTAGGGCGTTTCTGAAGTGCATCAGGATACACAATGCCAACCATCTGCAAGAGAAGTTGACAGGGAGAGAGGAATTTGTTTCTTAAGAACTGTCAGGTGTATTTTTCTTAAGAGGTTTTTAGAGGAAGTTTTAAATAACCGTGTTTGTATGCATCAGAAAAGGAAGCGCTGGTTGGAAGGCATGGGTAGTTCTGATGATACTAGATAGTGGAGAAGCAAGAGAGTGGGTAAGGAAAAACACGGCACACTGCAGGGCAGATAAAGACTCTCTTGGAAATTTTTTGATGCAGAAAGAAGTTGAGAACACACGGCTTCAAACTGCTATTGGAGGTGAGTGGGAGTATTTTTCTTGGGAAGTGTTCTTTTTTTGTAGCTGTAAATATATCAGAAACCAATATAAGTTTTAAAAAAGCAGAAATACCAAATATACTAACAAAAAAGGCACAGTAGCATTAAAAGGTAGCATCAAATGTGCTAGACATAACTAACCAATCCTACAAAATTTCAACCTTTATGAGCATAAATCTGCCAAATGCAGCCTGCTTGTGGCAGCTAAGTTGTAGCTAAGCAGTTTTATGGTGATGGTCCTGGGGCTTCAATTGTCTCCTATAACCAGACAGACATCAGGTCTACCTGAGTTTTCACTATTGTAGAGTAGAACAAATGTTTTAAAGGGAAGTGAGAGTTGAAAATTTATTAAAGTCATAACGGGTTCTTCTTTATGGATACTTTCACTGTAACTTAATGGCTTCCACAATATAGTTACATTTTATAAAATGGATCGTACACCTCTCGTTAGTGATGCTCACCTTCTGTATAATTATGGCTTCCTCATAGTGATGAGTTGGAAGCGTCTGTGTTGAAATGGACCTATATGGCTCGGCAATGTAGAATGTTCATTTGCCCAAATTAGTTTTGTTCTCAATAGCCACCACAGTATAAGTTCGAAACCACTAATACAAATAACAATAGTATCGATATGTATTGAGCCCATATCACACCTTACACGTCTCAATGGAAAGTCTAAGGATTAGTGCTGCACAAATGTTATTTTATTATAAACCACTGAGGTAGTGTCATTATCATTTCTGCCTTTCCTAGACGAGAAACTGATATTTGAACAGGTTGTTTTAATTTAGGACCACACAGCCATTAAGAGTGGATTTGACTTCAAACATCTCATATTAGACTCTAAGCTCTTCATTCTAAGAACTACGTGAAAGAATAAAATTATTTGAATAATTCCTTTCATTGTTATTTCACTGGGAACAAAGGAGATTTGTTAATTATTAGATTTATTAGCCAACGTGGGTAGGCAGACCCACGGTATTTGTGTGGTATGAAAGTGCTCTGTTTTTTATTCAGTTTATATTTTGTGAGCCAGAGGCATAGAATCTTGGCAGTACCAGGGGATGTTCAACCGCAGCGAATTGAGATAAAGCATCACTGTCTTGGGAGTAATGGACGCTCCAGCAAGGGCAATTTCTCATCCAGTGAGGTTTTAGGTTGTTTCACCCGCTGTCCCTGTTGTAGTGTACATGCTTGGTAAAGAACTTTATGATATGTGCTGTATTCTCTCTCGGGGAAGACTGGTCAGGCAGTCCAATTATGGAACTCCGCAAAAGCCTGGAACCCAGATTTCGAGCATGGCCTGAGCCTGTGTCTCTATTTGTTGTCAAGCTGAGAGTACATTAACTTTTGTATGAAAAAGTGTATGTGTGGGGTCCATGAAGGACTATATATATATAAGCAAGGAATCTGTCCGTTTTCTCTCTTGATTAGTCAATCACTCATCTGCATTCATTGATACTACGTTTGCAATTTCAATCATTAATGGCTTAAAAACAGCTGTAAAAATGTGTATTTATTGAACACATGCAGACGTCTTTCTCACCATCATTCCCTACCAGAAACAAGATAGCAACTGTTCATAAAGGACAGTTCAATTTACAATGCATTAGCTATTACAAGTAGCCTAGAGATGGTGCAGAATGCACAGAAGGCTGTGTCCAGGCTATGCGCAGATGCTGCTATATCTTATAAAGCATTTGAGCATCCATGGATTTTAGTGTCTGTAATAGAGAATGTTGAAGTGAGAACCAATAAATGGTAGATACTGTGACATGTGCTTTCCTTAAAAATAGAAACCTTATCATTTTCTTTGGAATGGGCATTTTATGATGTTAGCTAATGAACTGTTATTTTCTGATATTTTATTATTAGTGCATGTAAGTACATGCATGTGCATGTACATATATACATGATGCATTATGGGGCATGCCTGCCACAGCCTGTGGGTGGTGGCCAGAGGACAACTTTGTGTAGTTGGTTCTCTCCTTCCACCTTTATGTGGGTTCTGGGGATCAAACCCAGGTTACCAGGTTTGTGTGACAAACACCTTTACCTCTTGAGCCATATTGCTGTCCTCGGGAACTCTTTTTAAGATGCCTGTAAAAGCACATGCACACAGTGAGAGCATCCCTAGGCATATATAAGAAGGCCAGCTAAGCCTAAGTATAAGATTGAGGGAAAGCTGGAAATCAGTGTTCCTCCAGGGTTTCTGGTTCAAGCTCTTGTTTGAGTTTCTATTCTGACTTAGCACAATGATGAATCATAACCTTTAAGTCAAAATAAATCTTTCCCTCCCTTGCTTTGGTCAGAAAGTTTTCTCATAGCAAAAGAGCTGAAACTAGAATATACTGGTAAGTGGAAGCTAAACTTTTCATGCATATTAGCACATAATACCATACACAAAGATACATATGTTCAAACATACACATAGGCATATATTTATATACACACACACGAACTACACATAGATACACACATAGCACATAGACACATGCATAACACATAGACACATACACATAGCCACACACATGCACACACATACACATACACAGGCATGCATGCACACACACCATGCACATACATGTTTCACAGTAATTCCATGACATAAGTGCAATGTAAGGTTAGTACATGAGAGACCCATGGCTGGAAAGGCAAGATGGCTGTACAATGTAGGATAAGGAAGACAGATCCATTTACTTATTAAAATTGCAAAGTTTGTGTTGTATGGTATTTCGTCATCCGGACTCATCAGCACTGAAAGGGTTAAAGAAGAGCGGGGGGGGGAAAGAAAGGTGAGCTGTGCACTTCCAAGGGTTTTATTTTAACTTAAAAATATACACTTATCCCAATGTGGTGGCATATATTTATAGTCCCAGCACTTGGGATGCTGAGACAGGAGAACTGTCATGAGTTTCCTTACCTGGAAAGACCCTATCTCAAGAACACCAAAGAAGAAAGTGTGCATTCATGCTGGAATTCCTTAGTTATTATGTAACAGTAGGCCAGCGCAGAATATAGATTCAATTGTATTGTTACGGCAAGACAATTATAAAGCGAAGCACAATTAATAAAAACTCAGAGACAAGTATTGGGGTTCAACCTAAGGACCAGAAAAATAAAGCAGCCAACCACTGGCTCTTACCTCGACCTCAGTCCAAAAATGTGATCTTGTTTCCAGAAAACTTCAGAATGAAACAGATTGAGAGCTGTCTCCTCCTGTTTTATGATCCTCTTTAGTTCTTGGATTAAGGGTGTGCACCACTACAGCCTGGTTTCTATGGCAAGCTAGTGTGGGATTAAAGGTGTGTGTTATTGTGGCTACTGGGATTAAAGTGGTGTGTCATTGTTGCCTGGTCTGTAAGGCTGCCTAGTGTGGCTGTTTTACTCTCTGATCCTCAGGCAAGCTTTATTTATTAAAATACAAATGATATGCCACTACAGTAAAGGCAGCATTTTCCTTTGTAGTTTGTTTTTTCTTGTTGATATAATTTTAAAAGAAAATTATGACAGATACCAAACTGGTTGTTACCAGTATGGGGCAAAGCTTTTTAATCCTGGGAATGGTAAAGGTAGAATTGCCTGGGACTTACTAACTACAGGCCTGTGTATTATTATACAGAATGGATTTAAGGGTGATTAGTGAGGTTAGTGTCAGTGAGGAACTCTACAGTGTGGTTATCAAAGGAGCTCAGTCACCTTACAGAAGTTGCTTAGCACAGGGACCCAAGACCTGCTCCATCATATCTAAGAATACATGCAGATCAAATCTGGTCTGCCTGATTATTTGCAAAAGCTTCATATTTTGAATCATTTGTATCTAAATTTGTCTATGGTTCCAGTTTCTGACTTTAAAACATGAATAGAAGGTTAGGAGTACTCAGCAATGAGAGAGCATGTACTTACTATGATGTCAGCATTTGCTGTCCTCCCTCACAAACAAAATAGATGATAGATAGATAGATAATAGATAGACACACAAATGAAGCAAAGTAAGTCTTCAAAGCTGAATTTAAAGTCATACAGTGAATTTTCCCAAAGAAGAATTTCTGAAGCTGCCTCCTTGAGTCTGGGCTCATACATCAGCTGCAGAGCTGCTGGGCTGCCAGACCACTGGGCTGCTGGGCTGCTGGACCACTGGGCCGCCAGGCTGCTAAGCTACTTGACAACTGGGCTGCCGGGCTGCCAGGCTACTAAAGAAGGGGAAACAGCTGACTCAAACCTGCTTTTGATAGAAAGTGCTAGTTTAGTTTTCCCGGTGCTGGTGTTTCTCAGCACGTGACATATGGACCACGTGTTATAAGATACTAGCTTAGTGTGCAGGTTTGGGAGTTCAATAGCTTTAGGAATGGGTCCTAGGACTCATGAGGCTGGTATGAACAAAGCAAAATTTGAGAAAGTCATGCCATATCTGTAAGACCTTGCATAATCTGATCTTACCCACTGTTTACACAAATAAACAGAAAATGCCTTGGACCTGCAGTATTAATTCTGACTTCATCTGTACTAGGCTGCTGGAAAATCCCTCCAACCTCTACTCATACCTGTTTCTCTCTGACTTCCTTGGTTCCCCCGTCCCCTATATACTGAACTTCTGAGCATACACCATCCAAAATTGTAATTACATTTTCACCCATGTGTATCTCAGGACAAATCAGGAGGTTTTATTCACCTGTGTTTTCCCAGCCTCACTCCCCATGCTTGGCAAATACCACTCAATAAATATTTGCTGGACGAGCGAGCAAATACCCCGGCAAACACAATTTCCATTCCGTATCCCACCATGCTCGGGCTGGAAGCATGACTGAGTGAGCTGCCTTGCATTTCCCCGGGTGTGCAATGCTTTCTTTCAGCCCCAGGTAGAGGAAATGGAGAAGAGGTTTTCTTCACGAACGACCCGTGCAAACCTTCTACCAGTTTTGAAAGAGGGATCAAAGGCAGAGCCCTGAGTAGCCAGCTCTAGCCTTTGTTACTACTTTCCTTTTACAGATAAGGGCGGAGGAGGATTTTCTGTCTGTCTCACCGCAGACTTTGATCTCACTCGGTTGATGTGAATGATACCTTGTCCACTGCACATTACTCGGGACTTATATAAAGCAATAAAGAGACATCTGTGAGGCAGCCAGGTGACGCTGAGGAAATGTATGGGCTTATGTCATTAGGTGTAATGGATTCTCAGCAGATACTGGGCTGCGTGCATAATGTGATTATTGGAGTACCAGCGCAGATACTTGGTTACAGTAGGTGATTGCATTATTTTGCCACTTTCAGACTTTTTAAAGGGAAGCCTGCGCTCTCTTATTGGATTTGTGATTCCGACTCAGATTCAGCACATTTCCCCAGGGTCACCTTCCATCGGGCCATGCATCTCATTGGCCCTGCCTGACAGCCTGACCCAAAATGCTTCCGAGCAAGTGCCTGAGCAAGCCCTTTGTGGTTACAGAGACTGCTTGGAGAAGCAAGAAGAAAGTCCTTGGAGAACACAGAATCTGATTTTGTAGTTCCCGCTGGCAGGTTTCCCAAAAGAAGCAGGGAGATACTGGTGATGGTGTTAGGTGAGTCAAAGATGCAAATTTACATTTTGGCTTGAATACTTATTAGGATAAAATACAAATGCCCTGAGAGAGAAGATTTCACCGATTTGACATTTGTAGAGAAGTTAAGGCACCTACTCCGGTTTAGAAATAACTCATCCTCCACCTTTGGGGGTCAACCGAGTGCAACAGCAATAACCTATATTAGCGGTTCTCAACCTATGGGTGGCAGCTTACATGAATTACAGGTATTTTTAGTAAGATAGTTAATACTCTGAATTTTTGGGACTTTTTCAGGCATCTTTACTGTTATTCTACCTTTCCCCTCGTTCTGTATTTCTCAGCCTGCTTCCTCCCTACTTAAATCCCCACCTCCTTATTTCTTCATTTATTTGCTCAGCTTACAGTAGCCCGCTGTTCTCGCTGTTGCATCCCCATTCCTCCTTCCCTGACAGGTTATGTCCTCATTTCTGAAGACTTGAAGCTAGGAACTTCATGAGAGAGAATAGTCAACATTTATCTTTCTGGGTCTGAGTTACCTCATTCTATGTGACTTTTTTGTGTAAGTGTGCTAGCCCACTTACCTACAAATTTTACTTTTCTTTACAGATGAATAGTATTGTATAGTGTTTATGTACAATATTTTCATTATTCATTCATCAGTTGAAGGACACATTTAGGTTGTTTCCATTTTCTGGCTGTTGTGAATAGCCAACAAAGGGGAAGTTCAGGAAGCCCCAACTCTACACAAAGAACTGCAGACAATGAAGGAAGGTACGGTAAGGCTGTGAGTTTAGCTCAGACAGCTATTTTCTGATGAATATTTTTCAGATACTGTTCACTGGATAAGTTATGTTGTGGGGGGTGTTGCAAGGTTAAACAACAGGCATTTGGGGAAGTTTCCTGAATCTCTGAAAAGACCGTGGCCTCTTCTGTCATCTCGTAGGGAACTCTTCTTCAGCCTCATTGGTGTCACAGTAAAAATGAGTGACCTCTTTGGGCAAGATTTCTAGGTCTGTTCATAGATCCCCACCCCCCACACACAACAGCTCATCTCTTACAAGACTAAGAACAACAAGGAAACTTCATCGGAAAACTGTTGTTTGATTCAAGATGGCTCTGTTGATTTCTCATGACATGAATGTGTGAGGTGCTTGCGAGAACTCTACCAGTGAGATGACATTTTTTTAAAGTTACCCTACTATCTATTCTGGTGAGTTTACATATAAACGTGTGAATACACGAATACATATTGCTTATATTTCTCAATGTTATATAAACTTACATTGACGCAAAGCTCAATCCCTCCCTCCCTTCCTTCCTTCCTTCCTTCCTTCCTTCCTTCCTTCCTTCCTTCCTTCCTTCCTTCCTTCCTTTCTTGCTTCCTCCCTTCCTTCCTGTCTCCTTTCTAGACATAGTGCCTCTTCTCAGTGTCAGGTGTAATGACCTATTTCCTAGGACAATAGGAATGAGCTAAATATTGATTAAGTTTCACAACCTGATAAATAAAACCTGGTAATGTCTCTGAAGCCTTTCCTCGGATCTTTGGGGAAATCTCAGAATACCAGTAGCTTCCAATCTCACAGCTGTAATCTTTCTAAATTTAACACGACCTGCATGGTCTACGAAGAGTCTTGTTCTCTAAAACCCCAAGGCTGAAGAGAAAAGACATTTGGAAGAAGGCACTATAGAGTTTTCCCAGCCTCAATGAAGGTATATGATGTTTCTTACATGTGTTCTTCGGCGCGACTCATTTGCTACTAAGGCTAGAAGTGATTTCAGAACTGAAAAATATTCCTTAACCACTGAAAATGGCAGTTTTTTCTCTTCATTTACTTTTTTCCACACTAGCTTCCGGGAAGGGATAGGTCAGACCATAAGTAAGTGATGGGAGTCATGCACCTCTTGAGCTTGTTTACTTATTTGCCTGTGCATGTATTAATGTATGTGAACATCTGCGTGGGTACACATGGAGGCAAGAAGTGGGTATCAGATCACTGGGATTCGGGCAGCCATTTGTGGGTGCCCAGGTTGCTATGTTGGGTGCTGTGATCTGTACTTTGGTTGTCATGGTTGTCTAGCAAACATTCCTAACCATCAAGCCATCTCTTTTTCCAATTAAGCACATTTCATATATGACACACATTCCAATCCTGTGGAAAATTGCTGTATTATATCAATGAATTTGAGAAATTTCTCAAAATTCAGTCACAAAGCTGTTTCAAAAATCTTTGATTTTTTTTTGTTTGTTTTCTAAAGATTCCTGGTATTCATAGTGCACTGTGGGATCTCCACGGAACTGAAAAATACAGACTTAGAAGGCAGACAGGGAATTGCTCTGAGCACTAGAATGGGCAATAATGTTAATCTCCACCGGGCCCACAGAAACTGGGGCAAGAGAAGAGACTTGTGATGGAAGCTAGGCAGTAAATAACAGTCTAGCTCGCTTCGTTCTTCAGTGCCACCTTGATGAGCCGGAGTTCTTTTTCATTCCGTTGACGTGCGTCTTTCCGCCTCAGCAATGTAGTTATGTACCCTAATTACTGCTTAGTTTGATTCGACGGCCTTATTCTATTAGATAAGATGTGTTAATTACTCTGACGGCGTTTTGTGGCAATAATGGCTTGGTGTTACATTAATAATTTCGAGATCATGAATAATATGCAGCACCTCTGTGTCTGAGCTGTTCTTAATTTGTTTCAGCAGTGCTGAAGTGTTTAAAATGCAGTTTCAAGCATGTCTTCTCAAAGGAGGAGGGTGATGTGTGGATCGAGAAGCCTTTCTTTTATTCTGCTCTTAACTCTATCCCCGCCATCCTAGGTAGTGGGATTGTGTACCCAATTAGTGAGGTAAAAATCCAATTTTATTTTATTTTTAAGAATGCAAGTAAATCAAAACAAAGTCTTTGCTGACAAATGAAGGTGAAGAGTAGAGCGATATAAATTTTGTGAAGTTGTTTTCTTATAATGAAGCCCAGGGGATATAATTTTACATCGGGATTTTTTTTTAATGCCCTGAGTTTCCTCAGAAAGTCATGTTTCTCCTTCTAAAACTGTTCTCTTCCTCATCTGCATGATAAATGAGGAGTAGACACAGGCTCTGTCTACCTGTCCAGTATCCATTGCTGTAGATGACAGTGCCTTTGTTGAACAGTCATTTCTGAGGGACAGATAGGCACGTTCTCCTATCACGGGAACAGGGGCTGTCTGAAAGTGGACTATGATGTAAACTAGTCCATCTCTTTTCATCTGAGGGTTCTTAGAGTGACTGGGGAGGGTGTGGACTAAGAACAAGCAACATAAACTTTTAAGTGACTGACAATAATGTGTCCCAGTGAAGGGAAAGTTTATTATCACAGCAGAGAAGCAGGGCAGGCAGGAGGAGTCTGAAAGCAATCTGTGTTGGCAAAATTTAAGTCCCTGCATACGGTCAGGCTTCTAGTCAATTGCTGTTTGCTTTTTAACCATTGTACACTCAAATATTTCAATGACTTTTGTTTTAATCATGTCTACAGAATTTCTATAACTTACAATAACAGACTAAAGCTACAAATATCTTATAAACTCATGCAGGAGTGAGTGTGTAGAATCTCTGTATTTTCCCCAGCATCTCCATTTTGATTGGTGGGATGTATTAGTAGCTAGGCTGTACTACAGAAAAGGTGACCATATGATTCATTTAAGGTAAAACCAAGAGTAAATGAGAGCAGTGTTAGTGTCTCCTGTAAACCAGCCTGCCCCAGTATCTAGACTTTTCCCCGTACTAGGCATGGAGCAGCGCGGGTGATGGAGGCCTCATTGCACAGACACACAGCGCATTTTAGAGCGCTGCGACCGGATCCGCTGTTCAGTTCTTCTTCCTGTCCATGAAGACAGTTTCACAGCTATCGCATGTACTAAGCTTGCTTCAAAGTGGTGTCGGTTTAGTGTTGCATAGGAATTAAAAGCATGGCCTTGAACATTAGAGACGTGTTATTAAGGGTGCAGCTCAGCTACAGCATAATTCGCTCCGTTTCAAAGTAGCTCACAGGTGACATGAGGTATCGGTAGTATCAACCTCACGGTGGCTGTGGAAGTCTAATGAGATAAACTATAAATACTAAACAGTAGAGTCTATGGTCTCCCTTACATGCTTAATACTTGTCCATAGTGGTTGGAATGATGGTGACCCCCCATCATAATGAGATGCTGGGGAAGTCCACAGAGACACTAATTACTCACCCCTGCTTTGGGACATGCATGAGTTTATAAGATATTTCTAGTTTTAGTTAATTGTAAGTTATAAGAAATCTGTAGACATGGTTTAAACATTGGCAATAAACATATACGGATCCTTTTGCATAGAGAAATTTATAGATCTTTAGCCTTACTCTCATGTTTTGAAGCTGTATTGAAATAACATGTTGGAAATGGTTGATTTTGCATTGATTTTGAGCCCTGACCCAATCTTTTAGGCTTCTCTCAGTTACTTTTCGAATCTCAGGGACAACCTCTTTTTCTTGTTCCCAACCTTGGTCTGTGGCTCATTCTCCTTCTCCTCTATTTTTTTCTGCTTGATTTTCCTCTCCTTTTGCCTTCAGTTTAAGAACAACTTTATCAATCAATACTTATTTCATTTCTATGCAGTCAATATTCATTATCATTACTATTGTGATTATTTCCCAGTCTCCACATTAAAGTCAACTATTTGAAAACCAGAGGCATAGTTTCTAGTCATTGAAATATTTATCTCTGTACTTCAAGGCATACAATTTCATATTAATCACTTAATAATAAGGAAGATTAACAGATAGTACTTTGCTATATTTGAAATAAATCATCGAACTCAGCTTAATAGCACCAACATAGTCCTCTGATAGGCAGTGAATATGACAGCAAACTGTGCAGCTTGTTACTCAGGGACTGTCAGTGCTCAGCACTGTGACTCACGTAGGTGAGTATCTTGATGTTTTGGCAGAACAATGCTTCAAAGTTGCTGCGAATGAAAACACAGGACAAACACTGCATCTTTTTATTCACATGGAGACTTTTCTACAAATTGCTTTCACAGAGATGGAGCGCAGGGATGGCAGGAGAGACGATGCAGAAGCCCAGCTGACAAAACACAGCCACATGGGAAGATTACTTTCTGGTGCTCTGTACCGCTGCCTGTAATTGACAGTAATTTGTTCTGTATCTTATGAGGACCTAGACATCTTGATGCTCTGTGTCACAATGGACTACACCTATCCGAGGAGAAATGCTAACTTTCCCATGACATGCGTATTGAATCGTTATGCTTTGTCCATCGGTGTGTGCAATGATTATGCCTGTGTTTAAAAAAACCTGGAAAGGGTGGCAGCGTTAGCCTTTTGTAGCTATGTGCGCACAACAAAAACACTATAATTTAAAATGTAATTTATAGTCTGCATCCTTTAAACTCTAATGCTGGGTTAGTTTTCATTATTATTATTTTAATTTTCTTATTAAACTTTAATTATTTACCATAGCAGATTATTAACTTTAGTCATACAGAGTGTAATTTGCTCATGGGCGGTATGATTAATTGGTAGCGTTCACTGGAGCACTGTGAGGGCTTCTCTGGGGTCCAGTTTTGAGAAGCATTGGTCTAGCAAGGTGACAATATAACAAGTCTAGGGGGTATGTCGATCACTGTAGTAAATCAAGTCTGACCCACAAGTCTGATTTTCATTTCATGTAATCAGTGCTAGACCAAAACTCTTCCTTCTCTTGTTTCTCAGGTTCTGTCCTTGGGAAGTTAGTTATTTGCTGATTTCTCATGCCATGATTACAGTTTTGGTTTCTTAGCCCACATCATTTTGGTTACTTCCTTTCTGAATGACTGATAGTTTGCCTCATATTCTCTGTCTCAGTCTCTGTCTCTGTCTCTGTCTCTGTCTCTGTCTCTGTCTCTGTCTCTGTCTCTGTCTCTCTCTCTCTCTCTGTGTGTGTGTGTGTGTGTCTCCATCTTTTTCTTTCCAAGGTCTTATGTGTAGCCAAGGATAATCTTGAACCTATGGACTTGCTGCCTCCACATTCTGAGTGCTGGGCTCACAACTGTTCTTCATGCCTGGCTGCCTGATTATTTTTAAAGAATAAATAAAAATTTGTATCTAACTTTCCATGTTTCCTAATGAGTACTGCAGGCAGAGCCTCAACATGTCTTCATCATGCCTATTGCTTTTTTAAAAGTTGATTTTAGAATTTCATATATGAGTACTGCATTTATATCCCCCTTCTCTCTCCAGTTCCTCCCATGTCCTCCCCACTCTTTCTCATATTCATGGCTTCTTATTCCTTAATTATAACTGTTACATGTATATGTGTCTAAGATTATAAATACATTCTGCTGAGATCATATATTGTTTCACTTACATACCGAGGGCTGGTATGTTGAGTTGAGATGATCTACCCTCCTAGAGAAGACTGATTCTTGCTCTCCCAGAAGTCATCAGCTGCCTGTGGTTCTTCTAATGGTGAAGCCCCTTGGGAATTCCCCTGTTTACCCTGCTATATCAACTGGTGTCATTTTTATTTTAGTCCTGTTTAGGCACCCAAATGATTAAGCTTTTTAGTGTGCAACTTTCCTGTTACAATAGAAGACAGCATCATGCCACAGGCGTCCCCACCAGGTTCTCTGGCTGCTAACACCCCTTCTTCCCTCTCTCCTGTGATAGTCACTGAGTCTCAGGTATAGAGGTTGCAGTGTTGATGTACCAGTTGGATCTGGGAACCCCAGAGTCGCTTACTCTCTGCACTTTGACTAGTTGTGGCTATTTCTTTACTCTCTCTTATTAACTGCATCTCTTTTCTCCTCATGTAAGCATGAATCAACTATGGGATGATGAGAATTTATAATGTATTTAGTCCTCAGACTCTATAGAAAACCTTAACTGACAAGTGTTATTTCCTAACACCACAGAGCTCCAGGCCTTCCTTTAAGTGACCAATAGAAGTACAACCCATAGTAGTTGTGGCTGGAGATGCTAGCTCAGTGTTTCACAAGGGTTTCCTCACACAGGGTGCCTTGTACTGAACGGTACTGAGATAAAAACATTTTCATTTCTAGGTGAGGATGATGGATAAATGTTCTAGTTCATTGACTTCTCAGCATTAGTGACAGGCAGATTTAATGTGACTTGTTTTTTAGCTGCTTCAAAAGTAAAGGGTTTTATGTTAGCTAAGATTTGTGAATGGTTTTCATAAAGCTCGCCTTAAGAAATATCATTACCTCTTCTACGAAGTGCCTTCTTCCATCCCTTACGTTTATTATAGGTGCCAATACCACCACCCAAAGGTCTTTAATGTCTTATTTTCATCTCCTACATTTTCTTTTGCACTTTGCTGCCCTTCCCTTCTCCTTCCTGAATTCTATCCTCACCTATATTGAGTTGTTTGCCCTGTGCTCTCCCTTCCCTGAACTTTCGAACAAGCTCTTCCCTTCTCAGGAACTCTCTTTCTTTTTTATTTGAGCTATTTATTGCTTAATCTCCAATTATCAATTGGGCCTGTCAGACTTCACTTTGGAGAAGCACTCTACCCAATGGCTTCCAAAACTCCAAGTACTGCTTCCTGTCAAAGCCTCATCACAGTGCCTCATATCTGCTCATTGAATGGCTCGGTACCGTCTCCCCTCAACTCTGTAAGCCATGAATTAAGGAGCTTGGCCCTATTCATTGTCTGATACTCAATGCCTAGAAATGAGTGGTATATAATAAGCATTCGATGAATATTTGATCAACTAACAAAATATTTCAAGTAGAAAGTCTACCATGTGTGAATGTTTTCATGTGTATTTGATTTCTTTGTAAGAAAGAAGCTAATTAGGAGAAAACTAATGATTAATAACAAGAACCCCAATCAAAGCTGCTTCTTATGCAAGTATTTTATGTAATGAAAAGGTCTTGCCCTTGCTTTTTCATTGAACTGAGGTTACCCATGGAGGTGGAGTGTATTATGAAGTGTTTTGCAAATTGTTAAAAGACATTTCTTTAAGTGGTACAGATCTGGGACTATTTTCCCCATGCATATTACTTGTGCATCTTCCTCTTTTCAGAAACATACAACCTCTCTAAGATGCGCATTTAAGGTAGTGACAATAAACCCATAAAGTAAATTGACTTTAAGAGAGTAATAGTAAATATAGAATACCAATTTTATCAGAGATGATAAATGCCATAGAGTAGCCGGAAAAGAAAGAAAATAATTATCTTGCTAGAGGAACAAACACATTTATCTATAGTGTAAGCTTAAAAAATGTTTATTGCCTTTTCCATCAAGTATACCAGTTTATGGTGCATTGAAATATTTTCCCATCCATTCTATATGTGTAACTCAAAGCCTCCAAATTGAAATGAAAACACTTGTCACAAGTGTGTGTCACAGGTAAAATTGGACCTTACAAATAGTCCTGCTTTTAATTTTAATGCCTCCCACTGCTATTTGACTAAAGATATCTGTGAATAGGCTTGGGTGGTGTCTTCTGATATCAATATTCTCCATATTCTTAGAAAACCAGTTGATGTTTATTGAAAGAGAGAAGAAAAAATAAATTGTGTGTGTGTGTGTGTGTGGGCGGGTGGGTGGTGTCCGTGTGCTATATGCACATGTGTGAGTGGATGTGAGTTCCTGTGCATGCGGACAGAAGCCAGGGGACATAGTTTTCCCTACTCTACCAGTTTCTGTCTATTCTTTGAGACCAGGGCTCTCAGTGGCCCTGGAGCTAGGCTGGAGTGCTCCTTTCATCTCCATCCTCCATGCACATAGTGGGATTGCAGCGTCATGCTCCCACCCCCGGCTTTCTGCATGGGCTCTGGGGATGAGAGCTAAGGTCTTCATGTTTGCTCAGTGTGCTTACTAATGGAGCAATTTCCCGGGCCTCTGTTTTGTTAAATGTTGATTGTTGTATGTTCATGTTCAAAGTGATATGTCTCGTTATGCCATGTATGTTACATAGTTCACTCATAGTCACCCACATTCCTCCATGTTTCCTGCCTTCTACGTGTGTGTCTTGTGTGTGCATGTGTGTGTGCTTAGGATGGGGACCGGGAGTGTGGGTGTGGGAGTGTGCTCTAAATTATGTATATAAGAGAACCTGTGATCTTTGCTTTTCTGACTGTGGCTTATTTTGTTTAGCATGTCATAAAGTTTCATCAGTTTTCCAAAATATCATGTATCTTTTTTTTTTTTGACTGAGTAAAATTCTCTCGTGGAAGGTGCTTCTGTGTTCTAATTCTTTCTATTTTGTAGAGATGAAATAGCCCAAGAATGTTTTCCAGAAATCAAGCCTTAATAAAATGCTTTGAGATGCCCTTAGCGTCATAAAACACTCTATAAAACTGGCACGTTGTGGCCACACTTTAAAGCCTTTCTGTCCCTGCAGTGCAATGGTGGGGTCAGTTTCCCACGGGAAAACTGGAGAGTTTAGGATATGATTAAATTTAGTATTATGGAGTAGTTCTGGCAATGTGGAGGAACGTAGAGCCTTGTGAAACCCTGGGCATTCAACAGTGAGAGGGATCAAGACACAGAACTTGGTGGTGGTGGTGGTGGGGAGTAATACAGCAGGCAGTGATGGTGGTGCCCGGGCCTCTAGAACTAAACACAGCAACATTTTTTTTTCTAGAAAGAAATTCACAATTCTCTCTCTGGATGCCCGCTGCTAATCATATAGTTCCTGGTAATAACGAATTTGGAAGTTGCTTGTTTCAAAATGAGTCTACTGTCTTTTAAGAGTGACATGTACCTACTCAATTTGAAGGTTTAATAGTTCCTCATGGAACAAATCATCTGCATATTGCCAGTGCATCTGTGAATAAATATAAACATATATTTAGAGATCCATTTAAAATATTTAATTTGAATACTTTTTAAAATCCAGATTTGTATTTACTGTATGAGCTGTCCAGTCTTATGTCAATTTGACACATAAACTAGAGTTACTGGAAAGGAGAGACCCTCAGTTGATAAAATAGCTCCATAAGAGCTGGCTGTAGGACATTTTATCAAGTAGTGCTTATGAAGGAGGGCCCAGTCCTTTGTGTGTGGTGCCATCTTTGTACTGGTGGTCCTAGGTTCAATAAGAAAGCAGGCTGAGCAATCAATGGGGCCAATCCATTAAGTACACCCCTTCGTGGTCTCTGTATCAATTTCTCCAGGATCCTGTCTTGCTTGAGTTCCTGTCCTGACTTCTTTTGATGGTGAGCAGTGATGTGGAAGTGTAAGCCAAATAAATCCTTTCCTCCCCATCTTGCTTTCGGTCATGGTGTTTCATCACAGCAACAGAAACCCTGAGACACTGTATGCTGACTCTATTTCTGCTAGCAGGTACAGGTCTGCCTCGTTTCACAAAGCAGTCATTTTATAAGTCTGCGTCATGGGCAAATCATCTCTTACTGTATGGGCTCCTAATCATGGGTGCTTGGGTGTTTGTAAATTTCTGGTTTTGTTCGCAATGCAGTAAACAGTCCCTGGTGAACTTTTGCAGGTGAAACTTCAGGTTACATCTGAAACTACAGCATTTCAAGGTTGAGGGCATATGCTCATTTAATTTTTGTAGGTAAATGCTAGAAAAATTTGCATCAATTAGTTTGCAAGAAGCAACACATAACTAAATTAAAAAAATGGTTTACTTTTCTCTTTCCTGGCAGGTGAGAAAACTGAGTGCAGAGCGGAGCTTTTTATCTCGTAGTCCCTACTGCAGCCAACAGAGTACTCAGTAGGTATTTGCAGAAGGAAGGGATAAGGAATGAACAGACGTGCTCATATTTCAGTCTATGTTGCACTATCAGAGTTATGTCAGAAGCAATATTAAAATCACATGTTAATTTGACAACCATACACATTTTGATAGTTCTTGGGAAAGTGCATATGAGAATGTGAATGAACCAGGCAATTACACAGAGTCCCCTCATGCATCTTAGTTTGAGGCTCAGGGAGAAGAAGAGGTCTTCCAGACTCCATCTATATTTCTTTTCTTTCAGACTGGCTATCCTCAGAGGCTACCAGAGGTTCTGCTTGTGATTTCAGAATGTGGAAAGAAATGGAAGGAGACACACTGTCCTCTTTTCCCAAAGCAAGAGTGCGCACTCCTGTCAGATTAACTGGGGCAGTGTTGGCTGTACCATACCACTGCTCAAGGGTATTGCCTCATATATGTGATCACTGATTCAGGTTCCTAAGCTCTCAACAGATAGCCTCTACCCTCTTTACTGACCATCAAGGTATTCCATTGTCCAGTCTAAGTGTGTTTCTTGTGATTCTCAGCTGCTCCAATACTTCTGACAGCTAGAGACATACCGTGACTTTTGAAGAACAGTTTCCTGGACTCATTCTACCCCCTTCCATGGTGAAAAGTTCTTATCTCCCCAAGTCTTAAGTCTTACATCTTATGCTAAAGCTTTAAACTAGAAAACCTACCCAATATATTAGTTACTTTGCTGCTGTGATAAAATACCGTGACCAAAGGCAAATTTACTGAGGCCAGAGCTTCTTTCAGCTTGCTGCTCTAGAGGATTAGAATCCATAATGACAAGGGCTGCAAGGCCATATGCGGCACAACCAGGAAGCTGACTGGTCACACGTCTATACACGCACAGGAAGCAGAGGGGAGAGGGAGAGAGAGCAGGAAGAGAGGCAAGACCAGGAGCTCTGAGTGACACACCCCTTTCAGCAAGGCCATACTTCCTCAAGATTGCATAACCTCCCATGCAGTTTCATCAACTGGGGACCAGATGTACAGGACGCTTCTGGTTTCTTATCAGCCATTCATAGTTCATGTTGGCTACCATAGTGATTTTTAATCTGTACCTGCAGTTTGGGTGAATAAGCTATAAATATGCCATCTACCTATAGTCAAGCCCAGAGACACATAGTAAGATTTTGTTGTTGATGATGATGTTAAGAGCTCTAGAACTTTCTAAGGCAAGTTGATTTGAAATACTGTCTGCATCCACAACCCCAACGCCCCTGGGAGAGACAAGGTGCATCCTAGAAGTATTTACTTCCTCCTACGTCCTCAGCAGCCGGATGTCTGGCTGGCTGATGAGCCTGGGCTGTTTCACTGCAGGTGTAATGAATGTCCTAGATTACCTGGTGACTTTGAACTTTAATTTTTATTAGCTAGGTTCCCTGGAAGAGCACCCCTGAGCCCCTGTAATCTTTAGGAAGTCCCTTCTCTGCAGGCTGATAGAATTTATGACCTCGGGTTGGAAAAGCATAAAGATGAGATGATCCTCCTGAGAGCTCTGTCTCTTCAGGTTAGTGTTAATGGAGAAGCCTTATTTACCAACTGGATCCCAGGGCTGTAAAAAAGGAAATCCGCAGCCGAGTTCTAAAAGACGGCTCTGGTTCAGAGCCGTTGCAGCATCTATAATTGATACTGCAATCAATGAAAACATTTTATTGGCCCTCTCTGCTTTTACTACAGGAAACTACAGAGCTCTGTTTTGTACCATAACAGCAACAGATTTTGTTGGTGGCCGTGAATCAATCTGTTAAGTATATTTGAAGGAATGTGGATGTTATTGAAGTTGGATAGGAATTTTCAGGTAGTGCCAAGAAATGAGTTTCTACAAATAAGCAATCAGTCAAACAAACAAACACAGAAACGGGAGCACTTGCTTAGGCCTTACAAGATTGCAAAATACGTTAGCACATATCATATGTTCTGTCTTCCAACTCCAGGATAACATGGGCAAGGTCTGAGTTTTAGCTATCCCATTTTAGATACGAGTGTGCATTTGAGGTTCAGAGGCCTTGAGTGATATAAGAATGAGATTTTCTTGAGTAGTGGTCTCAGTGTCTCGTGTGTGTGTGTGTGTGTGTATGTGTGTGTGATACTTTGTAGCTTCAAAACCGAACAAGGAAAAATGTAAATGCTTCATTTCTACACACACCAAGTCCTCAGAGTAAAAACTTTGAGCACAAAGTAAGATAGTAATTTGTAAGCTTTACCGTCTATTAAGATGATATAGGGTCACATGGGCAGTTCACTTATTCAACACATTTAGGGTTCCTTTCCCATGGAAGAATCTTCTGACTCTTACTGTGTTACTCACTTGTTACCTCTTTTATTGGAGAGTTAGTGGATGTTTTCTGTGTATCAGGCAGTCTGCCGCCGAAGATGAGTAACACACGACCCGGGCTTTTAAGAGTAACGGTAGCAGTGTAGATAATATTATGGTAGTTATGTAATATGCCTACCACTTAAGGCAAATTATAAGATTTTAATCCTGGATCTCTTATGATTTCTCTTTTTTTTTGCGTGTAAAAATTGAAATCCACATCTATTAGTAAGTCATTAAATGGCAGATCTAAACTCTGATAAAAGGAGGAAGCATCAAGTCAAAGTGGAGCAAGATGTGGGAGGGGTAGATTTTGAAGTAGCTAAGGGAGGAGGTGGATGTGACTATGATTAAAATGTACTGTCTGCATGTATGGAATCCTTGAAGAGGTAGTAAATATTGTTTCAAAAAAACCTTCATTCAATATCTGGTTTGATTACAATGCTTATACATCGTCTGCTTTCTTATTCTTCTTCACCTTGCTTTGCTAAGGCGTGAGGGAGACAGACAGAGAAAAAGATAAATTAGCATGGACCAGAGGAAACTCGGTGACAAAGGGACAGATGAATTATAGGAACACAAAGTAAACAAAATAATGGTAGTTTGCTTTAATAAATAAAATGGATTGCACTTTAGCCATGGGATCCTCCTTGGCAAAGAAGAAAAGTTAACCTAGGAAGAAAGGACATATGGATTAAATTGTAAGGTCACATGTACGAATGTCTGCCTTAGTGTCATGGAAGACATTCACTAGTCACTGGCGGTTATTGAGTCTTAGAGTTCATAGTATGAATCAGTTGCCTATAGCGCTCTGTGTGGAGTAGGCATGATGCTTTTCTTAACTTTGTTTTAAGCTAGAAAAGCACACCTCACAGTTTTATGATAAGCAGACCTCAGAGCACAGCGTCATCGCTGATCTGGTAGATTCAGTTTCTAAATAAGCACAAGGCTATCCCACAAGTTAATAAATTCCATTACACTGGTCTTCAGTTTTATCAGGTCTCCATAATAAGGTGATTGCTGCTTACATATTCAGAAAGACTTCCCATTCACACAGGAGGCAGTAGCATTGGTTGAAAAGCAGGGATCTGTAATTACCCAGAGCAGGAAGAATGAGAGTTGTCAGCTGTCAACCAGCGGATGCTTCTCGCTGTAGAGCAGTCACAGTGGGAGATGGGGCGTCTGTCCATTCTCTACAGATTTAAAGGCTTTGAGGTTTTTAAATTAAAACTAGGATGCCGGTGTCACTCATCAATATTGGTATCATATCATTAGGAGCCTGAGAAAATCCTTGGAGTGATGAGTGCTCTGTCCTTAAGAAACAGTGACAAAGTCCCCAAGCTGCCTGGAGAAATAAGGGGAATGTACTGAATGTAATTATTCAGAGAATTCTTTGGAGTAGTTGAGTCATACTCTCATTTTCAGGGTGGAATTTTCCTGACTCCCAGTTCTATGCAGGAAATTCCTCTGCGACCTTAAAGTAAATCCTATAATTAGAGCTTGTGACCTTCTGGTTACCAGGAAGATGCCAAGAACTTCCATACATATTAAAAACAAACGGGAGGAGCTCTCCATAAAAGACAATAGGTTAAGTGCTTTCTTAAGGCTTACTTTCTTTCATTCTCCTGTCCCCATTAAACACCCCCTAAAATAATACATGGGGGATAAAAGCAAAATCTCTAAGGTCAAAGAGAATAGGCCAAGAAGTGATATCTGTTTAGTATTGTCAACATTTCGGAAGTGAGAAAGCGGATGCACAAATGGTAGCTGTCCTAGCAGGAAAGAGAAAACAGAGTCAAAGCGGCAATGAAGGATGAAAATAAACTTGGGGTGACCAGCCTAGAGGGTTTGGAAAATCCTCATTACCCACATATTGGAAGGAAAAGAAGGATGCTGATTAGATTTTCAACTTAACACAAGCTAGAGTCACTTCAAAAAAGGGAACATCTGTAGCAAGCTTTCTTTTGGGTCACCAGCCAGCTCACAAATCATGACATGAAGACTCCTTATTAGCTATGAATGCTTGACCCTATGTTTGTCCCACTAGCCTTATCACTTAAATTAACCTGTTTCTCTTCCTCTACATTTTATCTTAGGCTTTTTACCGTTCTTTGATTCTTTATGTCCTACTTATTCAGTTTTCTCCATTTCTGACTGGATGGTGACTGCCTGGTTGGTTGGCTAGCCCCGGGGGCATCTCCCTCTCCTTCTCATTATTTCTTGTTTTTCTTTCTCCCTGGAGCCTAGATTCCTCCTCTTACTTATTCTCTCTGCCCACCAGTCCTGCCTGTTCCTCTAGTGCCAAGCTATTGGTTATCCAGCTTTTTACTAGACCAATCAAGTACCTTAGGCAGGCAAAGCAACAAATTTTTACATCATTAAACAAATTCAGGATAAACAAATGTAACACAGGGTCACATAGTTAAAGTCATATTCCCCAACATAAGCAAATGTAACACATCTTTACATAGTTAAAGTAATATCCCACAACAAACATCAGTGAAGAGGTGTCTTTATCAGATTGACCTGTGGGGCTTTCTATAAGGTCCCAACACACTGTGGATGGTGCCACCTTCCAGGAGATGGTACCAAGCTATATAAGACAGCAAGCGTAACAAGCTATGAAACTCAGAGCAGTTGGTAGCATTCTGATGTGGGTGTGCTTTAGGTCCTGCCTCCAGGCTCCTTCCTTGAGTTCCTGCCCTGGCTTCCCTTATTGTGAACAGTGCCTGTAAAGGAAATAAAGCCTTTCCTCCTCACGTAACTTTTGGTCATGGTGCTCATCATAGTAACAGAGCGTGAACTAGGACATCTGGAAAGCTGTCCAAAGAAAGGCAGGCTTTGCAAGGATTCACCTATCCTGTGCAGCCCTAACAAGAGAGGGCAGTTTTCTTCAGATAACTGAGAGGGGAGACTTAGTACTTATGGACGGCAGGCTCAGTAGATGGCAACTTTGCGATACTGTGCTGAAAATGAAGGGTTTGTATTAACCCCTATATTGTCTCCCAGACCCCTCAACTCCATCCGTGGAATATCTCACAGAATGGTAAGGAGATCAACATGAAATCAGGAGATCCCTCTTCTGTCAAAGCTATCTGACCAGAGATCGGGTGAGGAGGACACTGGAGATGCCAACATTCGGCATCACCCCAAAGAATCAGTTCTGCCCACATGCCACCTTCCTACTCTAAAACCCATCAGTCATTTGTCATAATGCTGTTCTTCCTTTTCCCACGACACCACATAGCTTTAAAAGCAATTTCATTGTGTACTTTAGGACCTCCGGGATGAGAGAATTAATAATATAAGAACATACCTGCAATCTGTTCTGTAGTGCTGAAATCGCTGAGCAGTTGTACAGGAGCACAATGGAGTTCTTCAGTCAAAAGCTTTGGGAAAATAATATTTATTTGCTGCAGAATACAGCTTTTTTTGTTCTTGCAACTTAGCCACAGCAATGCAAAAAAAAAAAAAAATCCTACCTCAAATCTTACTTAGAACCTTATACCATTATTTAGGCAAAGTGTCCAGGCTAGCTGGGTGGATGCTTTGGTGCTGGCTGGCATCACTTAGCTCAAGTGGCTTTGGGTGGCGGCAGGGGACTTGGCAAAGGTGCTGGCTGATTCATTCTCTGCTTTCCCTGTCAGTCTCTGTGTGTCTGGGGGCAGTCAGATGTCGGTTTCTTTAAATTGTCCAAGCTAGGGAAACTGGAGACAACCCCATGCTGCTTCTTGTATCTCTCCAGCATCTACCCTGGGCATGTTCATAGCAGATGGTACCCTACTTACATTATAGTAACAAATGTCCCAGTAAGAAAGCATGTCATGGGGCTGAGGATAGAACCATGATTTGGTGAGTGATAAGCTCCCTCAGTGCCACTGGTCTACCATACCTAGGTCTGCCAACCCTGCATCTGGACCTTGCCATGCAGCGTAGACAATGTTGATATTTAGGGGTTAGCTTTACCCAACGATTTGCTCTCAATTGAAAGGATTCCACACTGTATACTTTTAAAAACCTCTGTACTTACACACAATGCAACCTGAAATCAGAATACATTTGCCTTAACAATCAAATGACACAGGAGATAAATATTCCAGGGGTTTGAGAGGACCAGTTTATTCAGAAGATGAGCTGTTCAGAAAGGTGTGATTGCCAAAGGGTTTACCAATATGGGGTTGCATTCCAGATCCTCTTCCTGAGTTGAAGTGATGTAATGCTTTAGTGTGTCCTCTGATTCATCTTCGAAGTCTATATCCATGGACCACATACAGGGTGGGATCTTAGTGGAGTGAGCATCTTTCTTGGCTCATTGTTTTAGGGTCCAAAGTGGGGTGACTTTTAGAAATCATTTGATTTCTGCTTCTTTATTGAGAAAGAATAATGATTTATCTGTTTAAAACAAGCTATCTCATGGACTCCATGACACAATGAGACAAATGGGTGTTGTCACTAATCTAAATGTAAAATATTCTAGACAAATTAATAATTTTATAGTATCATTATTATGGCAAAAGGTTGTACTTATGTATGAATAGCACCTCCAATAAGAGTTTTTATTGGCTATACGTGTACTGTGTCCCAGGCAATATGTTAGGCACTTCCATAATTTTATTTACTCATCATAATGTGGGTATGGAAGTGTTACTATGATCATTGTTTTATGGAATCTTGGGTTTCAGAAAAGGAAAATAACTCAGTTTTGCAAAGCAATGAAAGGGTGTATAAAAGGAACCTGTTGGTTACCAGAACATGTCGGATGACTTAATGTTCCCTTGCTACACACTGGAGCAATCCTTTACAGTTCTGAGCCTCTTCAGGGCAGTCACCTCAGAATGAAATCCCATGGTGGTAATTTGTTGCATTAAGTAGAAGAACATATTGCTAATTATTAAGCACCTATTGTGTGTAGCATGCTGCTGAAAGTTAGGCAGGAAGATTAAAACATATGAAAGGCTTACAGGTAACATGGCCCACACCAAAGCAAGCAAATAGCTTATAGACATGATTGGTAGAGGGCAGGGGCCAGGTGAAGTTGAGATCAGAGTGAAGGGATATGTGTGTGTGTGTGTGTGTGTGTGTGTGTGTGTAAATTGTTTTTATTTTTGTCCAACAGTAATATTATAAGGAAGATGCTGGGTACAGAGAGTTGAGAAAGACAGTTCTTGCCCCCGAAAGATACCAAGTTCTAATGGAGGGCACAGATGGAGAAGCCTTTTCCCCAGCAACCATGGTGCAGCACAGTTAATAATAGAAATAACTTTGAAGTGAAGAGTTGGGGACAGTAATTAAGTGAGGGAAACATCGTAGGAAGAGGTAATGGTTGAACTGAGCTGAAAGATTAAAGAGCGGAATGGAAAGGAACCCTCGGGATAAAATGTTCAAAAAATAAAGTGGAAAATCCAAGCAGCTATCCAGTAAATACAAAGCATCAGGAGCTGGATGCAGCCAGAGAATGAAAGAGTGGTCAGAAAAGAATGCCAAGAGACAAGCATGGATCAGGCATGAAGGACCATGCTGAGAAAATGGGAGCTGTCGATTTTTAAAGCCTGGAAATCCATCAGTAAGGAAACGTAAAATGGCTGTTTCAGTGTGCAGGCCTTGCCTTTGTTTTTCAGGACCAGTAAAGGCAGAATGCTGATGCCACATGTCCCTGCCATGACTCTCAGAGACAGGGCCCTCTGAGTCAGACAGCATCCTCACACTGACAGAATCCGGGAAGACAGGCTCTCCTGTGCACTGGCCCATACAAAATCAGAGCTGCCACATAATGTCTCTGAGAAGCTGAAGGTCTTCTTGGTGCTGGAGGAGCCCGGCTCCTATCGGAACAAAATCCTGCTGTGTCTGCTGACCTGGCTCTCGTGTCTGTAACTGCAGTATGGGTACTGAGTGAGCAAGCATGAAGATGATGTTCAAGCTCAGTCCCAGGCCACAGTGGTGCAGAAGTCTGCTACTCCAAGGCAGGAACAGGTTGTGCAAGAACGAGGCGAATGGGAAGCTAGGGGAGCATCTGTATTTGCAGACTGTGAATTAGTAAGCAAGCTGCCGTGGCAGAGCCCCTGTAATGTCTTTTGCTCTGATAAGCTTTAAAATCCTTCAGAAACCATGTGGCTCCCTGTCCCCTGCCTGACTGATGATGGTCTGAGCCCATTGCTGCTGTGCTCTGGTTACATCTCGGACACATTTTAAGACCCTGCATGTTTCTCACCTTTTAAAATTAAGCAAGTTGCCAGGTTTCAGTAGGAGACACTTGGCGAGCTTGTTTCCATGATTTCTCTTGGATGAAAATGACAAACTGTTCCAGGAAAGCAGTTCTGGGAAAGAAAGGACCTGTTCTCATGCTTCAAAGCCAGCCAGCTTCACCCAGATGATTCCCTTCCCTTCAGAAGCCGCCTCACTCATTCTCATACCCGCAGGGTACACACACTCACACCCCTGTGTGTATATACTTTATTATCCATGTCTCATACAGTCACAAAACTTCACAGAAGCACACGGACATCTGCGGGATTTCATATTACATCGAATTCACGGGAAAAGAGATGTCTGCATGAGTGGGTGTCAGTAACGATAATCAATAGTGCATGCAATTTTATATTTTACTTTATTCATACAGTGTTAATTTTTACAAGGCTCGGTAGCTGGTAGGGAGCATTCCGCTGGCTTGATGCACCATGCCCGCTCTATTTGTGTTTGAACTTGGGCCACGTCGATTTCTAATGTTTGTGATCATAGCCAAAACTAAAATAAAAATCTTTGCATATGTATCTTTTTATTTATGGAATAATTTCTGGAGGAAAAGCATCCTAGAGCGCTTTGAAAGCACTATGAAACTTCATAGCTCTCAATAATTACTTTCATGTTGATTTTCTAAACAAGCAAAAGCCTTCTGTGTCTGTGGTGTGTACCTGCACCAATCCCTGTGTTTTCTGAATAGTGGGCTATGGTATTACAGTGCCCTTTTTCTGCCAGCCTGATAGGTATGTTGGAAAGAACAAGCCTGCTCCGACTTGAAATTTTATGGTAGTAGAAAGAATGAGTTTTCTCAAGCACTTACATATTTTCTCTTATGAATATTATGTATTTGTTTCTTTTCTATATTTGATGACTATGTGTTTCTTCTCATAAAACTTAATAGTTTTTTTTAAATTAGTGTAAATATTAAACACTTGGATAAAATATTAGATATTTGTAGACAGTAATAGCTTTCCTAACTGTGCATGAGATTTGTTCCTTTTTGACAGCAGCCAGCACACTGAGAGAGCAGCCCTGACTTATTTATGGAGTTGGGATGGGAGCACCAGAGGCAGACTAGTTGGATCTTATTTCTGCTATCTACTGTGGAGCAATAGAGGAAGTGGAGACATTTTAAAAATACCTACTCCGTAAGTTGTGCATATTGAATGGTTAGTATAAGTACCAGACAAGGCAAGGATACTAAATAATAACAAGGCGCAGTGGGCAGAACAAGAACTTTGCAGACTAGTAGGCAAAGATGCAAATCCGGCCTCCATCTCCTGTCTGCACAAACTTAAGCAAGTTGTTTAACTACTCTGACCTTCGTTACTGGCTTAATGGGTTGCTTTAACAATTAACTAAATCGAAAAGTCTCTGTAATGATGCACAGGATATAATATATACTTAACAACTACAATAACTAACTGATATTGAAAAGTATATATGAGTAATTTCTTTGACAGGGCATTTTGCTAGCTCTGGCAAAAAGTGTCCTGAGTCCAGAGAACAGAAAATTTTGAACTGATCTTCAGATACAGATTTAGATGTTAGAGATAATTTTATCTGGGGTATCATGTCAGAAGCCATAGGGATCTGTAGAATAAATGCATCATTTGCTTTGGACCTACCAAGAAGAACAGTAAGTGAACACAGCATTGGACTAGCAAAGACCTGGTTGGCACTAAGGGCTTGAGGAATAGTAGTAGCTGATGGTGATCAAACATGATGCTAAGCTAGGGGATGAGGTGAGTAGTGAGTTACAGGTATAAAGAAAAATGAGCCAAAGTCAGTCATGAATTCTGAGGGTGAAAAGTCCGTAGACTTCTCTTTGAGATGCTCTGAGATGATTGGGAAACAGCGAGGGGCATAGTACAGGATAGTTTGATGGTCCTTAGCAAGAGAGATGCTATCCCTGCTCTAGGATGCACTGAAGAGACATGACCCCTATTTATTCATCTCCTCGGGCTTGAGTCGAACATTTTTTTCCAGATAAGTGCTTTGACACATCCACGGAACAACTGTCTGAGCCATCTAGATTAACATCAGATTTGAGCGGCAGTCATGTCTACTATGTGTCAAGCTTTTACTCTGCACAGAGACTGCCTACCTTGTGGCGGGCATCAGGCCCTTTAACCCTATCACTAACTGCCTAAAAGCAAGCGAAACACTGACCCTCATCTAAAGGATGAGGAAGTTGAAGCTTGGAGAAATCACATGGCTGAAAGCCACGAAGACTAGATTCTCACCTGGGCTTGTCTCCTCTCCTCTCGGCGGCATCTGCTCACTCCACCCTGTCTGCACTGCTATCCAACTGCACTCTTCCCTTCTCTCTCTTCACTTTCCTCAAGTCCATCATCATCCTTTCTCTCTGCCTCTTTCCTCCCTTTGCTTTCCCCATGCCCACTGTCTGCTCGGTCTCTGGGGTTTTGTGGTGTCTGTGATTTATGGCTGGCACGCTGCTGAGTGATTCTGTTTCAGTTTTTACTTCTGCATGATGCAACAGCACTAGAAAAGGCTCTTGGCGCACACACGAGCTTGTACCAGGCTATCCAGAAAGTGAATGCTTTAAGGCTGTTTTAGCCAAAGGTGCCAGAGGTAGGAGGAGCATGCTTGATTGCTTTCTACTTCCGTTCCTGTCTTCTATGCTCTTTTCTCTTCAATTTTCCACAGACAGTTGCCACGTGAATGTCCCATATCAAACACCAGGTCAAGTGCTGGGGGTAAAATGGACTTGCAGGGAAAGACACATAAATGCAGTGAAACATGATTTTTGATGCGATGAAAAAAAATACATCTGAAGGTTGCTGCTCAACGCTGTCCTCACTTTGCAGTAATAGCCTGCTATTGCTTCTGTCTTTTATATAAACCCCAAACAGACCTAAGCTTAGACCCAGAAGAAGCTACTAGTGGTTAAAGAGAAAGGGGCACCAGAGTCATTCGTTTCCTTTCTCTCTTTCTGGGCACATGTCAAATAGGATTCTAGGGCTATAGTCGCAACTCAAAACTAGAGGGGCAGAGTGGGAGCAGTTGAGCTGTTAAGAACCTGAGGGTTGGATAGCACAGCTGAGGCCATGAAGCACAGTGTCTGGGTGTGTCTAAGAGTGATGGGCTGCACATCTGTGCTGCTCAGCACTGAGTTTTGTAAATAGTGTGTGTGTTTGTGTGTGTGTGCGCACGTGTATGTGTGGTGTGTGCGCACGTGTATGTGTGGTGTGTACACACGTGTATGTGTGGTGTGTACACGTGTGTGCCTGTGTGTGTGTATATGTGTGTGCGTGTGTGTATGTGTGTGCCTGTGTGTGTATATGTGTGTGCGTGTGTGTATATGTGTGTGCCTGTGTGTGTGTATATGTGTGTGCCTGTGTGTGTATATGTGTGTGCGTGTGTGTATATATGTGTGCCTGTGTGTGTGTATATGTGTGTGCGTGTGTGTGTATGTGTGTGCATGTGTGTGTGTATGTGCGTGTGTGTGTGTGTGTAGGGGTTAATGTGTGTATGTGATTCCATGTGTACATATGTGTACATGAATGCTAACACTAGAGGTTCCTTCCTTCATTACACACGACTTTTTTTTTTATTGGGATGGGTTTCTCTTTCTGAGTCTGAACCTTACAAATGCTAGCTTGCCAGTGGCCACCAAGGGTGTTCCTGTCTTCAATTCCTTTGTGTTGGGATTACAGATATGCTCCACCAAACCTGGATTTTTACTTGGCCCTTGGGGACCCAAACTCAAGACTTCATGCTGGAATGGCAAGCGCTTTACTGACTGAGCCATCTTCCCAGTCCTCTCACTGTTCCACTAATTAATGGTTTGAAGTCTTAGCCCCTGCTGCAATCACATTAGGGGCCTAAGCATTGAGCAACAGTTAGGTATAGATCAATACATGAGCGAGGGTGCCTGAAGCCTTTAAAGGGGGAAGAGAGACATCAGATCTCCTCTGCCCATTGCGTTAGGGTAAAGGAAGAAGGTGACGGTCTCCGAGGCCATACTAACAAGCAAGGCAGTAAGCAGTTAGATCACGGTCTTCTCAGAACTGAGAACTGGGACAACTAAATGTATGTACTTTAAGTCACGTGGTTTAGTTGGTCTATTTAATTACATCACATCAGCTAGCCAAAAAAGACACCACGTTTTTCTAGCACCAGGATGTACGCTTCCTGTGAATGACTGGAGGGATCAGAGAGCGTTCGTTCTTCTTCTCCTCTGGGTGGGATGAGAGGAGAAGCAACAGGACACCCTTCTTCCCATTCACCCACAGAGAAAGAGTTTCCCGAGCCACATATTGGGCGAGAGGCAGTTATCACAGAGAGTATGGAAGTACACTCTGACAAGCTGGGCCTTGTAGGGCCCGACCTCAGCCAAGCGTGCAGACACCTAGCCATTGTGAACCAGATGGGAGAGTAAAGTGTCCTTTCTGTTCTCAGCAGAGATCTGAGCATCTGCCATAAATGGGACTCTGAGCTGGACAGGAAGAGGGGGTTGATTTCATCACCAGCCAGATCACCTTTTAAGAATGTTCTCACAATGGTTATCTCTGGTTGCAAAGAGCCAAGCAACTGAAGATGTTCACATACTATTAATTTACATTATACATTAAAAAGGGGACATCAGCCACCACGAGCTCCTATTTCTTAGCCCCAGGAGGACATAAGGGTTGGACTTAGGGGACATGCATGTCCTTATTTTCTAGTGGTAGATACTATATTTATTAAGTGAACTAGCTGAGTACACCCAGCCCCACAGGAAATATAAATGTTAATTTTTCCTTCATTTCGCACATTACCGGCAAGCATTTATGTAACAGTAGAATCCTGTGAGTTAGTTTCATGAATCTCTTTTTGCGTGCCACCTCATGGGAAGTTTAATATATTATTACCTTTGACTTTGTCTCAGAAATCTCCTGGGAATGTCTGGCAAATGGGACTAACCACAAAGTTACATGACATTAGGAACTTTAATTACCAGGAAGCTCATAGAACACACATGACACTAACTAATTTTATAGGCTGTGTAGCAATTAGATTCTAAGATTTGCTGGGTGTTTTTAACCTGTAAGTTCAATTTTCCTAAATCACATTTTCTTAACTTATGAAGGTTGTAAAATATTGGTTTATTTTTCTGGTAGTTCCTTCATTTATCTGAAAGGTATTTACTGAGCATGTCCTAATGCCAAGGACGTTAAGATAATGGTATACAAGAATGCGTGATACAGATAAGGGACTTGCTCCTTCAGAATGAGCCATATCTGCCAGGGCTGTTGAGCTGATGTAACCGTTACAGTGTGATTAAATTTGGTCAGAAAATGACTTCGCATCCACTCAGCAACAACCTCGAGTGGCTGCTGAGTGTTTACTGTATGGATAACACAAATTAAAGACTGGAATGCTCAGAGCTGTTTGATTCTTAGTACGTTTAAACTCAGCTGGCCACCAAAGACTGGTGGCTCGCAACCTCAATGGCACAATTCTAGTGGCAGAGACCGACTCTGAACAAATGGATGGGTGATTCTGCTTTGGATGGTTAACCCTTTGCTCTGGGAGAACTATTTCTTTGAAGAAGCATGTGAGATGTTAGGGGTCAGTAGGAAGACCCCTCAGATCGACCCCAGTTGTTCTCTGGAGCTGCCATCTCTGCCCTACGTGGTACTCGATGCAGGAAGCTGACTCCATGTTCTGGTGGTTCCAGACATATTCTGAGTTCCCCGACACTAGGTCTCCATTGTTAGCACAGAAGTGTGTGCTAGACTATTGTCTGCATCTGATTTCATTTCTGACTTCTCCAGAGAGGGAATGCAATTTCTTTCCTGTGACCACTTTCTTGTCTGCATTCAAATGCTTCTAACTTTTCTCACTGCCTCCATCTTGGGTCCACTTATTTGTCCTGCTTACCAGACTAGTTCGCTGTTTTTTTCTACCTATGTCATTTCCAATAAGCCATTTATCTAGTGCTCTTTATAATGCTATCTTTCCATGGTTATGAAAAACTTTTGCATCTATTTGAAAATTTTATATTTAAGGATATTAATGTTATAATTATAATAATACAATTATATTATTATAGTTATAATTATGCTATAACTACATTATATGATTATAACTATAATGAGCATTACTGTTGCCATTATTAAGGTTCTTTTCGAACAAGTTGAGAGAAAGAAGGCAAGATCTGTGGGAATTCAATTCTCTGTCCACTTGGGAGTAGAGAAAGATAATAAGGCCAGAGGGGGCCACATATAATTAAGACACATTGTATATATCTGGAAAGTTTCAAAAAAATAAGATAATATCATAATAAATCTTTAAGATAAGAAAAAACCCATCAAGTATAAGAGACGCATACATGGCTGACAAATGGCAAGGCTGTCCCTGAAAAGTCTAGCTTTAGATAAAAGAGCTTAAGATTGGCTAGCTCATCTGTTTGGCTTCTGAAGAGGATCTTCTGGCTTCCTCACAGTGTGCTGGGTGACATCATGGGAGAAGTAGCAGGGACTTGGGAACGTCTTGTTCTTAAAAGACAAAACATTGTAATCTTCACTCTATGGTTAAACTGTCATGTAATGTTAAAGCCCTTCCATGTCTTTTGAAAACAGCACCTCAGGCTCCCAACCCCACCCAGGTTCAGGATGACCCCAAGGCTCTAAAACAGAAAGAGAGACAATGACAAGAAGTTAAAGGCATTAAAAGCACTGTGTCCTTGAGAACAGCTAGAGGACAAATCATTTCCACCGCAGGTTATTACTGTTTATCCCGTGGTGTAAAATGAGTGTCAGGAAGCCAGAGGCTCATCCGTGGAGAGGAAACTCATTTGGGAATCCCAGCATACTGTCTTGACTTCCCCTGGCCATTTTTTTCTGAGTAGTTGTAAGCTCTCTCTTTGATGAATATTAGTTTGCTCTTTCTTTTCTTAGATTTTTAAATTTTATTTTTCATACCTACCACATTTTTCTCTTCCCCTTCCTCCCATCCCCCCCCAATACATTTTACAGAAAGGGTAAGGTCTCCCATTGGGAGTCAACAAAGCTTGGCATATCAAGTTGAGGCAGGACCAAGCCCCTCCTCCCTGTATCAAGACTGAGCAAGGTATCTTATCATAGAGAATGAACTCCAAAAATCCAGTTCATGTGCTAGAAATGCATCCTGGTCCCTCTGCCAGGGTCCCTACAAATAGCCCAAGACACACAACTGTCAGATGGCCTGTTTGGTCCCATACAAGCTCCCCAGTTCTCAGTCCAGAGTCTATGAGTTTCCACTAACTTGAGTCAGCTATCTCTATGGATTTTCCCATCATGATCTTTCCCCCTTTGCTCATATAATCCCTACTCCCTCCCTTCCACTAGATTCCAGGAACTCGGCCCAGTGCTTGGCTGTGGATCTCTGCACCTTTCAATCAGGGTATGCCTATCATTTCTACTGGGTGCTGTAAACTCTTTTGATGATGTTCTGCTGTCTATCTGCTGCATCTGTCTGTCTATCTATCTATCTATCTATCTATCTATCTATCTATCTATCTATCTATCTATTATCTGTCTATCATCTATCTATCATCTATCATCTATCTATCTATCTATCTATCTATTATCTATCTATCATCTATCTACCTATTTGCTAATTGATATTAGTTCTTTTATTTTGTCTCCTTTTACTTAATAAACTCATTTGTTAAAAGGTAAGACAATCTTAGTTCATTCTCAGACTGTGCAGTACACAGGGACTCCTGGAAGGGAGAAATCCATCCATCCTTTCCAAGGCCAGTACCCCAGGGAACCAACCACTTTGTCTTGAGCTTCCCTTCCTCACAGGGACACCATCTCCACTATCACTGCACTGGGTACCACACTTCTAACATGTGAGTCTTCTGACAAACTCAAAATCTATCTAAACTAAAGCAATGCCAATTTCTATTTTTGTATCTCAAATTACAAAAATTAAATTCCTTCCAAGGCAATGAGTACAGAATGCCAAAAATGGAGAACTAGTTGTTCTTTTTATAACAGAAAAAGATGAGAACTATTGTGCTTGAAGCATGTCAGCCCTGTCACAGTAAAGATAGAAAATAAAGATATATTTTATGACATTATTTCAATATTAAATTATAAAACACTTGGACATATTAAGTTCTTATTTTAAAAAAAAAATAAATTTATCTAGGCAGTGGTGGCCTTTAATGCCAGCATTCAAGAGGCAGAGGGAGACAGATCTCTGAGTTCAAGGCCAGCCTTAAATTGGTCTAGAGAATGAATTCCAGAAGAGCCAGGGTTACACAGAGAAGCCTGTCTCGAATAAACAATAATAATAGTAAAACATTTACTGGAAAAATTCTGTGAGTATGAGTATTTTGCCTGCATGTATGGATGTGTACCATGTGCATGCCCAAAGAGTTCAGAGGCCAGAAGCGGGCATATTTATAACTGGAGTTATAAATATTTGTGAGCTATCATGTAGATACCAGGAACTAAACACAGTTCTTTCGAAAGATCAACAAGCGCTTAGTTGTCTCTCCAGCCCCCATATTAATTTTTAAAAAGGAGTCTCAGTTACATGAATAGTGTCTGTACATGAATTATTAGGTTAGTAGGTTGGTCTTTCTTGATCTCATGCTGTCCTTCCTGTTGAACTGAGTGCCTAGGGAGAAGTTCCCCTTAATCATAGACATGCCAATATCGGACAGTTAGAAACTTGGTGCTTTGGAAGTTTGGGTGTGCGGGTCCAGGCACAAAATGTATGGTATTTCTCTTCTAAGATAAACTTTTCTTTCATAATGTTTTTGCTCGTTTTCTTTCCTGGTATTTCCACTTGGCTACTTTTGTGCTGAGATTCTTATTCTACTTTTCATTAAAATTCTTAGTTTTATATATTTTGTAAAATTTTCACGTTGGATTCCTCAACCTCTAATTTCAGACACATAAAAAGATAATCCACAAGAAGAGAATTGCATTTTTTTGTGTGTATACATCTATGTATGTATGTATCTAGTTGTCAGGGCTCAAAGCCAGGGCCTTGCATATGCTAAGCACACATTCTGCCACTGAATTAAATCTCTGACTGTATTTTAGCTTAAAATTTATGGCTGAATACCACCCAAAGGAAAATAATACTTTAAGGTGAGTTCCAAGGTCAAACAGAAGATAGGTACTGGGTGAATGGGTAAGCAGTCCAGGACACTGATTCCTTCTCTTCAAACTTTTTCATGGAGATTTCGTGTTCTTTTTTCTCAGTCTGAGTCCTCTGCTGTTTCTTTCCATCCTGTCTGCACTCTGTCCTGTTACTTTGTTTCTGTTTTAACAAACAAAGTTGCCTGAATGTCAGTGTGCAGAACTAAGTCACTAGAGGCCAGGCAGTGGTGGCAAAGACCTTTAATCTAACCACTTGGGAAACAGAGCCCTCCCCCCCCCCAGGAGATTGAATCTATCTAAAAGAGAAACAGAGCTCACACAAAGTTGATCCCAGCACTTGGGATTATACACCTTTAATTCCAGCAGTAGGGAGGTGGAGACAGGAGTGATATGGCTGGGCAGAAAGTGGAATTATAAGGTGCAGGGAGACAGCAGCTGAGTGCAGTCGGGAAATGCAGTCAGAAGACACAGTCTGTCACAATCCAGCTGGCCTTGGTGAGCTCCCAATAGATCAGCTCCACTGTCTCAGTGGGTGGGTGCACACCCCTCCCCCGTGTTCCTGATATCCTTGCTTGTGTTCTCCCTCTATCTGCTCCTCATTGGGACCTTGGGAGCTCAGTCCAGTGCTCCAGTGTGGGTCTCTGTCTCTATCTCCATCCATCACCAGATGAAGGTTCTATGGTGATATGGAAGATATTCGTCAGTATTGCTATAGGATAGGGTCATTTCAGGTTCCCTATCCTCAGCTTCCCAAGGGACTAACTGGGGACATCTCCTTGGGCTCCTGGGAGCCACTCTAGGTTCCAGTCTCTTGCCAACCCTAAGGTGGCTCCCTTAACTAAGATATGTGCTTCCCTGCTCCCCTATCCAACCTTCTTTTATCCCAATCTTCCTGTTTCCCCAAGTTCCCCCAATCCTCCCCTTCTCACTTTTCTCTCCCCATCCCCCCTTATCACCAACCCACCCCACCCCCAAGATCTCAATTTTCTCCCCGGCAATTTTGTCTACTTCCCATAGCCAAGAGGATAACTATATGATTTTCCTTGGGTTCACCTTCTTCTCTGATCATGGCGAACAATGAGGGCTGATGAGAAGCCAAGGACAATGGCATGGGGTTTTGATCCTACTTCATGTTCCGGCTTGGTGGGAGCCTAGCCAGTTTGGACGTTCACCTTCCTAGACATGGACGAAGAGGGGAGGACCTTGGACTTTCCACAGAGCAGGGAACCCTGACTGCTCTCTGGATTGGAGAGGGAGGGGGAGAGGAGTGGGGGGAGGGGGAGAAGGGTGAGAGAAGGAGGAGGGAAATGGGAGGCTGGGAGGAGGTGGAAATTTTTTTTTCCTTTTCTCAATAAAAAAAAATAAATTAAAAAAAAAGAAGAGGAAGACACAGTCTGAGGACAGGATCGCTCCTTCGGTCTGAGCATCAGTAGAGGTAAACGTTTTCTCTAGTGGCTGGCTGCTCTGTTTCTCTGACCTCTCACCTTTCACCCCCTAATATCTGACTCCAGATTTTATTAAGAAGAATTGGAATTTGTGCTACAGCATCCTGTTCACCTTATGGTAAAAAGAGGCCTGTTGTAGACAGGCCCAAAGCAGGGGAACATGTAACAAACACAATAGCTGATATGATTCGTGCCATTTGGACAGATGTGGCCTTTGGAACATTTAATGTTTAAAAAAGAAACAATCAAAATGCATTTATTTAATATACATTATAACGGCTCAGTCAGAGTTAACTTAGAGAAAGAAATAAAACGAAAATCACACTATAGGCCAAGAGACAGTCCTATACAGACAGCAAGGGAAGAACAGACCATCTGAGGAAAAAAAATAAAAAGACTGGACATGAGAGAGTCTAGACAGTTCAGGTCAGGTCTCTTGATGTTTGACCGACTTTGATTAGGTTTCTTCTGGATACTTCTTAAAAGCTGCCCCCCCCCCCGAGCTCTGCAAACATGTGTTCAAAGAGCTATCAATATCGGGTTCTCCTAGCAGGCCCTGGATAGACAAAATGTTGGACCTGGCATCATAGAGAGCAGACTACTTCTCCCTGGCGACATCCACTCAGATGTTACTGCTACAGTGGTGGTAGATCTGAGGAACTTCACTGCGGGAATATTAAAAGGGCTGCCACTGGGGAGCTCTAGAGAGTTTGATCCCTTGAGTTTTTGTACACTATGACAGCTACTCCATGCATGACCCCTGTCTACTTGAAAATGTTGACTGACTCAGGAAGGTGAAAATTGTCTTGTCTCCAGATATCGTGATAGCCATCAGCTCCTGTTACAGCCCCTTACCCAGGATGCCTTGGGTGGCTCCCTAGTAGGCTTAGCTGCTCAATGGATAGTGGTGCTGTCTGGGTCTGTTGGGAAAGGTCATCTTGATGGCTTTGGTGGGTAGCCTGAAACGTGGGAAAGACCTCTGTGACTCTGTTTAATTCTTCTTCTGACAGCTTTGCAAGTACTTGGCATTAAACCTGGGCTAGAACAATGGACCTTCACTATACCAGGACTAACAAATAAAGGAGATTTCCAGGCAGAAAGAAAAATGTGGACCATTATAGGACGATGTGGAGGTGCAGACTCCAGAAAGGAAGGACAGAACGTTGGGAAGGCTTTTTAAAGCTGTTCTCATGATTTGAATTTGATTCTGCAAGTAATAAGGAGCCAAACAACTTTGGGAAGCAGGATCAGACAACATCATTAATCATCAAAGAAATGCACATTGAAAGCACAGTGCCCTAGCAAGTCATACTTGTTAGAATAGCAATGACATAAAAAAAAAAAAAAAAAGGAAACAACCTACTGATGAGGATGTGGTAGAAGGGGCACTTACCTGCTGAAGATGGGAATATCAACAAGGACAGCCACTGTGGACAACAAGATAGAAATTTCTCATGATATTAAAGACAACTGTCATATGGCCCAGCAATGCTATTATCAGTTATACATCCAAGTGTGTGAAATTAATTAAGGAAGAGACAAATATAGCCTTGTATTCACTGAACTATTGTTCAGTATATCTGTGATTATGGAACTGGCCTGAAAGTCCATCAGCAGATAGGAGCCTGAAGAAAATAGAGTATTCATTCATCATTCAGCATTAAACAATACTCTTATTAAAGCTAAACAGCCTTAATAAGAAAGCAAATCCTGTCATTTATGACTTGAATAAGTTTGGAAAACATATGTTAATTGTAATAATCCACACATAGAAAAGAAAAATACTGAAGGACCTTAGTGTCAGAGAAGCTGGCTTTATAGATATGACTAAATGGTAGTTATCAGAGGCTCGGGAATGAGAGATCCTGGCAAAAGGGTATTTTGGAAAGAGATGAGTAGCTTTATATCTGTTGTACAATAGGTTTGCTGTAGCTATTGTGCACATGAAAATCACTAAGAGATTTAAATGCTCTTTTCCATGAAAATAAGTGTGTAAATTAGTGTGTTCGTTATATTGTTTGACATAGTCAGTTGTTATTGCACACATGTAAAACATTCAGTATATATCACTAAACTAGAGCAATTGCCTGACAATTAAAAACAAGGACAAGAAAGATCATGAGAGCAAAGTATGATCATGTCCAAGTCTTAGAGTTCCATAACTGTGAAGCAAAGGCTGGGGTATCTTGTTCTCTTTGAGACTGGAGATTGGTGCCGCGGGTGAGAGAGGTGAACAAGGTGAGCATGTGAACAGTCTGCAGGTGACATGAACAAACATGGAGTTAGTGGTGTCAGCTGGTCACCCTCCCACTCCTGCCACCGGGGGCACCCACTCTCCCCTGCTTACTCTGCTGAACTTTGGGCTGCGTGGCAAATTCTTCTGAGTGTCTTTCCGTACTTGTAACTCAATTGCTTTTTGATATCTGTGGTAGCCAAATTAAGTAAATTGAGTACAGCCCGCAGAGAGCTGCTGAACTGCAGAAGCTAAAATTTACAAGAAAGCAATTTGATTGTGCCCTGTCTCTGAAGTTTTTTCATCTGCTTCAGTGACGGTTCTTGCTATGATTTCAGATCAAAGGGGACGTATGAATTTATTTTTTCATTATTTTTGTATGTAAAAACTATGGCTGGTGATTTATGGAGACATGTCGTCCGACTTGATACTAATAGGGTTTTGATCCTCTTCTTCCAGCCGTTTATTTTTAACTTCCACGTACCCACTGCTCACTGATACTGATACTTCTGAAGCCAGTAATCTGCCTACGTAGGAATACTGAATCAGCCAGCAACTTACTTTTAATTAGATTTTCCTCATTATATTCAGCTTCTGAAGGTAGCATGTTTTCTAAGCTGCACAAACTTAGGTAACTACATGGACACCGGCCAGGCAGAATCTTAATTTAGATGTAGACTAGAGCTAATATCTGTATCTGTCTCCCTCACCCATAGGAAGTTGAGGACCTAGTACGGTGCACAAAGAGTTCAGTAAGATCTTTAGAAGAAACATCTGCGGAGCACAACTGTTTTAGAAGGCACTCTTTGCACTGACTGATCAGCTGGCCCCGATTTGCTAGTTACAATAGCCATTTATTTACTGGTTCGAGATCACAAGGCGAGCAAGGTGGGGGCATTGAATGTCATTTCCAAGTGATTTTCTGCTAGCTTTCCAGGTGAAAGCAGTGGAGTTAGAACAAGAAGAGAGGGGGTGGTGCAATGGTTAAAATGCAGCTATAAGGACTGGAGAGGTGGCTCGGCAGTTAAGGGTGTTTAACGCTCTTACAGAGGACCCAGATTCAATTCCCAGCACATGGATCAGGGCTAGCTGTTTCAGGCCATCCAAATCCCTCTGGCTTCCATGGGTACCTGCTCAGATATTGTGCACATAAATACATAATAAAAGTAATAAATAAAATATTTTCACACAGGTATATACATAGGTACATAAAAAAAAAAGTGTGTGTGTGTGTGTTTAAACAGAATGAAGATAGAGACACAAATAAAGAATAGTTAGGTTCCTGCCATTGTTTTCTCAGTAGCCTTGGGACTTAGAATAATCTTCACTCTCTAAATCTAATAGTTTCTTCATTTATGAATTGGTATAATCCACTGAATTAATTTTATTTCATTAGTGTGAAAATTTAGGTAATATGTATAAATTGACCATATCAGTGGTTCATTTTAATAACTATAATAATGTGTGTTATCATCTTTTCTGTCCACTTGAGAGGTATTCTAAAAGGCTCTCTAATTCCTGTATTTCTTGGTAGTGCAATTTTACCAAGGGATGGGGGGATTAAAGTATCTAACTTTTAATAACAGTGAGTGCTATGGAAATATATGCAAATAGCAGAACGTTGCAGGTAGTTGCTCATTCTTGTGACCTACTTTATTTGAATATAACATAACAGAAATAAGGGGCTCACCATTTCCCTATGCTGGTGGTTGTTTTACAGAATCCATTAAAAAGTATCTTGAAAATAATTTAAGTGACTGTTACACACACACACAATGTTTTTTTTTTTGCTTGACTTCATCCTCAATTATAAAACATATTGGTAGGATCCTTTTAGCAAAGGAGCAAAGAAACACGTCCTTGAATACATAGCTTAAATTTCAAGTGATCTGTGAATATGAAAATGTGGAGAGTAAGCCATCTAATTTGGAACAATATGGTAGCTGAAAAGGAATCCCCAGCTGGGCCTCCATGGTACAAGTTTACAGTCAACACCGGGTAGATCTCGGGAAGCTGAGATGGGAGGATCCCAGTTTCAAGGCTTGTGTGGGCTATCGAACGAAGCAAGGCCAGCGTGGGTAACTTAGTGAAAATCTGTCTCAAAATAATAAATAATGGGCCATGATAATAGCACACAGGTAGGATGCTTGCTTACCATGTACAAGCAAGTCTGTGTGTGATCTCTTCTAACAGAGGGAGAGGGAAAGACAGAGACAGAGAGATAGAGAGAGATGGACAGACAGACACAGACAGACAGAGACAGACATTTTCTGCTGTTCTTACAGGAGATAATACAAAACTAATAGACAATGTTATCTCCTATAAGTAATTGCTATAAGGCAACAAAATATGTTTTCTGGGCTCTTCAAAAGTAAGTTTATTATTCGCTTTCTGATATGTATACTTAAGTTTACACATGTTTATGTTTTATAATGGACTATATATGCAATAGCATCTATATCTGATATATATTATAAACACCATTATGCAATTTTAAAACAATTCAATTCCGTAACTTGTTTCTATTATTGGATAAGTAGACTTAGCTTCAGTCTGAATTTATTCAGATCTATCCAGACGTAAGAACTGATACTGATAAATCTACTGTATACTTGTAGTATGTTAGCTTGATCATTCTCCTACTGTTATGTCCCACAGATGCTGCAGGCTCCTTTAAGAATATGATTAGGGCCATAGACACCTTCAAAGGATCATTTTGAGTCTCCAGTATTTACATATACTTTCAAAGAAATCCTGGAACCCCTGATATTGATTTTAGACTCCCCAACCTCACCTATGGTCAGTGGAAATTCATAGTTCCTAAACTTTGCAGTTCTTGCTTTTTATATGCCATCACATCTAACATATATGGTAAATTTTGAAACACAGAGTTTTGTTGTCAGTTTGAAATTTAATGATCAGTTTTAAATATCCTGCTTTCAAAATTCTGTCGCTTGTAGGGGTTTCTTTGCTAGGCTAAAGAGTGTGTTCTGACTATGGTTGACATAAGATAAAATTTTCATGCTCATCAAAAAAAGTGAATTAATGAGTGAGTTTCAAATAAATTGTACAAATCATCATGGGCCCTGTTATGCTAGGATGCTACTTTGAAATTTATTTTAGAGTGCAATGTAATTGAAGATGTTATAATAAACAATGGCTTAAATTTCTTCGAAAGTCTAATAACTAATCATAGTTAATATTTATGGAGCACTGAATGTGATACGCAGCTGTATCGAAATTTTTCATGCATTTCCTTATCTGGTCCCGAAATCATCACCAAAAGGCAGGTGATTTTGTCTACCTCCTTGAACAGTTATTGAAAGTGAATTTTATAAAGATTAAATAATTGCCCAAAGTCGCAGATGGAGAACTATTGGGAATCATGAAATATGTCTATCACTTCTCTATTTGTGCCCTACCCTGTGCCATTCTGTAGGTAAGCATCTTCAGATGGAAATGATTTCTCCTCTTCCCTCTCCCCTACCTTCCTTCCTTCCATCCTTCCTTCCTTCCTTCCTTACTTCCTTCCTTCCTTCCTTCCTTCCTTCCTTCCTTCCTCCTTTTCTCCTTCCTTCCTTTCTTTCCTTCTTTTTTCAGTCATTCTTCCTTTCTTTAATCTGTCCTCTGGGTAGCGGCTTTTATATAACATTGACTTTGCAGAGTAAAATAAACACACAACATTGTAAGTAAGGAAAAAAAAATGTTCTAACCCTCAGTTCTCCTCTTACCCAGAAGCATGTAGAAGGATGCAGAAGATAACCACCTCCTTTGAAAGGTATCAGTTTCCACACTCCCCTGGCAGAGGCTGCTGCTGGGGAATGCAGTAAGGAGTGGTTCTCAGTGCAAAGAGAGAAGTAGGGGACACGGAGAAGGGGCATGTCTCATTTCTGTGGGCCTTAGAATCTGCAAATGCAAATGACGATGCCATTTTAAATCCAACTACAGTTCCCAAGTTCTCACATCTACTAGCTATTCTTTAATTTCTTTTTTTCCCCTATGTGTCTGTTTTTCTACAGCTTCTGATAATTGCTCCTAATTTCCATATTTCTTCAGGCCACTCTCAAGTATGTCTTGGGAATACCAAGCTAGTTTCTGGCTTCTTGCTTCCTTTTCTTTCATATCCCCCATCTCCTTTTATTTCCCTTGCCCCAGTGTGGCCTTCTTGTTCTTATTTCTCTATAAAAATCCTGTATATTCTTCTAAATCAGCTTATGGCTAGTGAGGTCAGCCCATTTGGAAGAAATATCTCTACAGACTCTGAGACATTAAGAGTGAAAGCTTTATTTCTGTCAGCATCTTTCTTAGGAGCTCATAGAACACATTTAAGTTCTAACTCTGTTCAGTTCATTGCTCTCTCATTTCATATGTGATAGGCTTTTCCCTAAAGAGATCATAACATCTTAAATTTTAGTTCCAGTATAGAACCTATACATTCAAACTTACTTGAATAGTATGTTTGGCTATTTTCCTTTTACCTTTTCTTCATAAGAATCCCTCTAAACATGAAACTAAGGCGACTTTAAATAATACATTTTTTTTCCTTTGACTGTGCCTGCCCTGAATGTATGTAAGTGTGTATAGGGCAAGCAAAGAGCCATACAAACAAGTATACAATTGGCTTGGCATGTTTGGATATGACCAACTCATTTCTGGTTCTTTCTTGAGCTATATCAAATCTTCTTTGTCTGTAAGGAGAGAGAGAGGAGAAAAGGAGGTTCTAGGAAAGCAGTATTCCAGGCTCCTCATCTAGAAGAGCTTTTAATTCCCCTTTCCCCCAAAGGATTTACTTACACAACATATCCATCTCTTTAGAAAACAAACTTAGATTCCCCCTTGAAGAAAGCAAGAATAACGTGTGATTTTCTTCACAAAGAAAGCCAACTTGACTCACTACAGAAGTAATTCATTCAAGCAATTTATTTAACAGAATTTACTAATCTTTTACTGTGAGTAGCATCCTTCTGACCAACTACAGTTTTGAGTGAAGAAAAAAAAGAAACGTGTCTGATGAATTTACACTGCAGTCCCACAGTGCCCATAGCGGCATGGAGGCGGGATGGCTGATTAGGGCTACTAGTCAGCTGAGACATATATGCAGAAAAGTTGGGTATGAGATAGTATCAAATGTGTAGTATTTTTTTATTTTAAATCTTTTATTCATTTTACATAACAACCACAGATCTTCCTCCTTCCTCTTCTTCCTCCCCTCCTCCCACTCATCCCTCCCACTTCACCCTGCCGGCCCCCATCCACACCTCAGTAAAGGTAAGACCTCCCATGGGGAGTTAACAAAGCCTAGCACACATCAAGTTGAGGCAGGACCAAACCCTCTCCCCCTTCACCAAAGCTGAGCAAGGAATCCCCACCATAGGGAATCCCAAAAGCTATGAGCAAGGAAAAACTAAAGGGTCCTGTGAAGGATAAATAAGCTTTTGGGTTCTTCATAGTGGAACAGAATGTCTCTGGCATACACAGGGCAGACTGTGTAGTTTGACTGATGGCTGTAGAGCCCTCTGTCTCCAGGTATCATATAATGTGGTGCTAATGGAAGAGGAAATTTCCAAGAAACTCTTTGTGGCTAATGCTACAGAACAAACAAATGATGTGGGAGTCCCCTCTGTGTGCAGTGATAATCATTAATGAATAAAGAAACTGCTTTGGACCTATAGGAGGGCAGAACTTAGCTAGGCAGGGAAAACTAAGCTTAATGCTGGGAGAAAGAAGGGCAGAGTCACAGAGAAGCCATGGAGCTGCCAGAGACAGATGCTGGGAACTTTAGCTGGTAAGCCACTGTCATTTGACGATACACAAAATAATAGAAATGGGTTAAATTAATATGTAAGAGATTAGTCAATAAGAAGCTAGAGCTAAAGGGCCAAGCGGTGATTTAATTAATACAGTTTCTGTGTGATTAATTTGGGTCTAAACTAGCCAGGTGGCTGGGAACCTACAAGCAGTCTCCCTTCTCCAACAGAAATTCAGATTTACTGCTTCAGTGGCAGAACCTGGCCTTATTTTCCTATCAGAAGAAGGCTTTTATTTCCTAATGTCATAATTTGTCTAAATCTTTAAAACTTTTTTGTTGATTTAGGCTGATTTCTCTACAAATGCTCATTCATTTAGCTTAAGTTACTGGAGATTAAGTTAGAATGCAGATTTCCTCTTTTATTCCTTTTTACTTGTAGGGAAAAAAACTCCAGGAAACAAAACACATTTCCCCTATAACCCTTAAGGTATTGAAAGTAATCATGAGGAAAATAAGCTCCTCCACTGCCCCTCTTTCCTGTCAATCTTTATATTTTTCTCATTTCTAGTCTCTTACTTTGTTCTCCTCCCATATCATTCACCTGTTAGGTCTTTCTTTTATGAATAAACCATACATTCATGTACCTTGCTAATTAAGGAGCACAGATCAAAGGGTATGAATCAAAGCAGTTGATTCAAGCTTGCAATGGCTTTTCTCTTTCAAAGAACTGGTAACTTATATGTAGAACTTTGCTGCACTTTTGCTAGTGCTTGGCTTCTTGTAACAAAGGCAAATGACACTTAGATTAAGGGATGGGTAGCTCTTACAGGTGTCCATTGACTTGCCCCACTACCCTTTCACTGAAATGAGGAGATTTGCTTTGTGAGGTCAAACTCATAGACTCTCAAAGTTGCAGATGAAGTTATTTTAGTTTCTTTTCCAGTTCTGTGACAAAAATATTATGAAAGGGGGTTTATTTTAGCTCACAGTTCCTGGTTACAGTTCATAATTGTGGCAACATCACAGCAAAGGGAGCTCAAGATGGTTGTCACATTACATCCAAGAAGCTACGTGGAAGGAGTGCATGCTCATGCTCAGCTCTTTTCCCAGTCTCAGACAGTATGGGATTCCTTGTCTAGGGATTGATGTTCCCAGAGTGGGTGGATCTTCCCACCACAATGAATGCAATCAGGATAATTGTCCACAGATATGACCAGGAGTCAACCTGATCTAGACAATCCCTCATTGAGGTGCTATCCCTCTTCTCAGGTGACTCTATAATGTGTCAAGTTGAGAATTAGAGCTAACCATCAAAGAAGTCAAAGAAAATATCTGTTCAGTCACACCATAGTGGGAGTGCACACAGTCCAATTTTATTCTTACAATTGACATGTAATATTACACGTTTTATGTAGTGTTCTACTGTGGAGGTAAAAATCTACTCTTAGTACTTCAAGCTCAAAGGTATTTTGTTGTTGTTAACCAGTCACATCTTGAAGATTTCTACTTACTCAAAATATGAATGAATGTTTTGAGCTGAGGAGTGAAAATGACATTTCAGTATGGCATATCAATTAAGTAGATCAGGTGAGTTTGTGTCCAGATGCTAACTCACCCATTTATAACTTTGAACAAACCATTTAAACGTTTAGATTTTAATGTTCTCCATTATAAAATGAGAACATAGGAACTTTCAAAATCACCTCAACTTCCAAAAGAACTGGGAGGATTATATGTGATGAGGCATACAGATTGCTAAGTGTAGCCTCTGACATATATTAAACACAGCAATTTCTACTTTTTAGAAGTAGTGGTGTAATTGGCATTATAAAATATCATCTGTAACTGTCTCAGCAATACCAATAAAACTAGGCTATAGCTAGTTTTGTGAAATGAAACAATTTTATGAATTGTGAGATAATGAAATTTGTATCATTTGCATCACTGAATTGTCCAAGCTTAAAATGCTGATGCCAGCACATCCGTACAATAGGAAGAAAGGCATGCCAAGTGTCCAGCCAGTTATGGGTAGAGCTGGAGAGGTAGAGGCTTAAAATGAAGGAAGCAGGCTGCTGTCCTACCTGCAGTTCTGGTCAGTGCTAAAGATATGGAGACATTGGCAGCTAAGGCAAAGGTGGGGTAGTTTCTACCTCCACAGAGGACCAAAGCTTTCCTTCTCCCCGGAGTTCCTACAGAATACTATCTTAGGTGATGTGGAAACAGAATTTCTGACTCTTTGTTGAAGGCTCTAATCTCGTAGGGCAGATTTAACAGGGAGGAGAAGTACAATACATATCACTCTGGCCATCAGAGTTATTGAATATGTCTGGTGCCAGAGACTGTTGTCAGAGTCTGGGCAGACAGAGATAAATAAGATGTAACAGAGCTATGCTTTATCTTTCCAAATCCTCGCAGCGTAGTGAATATTATAATAAGTGGTAGAGAAGGGACTGGTTAAAGAGGGCCTGATTTTGGAGATGGACCTTGAATAAATAAGAGTTTTCCTGGTAGAGAAGGAGGTAAAAAATGTTCGGGTATTAACTCTTGAAGTCACTCACAATTCAGTGTATTCTCTTTGTCTTGGAATCTGGGAAAGATATTCTTCCCCTATCACTTTAGTTAAGCTCAGAATCACCTAGACTGTCATTAAAAAACACAGTTTTAAATCTCTACCTGAATCACATTAAGCAAGAAACACCCTGCAGACCCATTAATGGCTGGCCACTTGAGATGCCTTTCTTCCTCTTGTACGAATGTGCTGCCATCAGCATTTTAAGCTTGACAATTCAGTGGTCCACTCCAACCCACTGATATAGCATCCATAGATGGTGGTCACAGGTGTTTAACTTTATAGTAAGCGGAGATCTGGAGGTTGTGAGAGGGTTAGCAATTCTTCCATTTTGAATCTTCTGGGTATGGCGTGGGAAGTCCTCCCAACACGGGCACATTAATATGAAAGGAATACCTCCCAAGGATTACCCAAAACTATGACTTAGTATGCTTGCACTTGGTAACTTCACTCTCCCAACACATAAACAACATAGAAACGTATCCAATTTTAATTGGTACTTGGAAATTTTTGACATTTGGAGACTTTTGGAAATCTATGCCTTCCATGCAGATGGCCTATATGTCCCTACTTTCAAGTTGTCCTAACAAAATATCATAACCTACAAGGCCCATAAACCACCAAACATGGTTCCTCCTAGTTCTATATGTTCAGCATCTAAGACCACAGTGTCCAGCAGATTTGGCAAGTGTGTGAGGACCTGCATTGTGATTGGTATATGATATTCTGGTGGTAAACTTAGAGGGTAAAAATAGCTAATGAGTTCCCTTGGGTCTCATTTTTTTTTAATGGTTTTAATTCTATTCCTGTGAACTCCTCTCCCAAAGGTCTCACATCTCGATTCTATCACTTGAAAATTCTGATTTCAAGCTGAAAATTTGGGGACAAAATAAGTGTTCAGACGAAGGCAGCTTATGCTCTGCAGTTTCCCCAGGTTTCATATGTAGACTCACACCTTGGATTGCTGTCTGGTTGCCCAATCCAGTTCCCTAGCAGGAAACGGGGGCTCAGGTTCAAAGTATGGCCACTTCCGCATTTCAGAAACTAGCCGAGGCTGAGGCAGTCCTGCATCGCAAAAACTAGCTGGATTGAAAACCACAGCGCAGGTGTCTAAGATGCCCTAGCTCTGCAGGACTGCTTTTAAATGGAACACTTTCCCGGAGTGTTTCTCACAGTTTGGGTTACACGCTCTTTTCATTTACAGACACCTCGGTGTTTTCCTCAGAATCAATTCCTCTCAACACCTGTCAGAGGGTGGCTCCAAGAGGCAGAAGCTTTTCAATTGAACCAGATTGTCTTAAGCAGGTCCTCATTAGCCTACTTTATGTGAGGAGAATAGTCATGTCTTTCAGGAATTAAGAGCATAGACAGAGTGAAAGGGGGGGAACTTTGAAGGTTTTTTATTCTACTGTGCTTGCTATTCATCAACTTCCAGCTTGCTTCTTTCTATGATAATTGTTATATCTATTGTTTTTCCTTTTGTGCGAGATTTTCATGTAGAATGGTGAACTCAAATGGGAGCAGTATTGCCAGGGTGTGTGTGTGTGTGTGTGTCCAGGGATGTGTTCTATTAACATCTAATGAGCAAGCTGATTGTGCTGCTGGACTTGCCACAGTGCAGACGACATCTCTTTATAACAAAATATCATTTGGCCCAAAATGTTAATAGTGCCAAGGTTGACAAACCCTGCTTTACAACAAATTTTTATTAATTTTTATTTTATGTGTATTGATGCTTTGCATGCCTGTATGTGCATGAGAGGGTATCAGACCCCTTGGAGCTGTAGGAACAGACAGTTGTGATCTGCCGTGTGGGTACTTGGGAATTGAACCCAGGTCCTCTGGAAGAGCAGTCAATGCTCATAACCACCAAGCAATCTCTCTATCTCCCCAACAACAGGTTTGAAACAGGTACTTTTATAATGGAGTCAAGGAATCTATGAATGGATTATCAGGAATTTGTGAACTTCTCTGAAATTTTCTGTAAAAATTTGTCTGTATGCGCCTTGTCTAGTAGGAAAGTGTTAGGATTTTCCTCCTATTGACAACTTCTTAAATAGAAAACCACACAATTTCTCTCTGACACATGCTATGCTAAGGAAATTCTTCACACTATTTTATGCTATAAACTGTCTTTGGCCTTCATCAGAATGTGTTTAACACTTTTCTATAAATGTACATAGAGGAGTAGGAGAATTCTCTATCCCCTAATAGTTGGGACATGCTAGCCTTAATTAGTAATAACGTAACTCTCAATATCAAATGGTCCTCGTGGTCATGATCAACTGCCAAGATTACCATTTTGATAAGTTGAGTCCTTTTCAATCTTTCCATACTTTTAGACAGTCCTCACTGCTGAGGCAGAAATTGTGCATTTTCTTTTAAAGAAATGCTTGCAAATCTCACAAATGTATATATAGAATCCCTTTGTTGCTGACTACCACCTCAGGCTATGTAATCTATTGGGATAGAAGGAAGAAGGATGGTCCTGATGGTATAACAAGTGCCACAAGTATATTAAATATTTTCTCAAGATATCCCTATGTGCTAAAAACAGATAACATTTAGGAATCTCATTATGGATACAAAACACTTGCTAAATTAGGGCATGTACTCAAATCTGTGGCCTACATAGGTTAAAAACCCTGTAAAAATCAAACTTCATAAATTTTGGTCTCAAGACAGGCACATTTTATAATTTGCTCTATTGTTATGAGGCTGGTATTATTTTTTGGCAATTGCGTTAGATCAAGTCATTAAGATCCAATAAAAGAATTAGTTTTCTCTAAAGCCTATTCCAAAGTAGAAATCTATGTAGGTTCATTCATTCATTTACATGTTTCGTTTTAACTTATTTTTTCCTCTTTATTGTTTTTTACTTTTTTAATTAAGATTTTTTAATACAATCTTTTTTCATTTTACATAGTTATCCCCGTTCCCACCCTTTCCCTTCCTCTTGCCCCACCCATCTCCCCCCAACCCCATCCACTCCTCAGAAAGAGTAAGGCTTCCCATGGGGAGTTAACAAAGTCTGATACTTCACTTAGAAGCAAGATCAAGGCCCTTCCCCCTTATCTAGGTTGAGCAAGATATCCCTCCAAGGAGTGTATGCTCCAAGATGCCAAGTCAAGCTCTAGGGATAAATCCTAATCCCACTGCCAGTGGTCCCACAGACCTCACACACTTTAGAAATCAGTGTGGCAATTTCTTAGAAAAGTGGGCATCAATCTACCACAAGACTCAGCACTATCACTCTTGGGCATATACACAAAGGATGTACACTCATACAACAAGGACATTTGCTCAACTGTGTTCACAGCAGCATTATTCACAGTAGTCAGAGGCTGGAAACAACCTAGGTGACCCTCAACCAAAAAATGGATAAGAAAAATGCATGTACAGAATGGAGTATTACTCAGCAGGAAAAATCAATGCCATCTTGAAATTTGCATGCAACTGGATAGAACTAGGAAAAAAAAAACATCCTGAGTGAGATAACCCAGAGCCAGATAGATAAAAATGGTATGTACTCACTCATAAGTGGATAATAGATGTAAAACAAAGAATAGCCAGCCTATAGTCCAGATCCCAGAGAAGTTAGGTAACAAGGAGAACCTTAAGAGATACATACATGGATCCTCCTTGAAAGGGGAAACAGACAAGATTACCTGAAAAAAATGGGATTATGGGGGTGGAGAAGAGATGGTGGAGGAAGAGGGGGAGGGAGGGAAGAATGGGAGTGAGGAAAACATGTGGGAATGGGATGCTCAAGAAGGGGTAGGACAGAGAGGGAGAGCAAGGAAAGAGATATCTTGATTGAGGAAGGCATCAAAGGGCTAGCGAGAGACCTGACACTAGGGAAGTTTCCAGAAATCCACAAGGATGACTCCAGCTAAGACCCTAAGAAATTGTGGAGAGGGTTCCTGAACTGGCTTTCCCCTGCAATCAGGTTGATGACTACCTTAATTGTCATCATAGAACCTTCATCCAGCAACTGATAGAAGCAGATACAGAGATCTACAGCAAATCACTGGGCCGAGCTACCAGAGACCAGTCCAAGAGAGGGAGGAGCAATAATATGAGCAAAAGAGTCAAGACCTTGATGGTGATGCCCACAGAAAGCTGACCTTAGCCAGTGAAAGCTCATTGACTCTGGACTGATAGTGGGGGAACCTGCATAGGACCAAAGTAGGCTTATTTACATATTTCTTTACTAGTGTCTCCAAAGCAACTGAGCATTTCTTCCTACAATACAAAAGGAATAATTCTTTTAGATTCTAAGGACCACAGGCCCTAGTAGGCAAAGACAAGAATCAAGGGACATTTTGAAGTGGATTTCTTAGCACTGTCATGACCAAGAGAGGAAAAAGATGATGAAGAGAAGGGAAGGAAATTATGCTGGTTTGCTATTTGAATTATAATTCAGCAGTGAATGTCTGTGCAAAGATGCGATTCCAACAGGACGGGCCTGGCTCATCTGTTAAAGGTAAACTTCCTTTAAACAAGAAATCACATTTTCCTCTTCAGTATCTAATACAATGGTAAAAAAAGGTCACCAGGGACAAGGGCTTTGCTGCTGGTTGTGGTTGGAATACCAGCTCTAAGTTTTACTTCACCATCTTGGACAAGAGAGGTAACTCTCTTAAGACTCAGTTTCCTTGTATTTGGGTTGGGAATTATAATATAGATGTAGCTAACTATTTTAAAGGATTACATAACAGGATTGACTAAACCGATGCATGGCAGTACCTGGATGTCAGTACTGAGGCAAAGTTAGCACTGGAGTTGTTGGATGTGAGCGTGCCAAGAGAAAGTGCATAGCTGTTGAGATCAAATCCAAGCTCAAATACAATCCCTGACAACTAAGGGAAAGTGAATCCACCAATCCCAACCTCACCTTCTTATCTGTTAAATAATACTAATTAGACACACTACACCGTTGTCATAGTTTAAGAACGTGACATGTGTCAAGTGATTGGGACAAGAATAGTTGTTTGAGAAGTATTTTCTTCTTTCTTAAATCTTTTCCATTGTCTAAGTTTTCATTGATCCTTTACTGAAACCATCTCTAGAACTACAGTTCACCACTTAAGTTGTCCATTTTTAAACATTTAATGCATGCAAACCTGAACCTGAAACTCAAGGTCAGTCTTCACAGTGGCTAATTGGAGATATCAGTGATAATGGGTCTGACATAACCCATCAATATGTCTTTGCACAGGAGCACTAGTAGCGGTGCTCACATCTTCCTTCGCCCTGCTTCTTCCCGCTCATTTGTGACAGGCTGTCTGCTATAAGCTGATGCTTAGTAAGTTGCAGTGAACTCTGCTCCAGGAATATCAGAGTCAAACAGGAAAGGACAAGTTTTCAGAGGCCGATCGCCTCTGGAAAGGGTGTGTGTACCAGGGCAGGAGGGCATGTTGCTGAGCTGTCTAGTTTCATTGAAATCTCATCTCATCTGTGCTTGTCAGGATCTATGTGCCCAGTAGGACACTTCTCAGAAATGAGCAATAAGTGCTGGAGAGCTGCTTTCCTGGTCTTCATCTCCCGACTTCTACCTCTTTGAAGCCCTTTCTTGCCAAACATTTTTTGTGACTATGTGCACTTCAAAGACAATGCCATTTATTGCTCTCAGATTTTGCAGAGTAGCTAAGGTATTTATAATGCAGTTTGATAGACTTTATTTGGAAGGGTAAGGAAACAATCAATTCTATGTGATTCAGATTTTTGTGAAATTTATTTCCACACTTAAAGGTATTTTTAAGAGCTAGGAAAGGTAAGTTGCATCCTTAAATTTTTAGCTCCCAGGTATTTGACTTCCTATGGTCACTTTTGGAACCAAAATTATGTTCTAAATTTCAAGCAATAAAGTCATGGTCCAAAGCCAGGTTCATGGCCTTCCCTGCTTCTGAATCCAGTGTTCTTGTATCGAATGATTGTGTGAAGGTAAGTCTGCCATTGCTGCCAAACTTCCGCACCTGCAATTCTTGACTCTAAGCCAGGGCTGGTGGTTTTTTCTTTTTTTCAAAACGACAAGCTAGAAAGAAGGATTAGCAAAGCAATTTTTGCTTTTCACTTTTGATTTTCTCTCTGCCCTGGTGGGTGTGCCTGGATGAAATTGAGAACTGGTGGGCAATGCTGAACACGAGTTGGTTATAGTCTGTTGCCTTCCAGAAAGTCAAATGGAACAACAAGCATGACTCTACAGGTGACCGCATGGAGGAAATCCAATGGCAGTACTACCGCAGTCTGCTCTGAAAAGTAGAGTGTGGCTTATTAATATGTAACTATACAGCCATTGCATATTTAGGAACTATAGAATACATAATTAGAGCCACAGTGACTATAATCTATTGACATCAGGCACAGTGAAGACTTCAGATAACCATGCACTGTAATTATGTAGTAATTGCTATTCTTTGAGTAAAAGTAGTTACCAATAAAGTGAACGCTGGCAAGTAATTGCTTTATAATTATTTTGGGAAAGGAATTGTTGCAAGTTAAAGACTGGAGATAAACAGACGAATATTTCAACCGATAGACAGGGCTCCCTGGCTACGGCAAGCTCCACAGGCACAGCTGGACAAGTCTATGCCTCTTGCCTTTCTTTTGTTATTTGAAGCAGTTTGGGTAGTAGCTCAAAGCATACAAATTGAATCCTGCTTAGGACCCTTGGAGGAGGAATCAGCAGTGCTGCTTTCAAGGTGGGCCCCAGCTAAATCAGAACAGAGCAAAGCCTCATTCCATGTTTTTAAAAAATCTCCTCCAGTTATTCCTTTGATGATAAAGCTGTTATTTCCACAAACCTAGCAGCGAGCTGATCAATCCTACAAGCGTTTCTATTTGTGATTTTTAATAATTATCATGACAGCTCTTCTTATGTTGCATGCTCCTTGTGAGATATTCCTTCTAATAAGTATTGTAGAGGTTTCCCTGGGAGATTCTTTGATTTGCTATAGCTCCTAATTTATTTGGTACCAGATGGAGAGGATTAGAGATAGAGAATTCATGGGGAAAAAAAAACAGGTCTAAATTGTCTTAAGTTCTATAGATGTACAACTGATTTACTTATTATTATTTATTTTACCACTAATTCTAATTAGATCAACAGGGAGATTGTTTTGTTACTATTTTTCTTAAGTTGGTTAAAAAAAACCCACAGATGTAAATTAATTTAGCTCATGTAGGATGAGCATTTCCTCCTTTTCATTTCCTAGTCTCATTTGAAAACCTAGTAACATAATTGCATGGATCCTGAGGAACAAAACCAACAGGAATCAATACACTTATTAGCTTGAGGTTACTTTACCCTGCTATTTTTTGAAAAATCCTTGTGTTGCTGGGAGGTGTGAAGAGCAATTAAACAGGATGCCAGAGTTTCTGAGGATACAAATAAATGTGTTTATGTATACAAGTTAACAATTAGTGGACAGCCCACTAACAGGTTGGAGGAAGTGGAGGAATATTATTTATTTATTAATGCGAACATATCTAGAGATACTCCATTGAAACCATTTTCAGGCTTCTGGTCAAGGGAGAAAAAGAAAAAGAAAGAAAGGTGTGAATATTATTCTGCTATTGAAAACATTGATCTATAAATCTTTCAAGAGTTTTCTTTGTTTTGTCTTTATATGTATTTGACGTACTTGGAGTGTACACAAAAACCCATGTACTTATCTGCATAGGTGGGAAGGGTAATTAATGATAGTGATGGCTGCTTTGTAACAATTTATCATCAGTGTTACTGTTTTAGTTATTTAAAACTGGTGCATGGCAGACACTGTTAATCCCTCCACTCTCCAGTAGCCTGTCAAAGATGTGTACGCCAGAAATCACTTATGTGTGGAAGACTCAACCCCAGAATCTCAAAGAGCTGCCAATCCAAGGAGGGCTATTGTTTGTGCCAGGAAAACCTTAAGCAAATCTCTAGACTTAAACAGAACTTGCGCTTCGGAGCTATTTCCACACATTTTGGTGAAATTTCTAGGGTGACAAGTTGGAAATTCCAATACCTGGCATAAAATCAAGCTCAGACTCTTGGTGGCTCCAATTTTGGAGGGGTCTATGCGTCTGCAGGTTCCTGGGCCTGTGATATCCTCTAAAGAGACTTGTGAGGGGTCTCCTGACTATAGCTGTGAGGTTTGCTCTTGGAACAAGAAGGGTGAGTCATATCCCAGGTGACTAAGGACTGGACACGTAATCTGGCTGCACATCGAAGCCACATCGAAGAACAATCAGTGCAAAAGTCTTTCCTAGTGGGTCACTCTGGTGAGTGATAGTGTTTAGAACCAGTCGACTCCTCACTAGAAAGACCTGGAGTTTCTCATGTACTTTGAGAAGGTGGGTTCTGGAAGCTCTGGCTGTTTTGAGAGGGATGCTGAGAAAACACCTTTGGCAATGCCCACACAACTGCTGGCCTTCGCAAGAATTACTTTTTACCCCATACATTGTATGCACTCCTAAGCCCATTGTTGTGTTCATCTTATGTGGTCTTGTCCCTCTGATCAAAACTTATCAGATAAGAGAAGGGTGGGTCATGCCAATTCTCTTCCTTGGGATTTAGAGCACTGATCACATTAACCATCTGAATTTTAGGCAGAAAAAAACCCTGGATTTGGGTGAAGGGTAAGTGTTTTGGCTTGGGGAGAAAGGCTGGTATACCAAGAGGGAAGCAGATACCTCGATGGGTGGCTACATGTTATATAAATAAAAACTTCTGTTTTTATATAAAAACAAATAACTTTAGCTACAAAGTTCTATAAATGAGAATAGGTTATTATTTACTTCATTGTTTCTTTAGCATTAAGTCTCAAAACATATTCTTCTTTTTTGTTGTTTGTCTGGGGGTGTGGTAAGTGTATTCCTCCTTGCTTTAGAAGATATTTTACTTATTTTATTATGTATGTCTATTATATATTTCTTTATTGGTCACTTTTATTTGACAGTTTCATACATGTAAATAATGAATTCTGGCTACTGTCTGCTCTCCCTCTTTCATTTCTCTTCCATTCCTGTCAACCCCAGAACACCTTTTGGAAGTATGAAAGCCAGCCCTGAAGGGAGGAAGCTTCCACCTTCCCTGCAGCCTGATTTCTCTACGTCATGCATACATGATATGTGGTGTCTCCAGCGAGAGGGTTCCACCATCTAGTTTCAATGGCCAACTGAATGTCAAAATGGTATTTTTTGGTGGGAGGGGGGTGTTCTGGGACCTCCCTGACACAATTTAAAAGGCTTTATCCCACTTCTGGTTTAAGTGTTTTGTTTAATAACTCATGGTTTCTGACCAAAGCTTTCCCTAGACTTGAAGAATATCTTTTAAACTTTTAACAAACCTTTTTTAAAAATTTGGTTATAAAGTATATGTACACTTCCACATGGCTTTTTAATATCCCCTGTCTTTTATTTATCCCTTCCCTACTGTCCCCTCATCTCCCTAATCCCCTGACCCTTGCCTGATAATAGCTGACTAATCCAGTATCCTGCCTTTCTTCTTTGATGTAGCTTACATTCTACTGTTTCCTTCCCACAGGACATGCCCCTCCCCCACAAAGGCCTCTATTTAGATTTTTAGTTTCTACAGGAAAGCTAAATTGAGGCCACAAGATTAGAAATTCAAAGCGAGGATCTGCATGGGAGAACATGTGGCTTTTGCTTGTCTGTGCCCGGCTCACTTCTCTCACTAGAGTTTTATTCTAGTTTCATCTGTTTCCCTGCGAATCTCAGTTGTTTATGGCTGAATAAAATTCCATTGTATATGTGTGCCACATTTTTATTATCCATTCACGAGCTGCGTTTTGGTCTAGGCCGATTCAGCTTTCTGCATTGTGAAAGGGCCCGCAATGAAGGTGGATGAAGAAGTGTCTTTGTGGTAGAATATAGAGTGAGGCCTTTGGGTATATGTCTAGGAGAGGAATAGCTGGGTCATATTGTAAGTAGTTATATTCTTATTACGTTTTGAGGCATTTCTACACTAATTTCCATAGTATCTGGACCAGTCTGTACTCCTAGCAATAGTGAACAAATATTTCTCTTCCTACATGGCCTTGTCAACAGTGGCTGCCATTTGATTTATTGATGATAACCATTCTGACTGGGGTCAAGCTGGAATCTTTTTTTTTAATATAATTTTTTATTGAAAAAAAATTTTTTCCGCCTCCTCCCCGCCTCCCATTTCCCTCCCAGTCTCCCTTTTCCCCCCTCCTCCCTCTCCTCTCCCCCTCCCCCCACTCCTCTCCCCCTCCCTCTCCAGTCTGAGGGGCAGTCAGGGTTCCCTGCCCTGTGGAAAGTCCAAAGTCCTCCCAGCTCCATCCTGGTCTAGGAAGGTGGACATCCAAACTGGCTAGGCTCCCACAAAGCCAGAACATGAAGTAGGATCAAAACCCAGTGGCATTGTCCTTGGCTTCTCAGCAGCCCTCATTGTCCGCCATATTCAGAGAGTCAGGTTTTATCCCATGCTTTTTCAGTCAAGCTGGAATCTTAAAGTAGTTTTAATTTGTATTTTCTTGATGGTTTTTTGAACACTTTCTCATATATTTATTAGTCATTAATACTTTCTTGAGAATTCTCTGTTAAAATCAATAGCTCATTTTGTCTGTGTTATTTTACATTTTATTCTGTTGTTTTTTACCTGTTTATTTTTTAAAAAATAATCTTTTCTCGTTTTACGTACCAATCCCAGTTCCCACTCTCTCCTCTACTGCTGCTCCCTCCACCTTCCCTGCATGCCTCAGTCACTCTTCAGTGAAAGTAAGGCTTCCCATGGAGTCAACAAAATCTAGCACATTGCTTTTGATGCAGGACCAAACCCTCTCCACCATATAAAGGCAATGGGTTCCAAAAAGCCAATACAAGCTGTACGGATAAATCCCGGTCTCACTGCCAGTGCCCCACAGTCTGCCTCAGACATACAACTGTCACCCACATTCAGGGGACCTAGTATGGTCCTATGCTGGTTCCCCAGCTGTCAGGCTGGGGTCAGTGGGCTCCCTTTAGCTCAGGGAAGCTGTTTCAGTGGGTGTCCCCATCATGGTCTTCACCCCTTTGCACATATTATCGCTCTTCCCTTTCTTCGACTGAACTCTGGGACCTCGTCCCAGTGCTCCACTGTGGCTCTCTGCATCAGCTCTCATCAACTGCTGGATGAAGGTTCTAGGATGACATTTAAGATAGTCATCAATCTGACTATAGGGCAAGTTTTGAAGTTTCTTTATGTATTCTAAATACTAATCCTCTCTTAGATTTACAGCTGACAAATATCTCCCACCCCTATTTCTTACCTCTTCACTACTGGGCATTTCCTTTGCTGTATAAAAACTTTTTATAAGGTCCCATTTGTCAATTGTTGTGGTCCACGCTGGGAGGACGTACTGAAAAGAAGGAGACAAGAGGATCATGAGTGCCTTTTGCTTTTTGCTCATAGGGAATTTACACTAGAACAAACAAAAAGCCATATGCAAGAGACACAGCTTTCTGCAATGAACAGTGCTCATGTCTCACTCTCAGAGGACTGAGCCCCAAAGTAACCTTGTATGGCATCAGTGGGTCACAGTTCATAGCCTTCCTTGTCAAAAATCCCATCAATGAAATAATGTTTATCTTTTGACACACCCTGACATATTTTTCAAATGCTGACATGCTAAATATTATCAATGAGTTTTACCATCTGCAGAGGCAGGTAACAATGTACCTTACCTATTCAGGAGCTTACTTCAGATTTAAAGATACAAGTAAGACATTATAAAAAGTCTTAGCATCACTATGTACACTGGTGAGTTACAGCAAATAATATACATTCCTATAGCACTGATCTGTGGATAATAATGAACAGGTTAGGTTTGTTTGTATGAGATAGGCAAAATATTGTTTTTAGAGAACCTTTGTAACTAGTGATAATACTTAGAAATAAGTCAGCTTATATTAAATTTATCAATCTTATGTTAAATTTATCAATCAGTTGACTTCAAAATAGGAAATAAATTATCTAGGTAGACTCTATGCAATAACACAAGCAATTAAAAGCAAAAGGAAAAACGGGCAGTAATAGCATATACCTTTAAACTCCTAGGAGGTAGAGGTAGATCTCTGTGAGTTTGATGTCAGCCTGGTCTATAGAGCTAGTAGTTCCAGCACAGCCAGGTTTATTACACCACGGAGATTCTCTGCCCCCACCAAAAAAAATAGAAAAACAAATTAACCGAAAAGGCAGAAAGGAAAGGAACTATATTAGAGATTGGAAAGGTGAGGGCTCAACTTGGCATTGTTGGTTTAGATGAGGATTAGTAGAAAATAAATTTGTGTCCCCCGAAGAAACAGAGAAAGGATACCTCTAGCAGGCAGCTACAAGGATAAATGCACCATCTGTTTCAATGAACTTGAAAACATTCTATCCCAGAATCTTGAGAGAATAGCTCAGTTCAGCCAACACTTTAATTTGACTTTGTGAGACCAAGTAGAGAACCCAGCTGTGCGTGGACTTCGGACTCGTATGTACTGCATGATCGGAAATGATTGTCTGAATTGCTAAGCCCCCTAATTAGTTATAAGACAGATATGGACCTGGCACACATGTGTCCTGGGCATGGTACCCAGTCTCACATTCATTCCAATCATGATCATCCTGCCATCTCAAGAAGCAGGACTGCTTGCCTTTCTGTTACAAAGGAGGAGGGTGAGGCCCATAGAGGTTGAACTCTGTACTGAAAATAATAAAGTTTAGTGATTGGCAGATCCACGACTTCAACCTGTCTTGGAGGCGGGGGTCCCAAGTCGGTGTGGTTTGCCAAGTAAGATTTCAAACTCTGGCTAATTGGAAATGGGACCCTGCTTCAATCTGGTAATGAAAGGGAATCACTTGAAACATTCTGTGAGATAAACTCGTCTTATCCCGTGTCTGCTTGCTTTATCCTAGACTGTAAGGAGTCGGACCGCAGCTCTATACCTACACAGAGGGGCTCTGCTGCCCCACAGGCCAGTTTAGCCTTAGTCAGCCTGTGGTGGAAGGCGGGGCTCATGTGGGGTCGGGCTCACTCCTGCTTGGCAACCTGAACTCAGCGTCATTGTCCAGGCTCTGAAGCATGAAATGGGGTTTTGCGCTGAAGCCTGGGAGACACGGTGCATGGAGTTTGGTTTGGCTATTTTCCCCCTGCTGTTTGTTTTTAAAGATTAAATAAGGGCAGGCATGAGAAAGGTCTCCCAGGTCCTCTGCATGAGATGGTAGTCACTGTTGCAGTTAGGAATATAAACGAACGGAGGCAGGGCCAGCTCTCTGAACCCCAGCGTAAAGCCCATGCTTAATATGCAGTCGTGATTCTGATTATTACCTCAGCTATTATTATGTGATTATTTCAGAGGCGTGCATAAAGCTTCCCAAAAGACTCCTCTACTCGTAATTCAGGGACCTTTCTGTTAAGTTACTTTCAGATTAATGTCCTATACGATGTATTTTTTTTTTTCTGTTTTTAACCTTTCCCAACACTCTCCTGACATCTCTGAGATACACATTGTTATAAGAAAATAGGAAGTACCATAAAGAATGTTAAGTATTGTTATTCAATCCAAATCATGTAGGTTCTAGCAGAGCATTTCCTGGGTGTCAAATGTATCCCATAGGCAGATGTATTTGACAGGATTCTAGGTCATTCACAGATGACATATTTGCTATGTGCTTTTACGATGAATTGTAAGGAAGCATGAGCAATGACGATGAATTGTAAGGAAGCATGAGCAATGTGTTCAGGACATGTTTTCTCAATGAGGCTAACATGGGTAGGTTGTAAAATAGTGCATTGAAGGGAAAGTATTAAGTGGATAATATATAGGGAGCCTAAAGGTAGAAAGACAGTTTGGGGGGTCCTCCTGTCTGCTTCAGTGTGTGTCTCGGTTTATTGGATTACTTACAAAGAGTACACCAGAACAAAAGTAAACTCAAAGGACCATAGTCCTCTGAAGAAGCCGTGAGGAGCACTAGAAGTTAATGTCAAGGCAGCTGAGTGCTCAGGTAGGTAGGTATAAGCCCTGACCGAGATGTCCGATGTCCCTTATATCAAATGGAAGTGGCCTACATCTTTTTTCCTAGTTCTACTCACATAGACAGATAAGCAAATGACGTAAGATAGGGATGTTGGCTTACAAAATTGTCTCACCTGTGAGCAGTCGGTCCATGGAATGGTGTTTTTATTTGTTTTGTGGTGGCAAAATTTACCTAGGGTTACCCTTTGGAGAGCAACAGTCACAGAAGCAGGTACTAGTCGGGACCTGATCTGATTCATCTTGCAGACAAGAAGTTTGGAACACAGAGAAGTGAAATTGTTTCTCCAGGGTCTCATAGAAAGCCCCTGGGAAGCTTGGGTCACCATCCTCATCTTGTGACTCTCATTGGAGGATGTAGAAATTTCATCTCGTGAAAGGATGGGTTGAGCCCAGGTCCTGTATTGACACGGGACAGGGACAAGACACAGAGAAAGGTATAGAACTAGATTTACTTATGTTCACTTCATGTTCTTTCCTTTCTGTCTGGGGTTGAGTGATGGCAAGCATGTGTATGGGCACCCATGTACATGGATGTGCTTGTGTCCATAGGTTCGTGTACCTGCTGCTCATTTTGTCTCCACCATATTGTTTTGAGATAGTCTCTTACTTACTGTAACTCACTTATTTAGGTAGACTGACTTGCCAGCAAAGGCCTGGGATCTTCCCATCTCTGACTTATGGGATTAGTGTGCAAACCGTCATGCCTAGGCTTTTACTTGGGTGTGGGGCCTCCAAACCTAGGTTTTCACGCTTGCATGGCAGGTGCTTGCACAGTAAGGGAGGAATTCTATCTCCAGCCTCCTGCTTCTGCTTTTATATTGTTTCTTTTTAGACTACGTGTCAGCCTAGCCGTTTGTTTCATCGCTGGCACTAGCACTAGCAATGGAGATTGAGCCGAGTCTTCCCATGATAACTCTATGCTGTCCCAATGAGACAGAACCCCAGTTCCTTCATCAACCTGGTCTTAGAAAACATTATAACACAATTAATATTTAAAATTAAATATATATTTATTAATTTTTGAGGATGCCGTACAAGGCTATTTTTCATTGATCATACTCCCATGACTCTTTCGAACCTCTTCTAGATGAACACCCCGACCTCCCCATTCAATTCCAACTTGATGTCTTTTAAATAAACACATAAATAAATAAATAAATAAATAAATAAATAAATAAATAAATAGCTTCCCAAGTACAACTTGTGCTGCCTGGAGCCAAGAACTACTTGTCAGTAATGTGCTCACGCCATTCAGTTGACTGCCCTATGACAATGTTGTCTAAAGTTTTTTGAGACAGATTTTGTTTTGTTTTGTTTTTTTTAAATTGTTTTTATTGAGCTATATGTTTTTTCTGCTCCTCTCCCTCTCTGCCCCCTCCCCTTCTACCTTCTCCCATGATCTCCACGCTCCCAGTTTACTCATGAGATCTTGTGAGACAGGTTTTGTATATATAGCTACATAAGTCAGAGAGCTTTGACGTAGTGGTAACCAAGAGTCCTATTGAAATAGTTCTCCTCTGACTGAAGCCATAGTTACCTTTTCCACAAATATGAGACTTGAACTCCTTTAACATGTGGGGATAGTTGGAAAGGAGAGAGTGACTCCTTAGGCATCTATTCAGAGAAGAAGTAGTACACAGTGGTTATTTATGGGGACATATGCAGCAATAAAGATCGAGGTGAGCTTGCTAATCGCCTGTAACAGCTCCTTCGTGTATAGGCATCACCGCCATTATACACCAGAAACAAATATCTGTAAAAGATACAATTGCCATGTAACAGATAAAAAGGATTCCTTTATACTATGAAATCTCCATTCAGCTCTAATAATAATATAAAAAAAACCCCGAGATTATTCCATTTCCTCTCGAGGCAATCACTTGCGGAAGAAAGCTGTGACTCTATTGGAGTTGAGTGTCTGGTTCTGGTCACCATGGTCCCGCCTCCACTTTGCTTGCCCTGTTAACAAATGTCTAGGTTTTCTGACTGTGGTCTGCATTGGCATTTGCCACATAAAAGCAAAAAGTCCTGTCCAACGTTAGCTTAGCCATGGCGTGCATGCTCCTCTCACACCTGGCTGTTCCTCGACCACATTCTCTTCACCTTGCACAGCGGTCTTGAGTTGGTGAGGTATTTTGGGATAAAATTTAATGTTGCTAGTGCATGGTATGTGAGGGTTCCCTTCCACCAACACCCACAAACCTCATCCTGCAATACATGATTTTGTGGTCTGGAATAAAGGACATTATCCTTGTTCATGTATTTTTTACTGTGACTTAGAGGCACGTGGTTTAAGACTATTTTGAGGTTGAGAGCAAAACACTAAACTATATCATGAGACTTTCCCTTAGTGATGCTGTCCCAGGCTTTCTGTCTCTCTGGCAGAATGGGCAACTACTTCCCTGGACCTCCACCTGTAAGGTTCCTGTACATCCCCTGGTCCCTTGACACCAAGCATAGCAACCGAAAATTGCTGATTATGTGTCACCAAGCAGAGGATGGTTCTTAATTTAGAACCAAGAAATATTTATTGAAAACATTTCCTTTCTGCTGGTGCACCGCATATGGAGCAACAGCCAGGCGAGAGCAACAACTAGCTAGTAATAAATAATCGGCACTCTTTGTTAACAACCTGGAGATGCCCCCGTCTCTCCTCCCAGGAGCTGTCACCTGGACCTCTGTTTGGTGGCACTTCTTCTCACTTTCTTACTCCATTATCAGAGCAAGGAGGAATAGAGAACAGGGAATTGGTTGTATCGATCTCACTGACAATTTAAGGATTATCACATGGCTTTATAGTTGAGCACCAATAGGAAAGGTCAGTAAATTTCTCATTCATTCATTCATTAGTTGAAAAGCTACATTAACATGCAATTTCTAACTGGGTAGATGTGAGAAATGTGTTTTTACACCTCTCTGCTTTGGTTTTCTTATCTATGAAATGTGATTAATAGCATTGCCCATCTAATTGAGTATTTGGAGAAGGATTACATTGTAGAATACACCTTATCCATATTGTATAATAAGCCTCTGATATAAGTTAATACATCATTGTTTTATTGATTTGATTATTGATTTTATTGATTTATTGACATTTATTAAATGTCTCTTTGTGCCCGTCACTATATGCTGGAGTCAGTTATGCTCTCTTACTATTGGGACAAATGCCTGAGAGAGGTGACTCAAGGAAGAAAGTCTGGCTATTTAGGCTCATGATTTGAAGGTGGGGAAGGTGTGGCGGTGGGAACCTCTTAGCTGATTCCAAATCCAGCCTAAATGACAGTCCGCAGTTTTACTGGGAAGGCCATTGCTTGGCCCGGGCTGGGGTTTCAAACTCTACACACAACTAGTTATCGCCTGGTGGTGAATGTTTCACTTTCGAGCTACACGCATACATTAGAAGGACTTTTGAGAAGAAGTCTACCTCAGCCCAGTCCTACAACAAGGGCAATACCTAAATCATGTCAAGTTCTTCAGGTACTAGATATACAAAGTAGGCAAGTAAGGTAGGGAAATGGTGTGGTGAAGGTTTGGCAATGGGGCGAACTCTGTATGATGTCAATTGAATTCAAGACGTACAGCCAGAATGCTGTATTTTTGTAAAAGAAAGCCGGAATCTTCAGGGAACCAGATCATGAAATCTGGCACCAAGCAGTTTACAGACTCGTGACCCAGTATGAAGAGCCTGAGCAGAGAGCTGGGAGGAGGTGAGAGTTCATTTTTGCCTGTGAAGAGTTGAACAGGGCAAATTCTCCACAGAGCCAATTCAGGAAAGGATGAAAATAGAGTGGAGAAGAAATGATCAGACTTTGTCTAAATCCACCAGGAAGGGCAATGGAAGACACGGAGTGGAGTCGAGAGAAATTGAGGACACAGAATGAAAAGACTTTGGCAAATGATGTAATGTGGGGTGAGAGGAAGTTAAAAACAACCCCAACATTCTGGCTTAGGCAGCTGGAAAGTGTCATTAACCAAAATAGGAAAAAAAAAGAAAACACAGGAAGCAGAACTGGGCTGAGGAGAACAGAGGCTCACACGCTAGAGTCTATGGTTTGTCCTGCTGCTTCCTGACTTAGGCTAGTGAGGAGCTTGGCAGTGGTAGGAGTGGAGGATGGATGGACAGAACCCAGGAAGCGTATTCAGCACACCATGGAAATACCAGGCTCAGTTCAATCTCCATAGGTAAATGCAATCTTTATTTTGCCGGAGATAGGAAAAGAGGCATTGATTTTCAGATCGTTAAATGATGAATACCCATTATAAAAAGAGAAAAAGGTTTCCTGCAGCGTTAAAGAGAATATAGGTCATTTAGTGATCTCACCATCCAGAAATAACCACCTGGCGAGTTTGGGAGTGCTCTGGTTTTCTTTCTTTTGCTGTGATAAACACATGACCAGAAGCAACCCATAGAAGAAAGAATTTATTTCATCTTATTGCTTATAGTCCTCCGTGAAGTGAAGTTGGACAGGCACTCAAGGCAGGATGCTGGAGGCAGGAACTAAAATGGAGACCATGGAAGAATGCTGTCTACTGGCTTCTTCTCCACGGTTTGGCCTGCCTGTTTTTGTTTACGGCTTACAACCACCTACCCAGGGTGGCCCTATCCACAGTGAGCTAGGTCCTTCCATATCAGTCATGAATCAAGAAAATGCTATATAGACTTGCCTAGAGGTCAATCTGTTAGATGCAGACTTTCAGTAAGAGTCCCTCTTCCCAAATATGGCGGTGTGTGTCAGGCTGACAAAAATTAACTAGCTTAGGTTGCTTTTTTTTTGTCCTGTTTGAGATTTAGTGTCAATTCCTGCATCCCTCTGCTGCTTATTAATTAAGAGCATATAGACCACAGCCCAGAAACTAGTTTAATCTTGTTAATGATGACAGTTTGAAGCTCCTTGGGATGGGTGACAGAAATTGTTACTAAATATCCTTAGAAAAAGTTCATAGATGTGAAGTAAGCTTAGGCATTAAAAAATTGACAAAGCAAGTCTTACTGTTGGTTTCTGTTTGGTAATTGGATGTTTGTCAGTCCAGGTTCTCTCATGGACAATGGAGAAGATATATGTCTTTCCCATTGTTACTTAAATACATTAATTACAAACTTAGAGGTTTAGAGCAATAAAAGTTTTATTTCTAGCAACAAGTCTGAAATGAATGTTAAGCTTAGAGCTAAAATCAAAGCTGGTTCCTCGGAGAGGCTCCAAAGGAGAACCATTTCCTTGCTCTTCTCCAGTTTCTAGATTCATCTAGAAGCATTTAGCTCCTGGATGCATCAATTTAATTTCTGTTTTGGTACATGTGGTGGTTTGACTAAAAATGGCCTGAATGGCTTCATATAGTTGGATGTGAAGTCATCAGGGAGTGGAACTATTTGAAAGGGTTAGGGGGTGTGTCCTTGTTGGCGAAAACGTGCCATTGAGGGTGGACTTTAAGGTTTCAAAAGTTCACGCCAGGCCCACCTCCCCTCCTCACCCTCTTGACCCTTGGATCAGAGTGTACCTCTCCCTGCTTCTCTAGCAAGGAACCTGCCTGCCTCTGTGACCTCTGCCATGATGATAATGGACTAGTCTCTGACATTTTAAGCAAGCATCCAATTAAATGCTTTCTTTTATGAGTTGCCATGGCCATGGTGTCTCTTCTCAGCAATAGGACTGTGACTAAGAGTCCACACAGCTCAGCACAGTCTCCCTTGTTGATTCTGTTGCCTCCACATACAAATCCTTATGGTTTCATTAGGGCTCATGTAGGTAAATCCAAATCCCCTGGTTACCTATTTCTGCAAAGTCTTCTTGTGTTGTGGATGACAGTGCATTCACATGTGCCATGCATTAGACCGTGTGTATTTTCCAGGGCTTATTTGTTCTCCATATGATAAATATTACAGAAACAAAATAGTAAACTTCCAGGAAGCAATGACGGGAACTGGAGATAATCTTCTATTACTCATTGATTGGCATGCATACCTGATGCATCCGTCGGCATTCCTGACACATAGGGCTGATGAGGCGATCTCCATCTCAGAGGAGCAATTTCTTGCCTTGAGAGGGGAAATGTGAGAGGGACAGTGAGGTTAGTGTTTGAGATGGTGGGAAGATTCCCAATCATAAAACATTCTCTCCTGCAGGGAGTACTGTAGATCAAATGGGAAGAGGAAGGTAGGCACAACTCAGACTTCTCTGGAATCTTCTATATGTTTTCCTAGAATGAGATTTCACACGAGTACTTCTATTTTTCATTTCTTCCCAGTGGAGGTGAAGTTTGCGGTAGAAGGGAAAGTAGAGCATAAGGAACAAAAGCTCCATACACTGTGCTCAGCAAATGTGATCGCTATCCCTGTAGGCTTCCTTATCTGATTTCCATGGTCGTCGTTTCCCTGCTTCTCACTGGGGTCCACAGAGACAGATTTCCTGGCTTCTGCATTCTTAATTTCTATCCAACAACTATAGAAAACAAACCAACCAATAAAACATGAAGCCACTTTCTCAGGATGACTTCCTTAGGGACTGTTGCAGTTTCTCAGTCCAAACTGCTTTGCATATCATTCCATACAAAAACCATATTTGTTATGACATATTTTAGGTCAATTATGTAGCACATGCTACTGCTTGCTTGTCTCTGGAGAGGTTTTTTTTTTTGTTTGTTTTTTTTTTTGTTTTTTCGAAACAGGGTTTCTCTGTGGTTTTGGAGCCTGTCCTGGAACTAGCTCTGTAGACCAGGCTGGTCTCGAACTCACAGAGATCCGCCTGCCTCTGCCTCCCGAGTGCTGGGATTAAAGGCATGCGCCACCACCGCCCGTCTGGAGAAGGGTTTGATCTTATGAAAACAGCCCAGCCATTGTCCTGTGAAAGTCTTTATTCAGAGCTTCTTCATCAAGTAGATAATAACTCATTCAGTCATGATTCATGGTTCATCATGGCTCTTACCTGTTTGAGAATATATAGAGAAATGTAATCATAAATCCTCAGCTAGCAGAAATGCTAGAAAACTCATAACTCCTGTGACCCCTTAACCTTCTGAGTCTCTAGACAGATTGCCAGTCACGTATTTCCACCCTTATCAACTGTAATAGACGTTGAACTGACTCCCTGAATCTTACTGTTATGTAGTGGGGAAGACACAAAGCTTTCTACAGGTAAGCATGGGAAGGTAACCTAGGTCTTCTGTACAAAGTATAAGCATATAAGTTTTGTTTTTTAAAGTCATTTACTTAAATGAAGAGGACTTGTCTTGGATTTTCCTCCTTTTTTCTTTATGGTGAGCTATGTCATGTATGCCAAGAATGTATTGACCTTGTCAAAGAAGACAATATCTAAGGTGATGGTGGGAATGCCAGATGGGTGGGGTACTAGTACCTGAAAGCTTTTAACAGTAGAACTTGCTATTGAGTAAGAAAAAAAAAGTGTCCTTCTTATTCTAACCATTATACTTGTGTATCTTCTTTTGTATAACATGAACACTTGTCTCAGTGTTCATTTCTAAAAATGGAGAAGTGAAACTCTAGGAACACTTGCTAGGAATGCCACGTCAAAGCCTTTTTCTTATCTAACCCTTACTCATTTTGACTATTTATGTTTTTTTTCCATTATATATTCTTTATACTTCTTTCGGTGCTTAGCCTCCTGCTGGTTCACAGCTTACTCATTTCAGATACTTATTTCCAAGGGCATTGGTTTCATATTGCATGTACAGAAGGCACAATCTTTATCAAAGAGACATACACAAAATACATATGGAATTAAGTGGGTAAACTATTGAAATCTTAGTAGTTGGTCTGGTAATATTTTCTAGTGAGAGATGAACTTTGCTGTGAAAATAATTTGAAAAGACCTCCTCCTGTCTTTATCTGTTCAGTGCTACTACAATATAACGCCACAGCGACTCATTTATAAAGGAAATAGACTAATTTCTCACAGTTCTGGAGGCTGGAGGGAGTTTATCATTGAAATGCCAGTATCTGCTTATGGTCTTCTTTGTATCATCATTTCATGGCACAAAATCAGATGGGCTTGATATACTGAGATGACAGTAATAGTTTATCCAATCCTTGGCACAAGAACCTGTTCTTGCAATATGAAGCCCACCTTTATAGTGACAGTATTCATGCTTTTTATTCAAAGAAATAAAAGATTGTTATTTTTTCTTCACATGTATAAGTGAGTGTCCACCATACTGTATATACATGCCTGTGGATGCCAGAAGAGGGTGTTTAGTCCCCAGGAGCTGGGGTTACAGGTTGTAAACTGCCTGAAGTGGGTTCTAGAAATTTAACTCAGGTCCCCTGTAAGAGCATTCTTAATGGCTGAGATATTGACTGAGGTTTCTATCCCACCAGGTTCCACAGCCATTTAATCCCAAATAAACACACAGAGGTCTACATTAATTATAAACTGATTGGCTTAGTATCTCAGGCTTCTTATTAACTCTTATAACTTATATTAGCCCATAAATCTTGTCTGTGTTAGCCATGTGGCTTGGTACTTTTTTCAGCAAGGCAGTCACATCTTGCTTGCTCTGTGTCTGGCTTCCTCTCTGTCTGGTTGATGACTGCAGACTGACTCTTTCCTCTTCTGTTCTGGCCCCACCTATACTTCCTGCCTGGTTTCCCCCTCCTGTACTTCCTGCCTGGCTGCTGGCCAATCAGTGTTTTATTAAAATACAATAGAAAAATACAGACCATTGTCCCACAGCACTGAGTCATCTCTTCAGCTTCATTGATAGCATTTGTGAAGGCAGAGCCCTTATGACTTAACCAGGTTTTGAAGCTTCAACCTGTCAACACTGTTGTGTTGAGGATCAATTTCTGCAGCATGAACATCACAACCATGACTTCTTTAATGGAATGTGACTTTCTGGATTCCAGGCAAGATCCTAGCAAATGAGTTTCATGATGAAGGGGCTAGTCTGTGTAATGGAAGATTTCAATTAGCCTTTCAAACTTGGCCATTCTTTAAGGAGCTATTCTCTGCTCAAGACAGACAACACATTTTGAACATTATTTTTTTAAAAAATCTTTGAAATTCTTTGATTTATAACACAAAATTCTCCAAATTAAATATTAATGGAAGTCTGTGTTTCTATACATAAGAGTAACAAAGACTAGGAAACTGGTGAATTTACATCCTCAGTAAAGCAGGCAGCTGAGGTTCAGCTATTTCTCATGTGTTCCAAGCATGGAAGCTTGCTAGTGTTATGAGATCTGATCTTCAAAAGAACACAGAAATCATGAACAGTATTGATATTTCCTAACAGTATTTACATTATACAGATAAGAAAATGCAGCACCAAGTGTCATAGTGTACACCTGTACCAGAATAAGTATGGTTGGGGCAGGAGGACCACAGGTGAAGTTTCACCCAGGCTGCATAGGTAGTTCAAGGTTACATAAAACCCTGAAAACAAAATAAGAAAATGAGCAAGTAAATCAATAGATTACTTACCTCTCTGGTGTCAGGATTACTTTTCTAAGATAATAAGATTATTCTTCACTTAATCCTTTCTTCTCCAGATTCATTCAACCTGCTCTACACAGTTAAGATTCTGAAAACTGGAAAAAAGAGGAGGAAAAGTCCTCTTTCAACTTGGTTCTCTTAGCAGGTTACTAATATCAATCAATGCATTCACAGTGCTAAGAAGCACACCCTGCAGATGGGTTTTCTGCAGGCTGTTGTGTGGTGCATCTCATCCCAGGTTCACTGTGCTCCCAGACTCGGGAATGGATAGGCATCTAGGAAAGGGAACAATGACAGAAAAAGACCTATGTCCTGTGCTCTTCTTTCGTGGTGCTAGTTTGCTGCTCAATTATCAGAGCGGCCATTGCTGTTATGTGTCATCTTACACAGACTTTCTTTTCCCGTGACTTCTTCCGGATCAACTTGAGGAGAATTATGTGTATGTACATCTTCTAATATGCAGTATATATGGCTTCACCCTTCTGGAGGGAGGCATTCATATGGAAAAAAGAAAGAACTCAGGCTTGTGGTACATATTAGTGGTTAGAACACATCCTTAGCATCTGTGCAGCATTGACTTCAATCTCCAGGATCAAAATCCCAAACAAAATGAAACCAAGCAAGCCAAACCAAAGGCCTTCATTGTCCACCATTGATTCAAGTTCCCAAGGGGGGCTTGAGATGTTACAGATGTTGCCCTTCGAATCTAAGGGCATGGACTTTTTCTTCCTTGTTTTCTCTTTTTCCAGGTGAAGGAATGAAGGAACACGGCTAGCCATGTGGATGGGATGGGAGGTATGTGTAGGGGTAGGGAAAATCTGTAGCGCAAAGTAATGGAAGAAAACAGGTAAGGAATTCTCACCACGAAAGTGAAATGAGACTGATGGGTAAATGAACAGATCTTCTATTGTTGAGTAAAAAATAAACAGACCCAGTTTTGGGCTTTGTCAGATCACTGGTAAGTGATTTAAAGAATGCAAATCTATTTTTGTTTTATTTTTTTTTTCTAGAAATACTACACTCATACCATAACATGTTCTTCACTAAAATCTTGCCACAGTCAAAATAGTTGCTTGGTCTCATGTGTGTATAGTAAAGACAGTCTGTAGGGTTTTTAAATGCACATTTTGATTATTATTTTATACTGTGATCATTTTCTTGTGTAATTTGAGCCGGTTGGTTTAAGTTCATTTAAATCATTGCTCAAGTTCCACCAACAGGTGATTAGCTTCGTTAGGTTTATCTGCATCAAGGCAGAAGAATAGACTTGGATTTTAAAATGACGCAAGTGAACAGCTAACTTACCAGGCACAGAGTGAGCTGGAACAATGTCGTGTTTGGTCTGTTTTCTCTGCTTCACTGCACACAGACAGATGATTGCTTTGTCTTAAATGACTTTGTACACCACATTGATCTTCTACTAATGCCTGTCTTAGGAGAAGAGGCAAGCTTCCATGAAAGGGATTTTACTGTATTAATTGTGAGCTTTCTGTTAGATGCTTTGGCTTTAGAGCAAATACTCATTCATCACTATGGAAAGAAGGACAGACACCGGAACATTGTTGTCTGGGATTTACAAAGAACTTCTTGTCTTTGATACAGTTATGTTCAGAAGAAGATGCTGCTTATCATGAGATATTTGAGGCAGATAATTTCATTTTACTCATCCCCACCTTTTCCTTATCTTCCGCTTACTCAGGTTTCTCATTACTATAGTTGTCTTGTCTCCAAAATATTCAGTTGTTTCTAATGATGTCAAAAGATGATTTATAGATATCAGAAAGATACATATACAGTGTATGCAGTAGGTTGGACTTTTAAGTTGGGAGGATTAGTAAATAGAGACACTTCATGATCTGAAAGAAGCTAGATTTCATTGGGATGAAACTGTGACAAGATGCTCAATATGCATGTATTAAGTGAATAAATATTGAATCAATTTTTAGCCCTTTTTGCTTTAGTCAGAGTTACAGGAAAGTTGGCAGTTTGCTCTGATTATAGCAACACACCCAGCAGGTCACATCATATCCACAGGATAACAGATACTCTAAGCCCAGTGGCCTGCAATTCAGTATGGAGGATGTTCTAAAGCCCCTAAGTCGCCAGTTAGAGTAGACCTGAAAGAATCTGTTGGTGTGCCACAACGATTCTTACACGTCAATGTTTATCCCAGTATATTCAACATAACCCAGATAGTTTTGAATAGATACATGTATATATTTATGAATGGATAAAGAAAATGTGATATGTACACAATAGAATTTTATTTGACCATCAAGAAAAACAAAATTCTGTCATTGGCGTGAAAATGGATGTAGCTGGAAATGGTTATTAAGAGAAATAAGCTAGACTCAGGCACACAGTGCAAGTTTTCTCTCATGTAGTCTCCTCATGCTATTTGTATATGACTTGGAAATAGGAGGAGGGTTATGTGAGGACAGGGTGGAGGCTGAGTGACTGAGTGAGTGTCTGGGCATGGCCATGAGAGTCAAACAGTGAGGTGAGCAGTCCAAAGCACAGGATTTGATTCACATATACGAGGAGGTCACCACGAAGTCCACTCTAATTGGGAAATAAATGATGGTATTGAAGGGAAAAAAATGCGTGGCAGGCAGAGTGCCCTTTCTCCAGTCATTCCTCAGATACTGTAGACTGAAATTAGAGAGCATTGTTTGAATGTGTGCCTAGGAAGAATTTATAATAAACAAAATTAAAATATCAAGTGTCAAATGAATGGAAGGATGCTTGCTCTTGAGGGAAACTGTATATACAAAACAAGCTAGGGTCTACTTTGAGCTCATTGATGGTTCTTCGTGGGCCTTAAAATCTGTTTAACGTCTTTCTGGATATTCATGCGTTATTCAGCATGCATTCTCCTTGCATCGGGAGCATGGGTCTGTACTAGTAAGCCTCTACTCAATTCTCATCCTCCTTTGTGCTGCTTGTGAACATCGCTCACGCTGTCTTCCACCGGATTCCTTCTCCCTCTGCTTGGCATGCACAGCGACCTCCAGTAGAGCGTTCAGGCTGCTTTTGTTATCCTCTGAGAGGATGACTTTAGCACTGCACACTCCTCACCTCTCCTTACTCTTCCCATCTTGAGTAAGCAGCAGCGTTCATATTCCCTTGCTACAGACGGACAGCCATGTCAGCTTCTCTGGTGTCTGAAAAACAAAAACAGAACCAAACAAACACCAAACAAGAACAACCCAGACAGATAGAACCATGGTTGAAGAGGAACTGAGGACTTTCTTCAGTGATGGATGGGGATTTAAAAACGGCCGCCGTGACTACAAACCAGACTTTCGGGTCAAGTTGAGGAAGGTGGGTGCTATTCTTTCGTCCTAGAGAGATGAGAGTTTCTGCAGGCGGAGCTAACATCCACATCCTCCTTTTCCCATCTTGCTGAGTAATTCACACCCGGGTTCAGCTTCTTTGATTTGAAGCACTCAGATCTATTTTTTTTCAGTGGGGGATGGGACTCCGGATGTTCTCCCCAGCAGCTTTTCATGCCACTGAACTGCATCATGTGTTAATAAGCTTTTTACTGTGTTGAATTACTTTGTTTCTGTAGCTGATTTGAAGGCAAAAAAGGCCCTAGAGGGTGAAAGGGGGAGGAAGCATTCCAAAGTAATTAGAATGATTACAGCAGCCGAAAACATTGCTTTCCTAAAACTGTAATATTTTCTTGGGAGATTTCCTTCCTACTGTAGTCCCAGGGGACTCTTGGATTGGTGTCCACAAAGCAAATAGTTGTGGGCAGTTTCTATTACAGAGCAGAGGGCTAGGTGGGCGCGGGAGATTTTAAAATGCATGGTCCTGATAGCTCATCTTGCTTATGTTGTGTTGGCTCTAGCTGTGCCATCGGTCTCCACGGCCTCCTAAGTTTGAGGACTAGCACAAACTTTGAAATACTTGGTCATAACCTGATATTATTCCTATGTGAGAAAGCTGTCCATTAAGTCACCAATTCCTATTCCCGAGTGATTGGGTTGCCAAAGCACCTTCTAAATATTCATGGTTATACCCGTAAACGTGCATTGCTCAACCTTGGTCAGAGAATCTTTATAGAGAGTTAAATTCAGAGATACATAACTAGACAAAGTGCTGAAAATATGTGATCCGCGTGTTCGGCTATTGTCGGGTCATCCATATAAACTGTCAGGGGCAGAAGGAATGTGAGAGCCTGAGGTTGGGGGGACAGCTATGAAATGCAGTCTCATGAACACGGCAGGGCTACTGCACACATGAACTTTCAGGAACTTGTGGTCATCTGCACAGAGGGCCTGATACCTGCAGCCCCCACTCCCCCCGAGGCTGAGGAACTAGTGGTAACTGTGCTACTGCGGAACAGAGAGGCACTTTCTGTTCAGGCTATGGCTGCTGGCTCCATACTCATGAGCAAGTTAGCACTGATTGGATCAGATAGTTATTCAAAAACTAAGAGAACATGAAGATGAGGTGGAAATATGCTGGGGGGGTTGTGAGATGGCAAAGAGGAGCTGGCAGAGGCGGGGGTGATGGGGGTATATATTATTAAAATTCATTTTACACATATATGAATTTTTCAAAGACTAATAAAACATAACAAAGTATAGTTAGGTGAACCAAATTAGTAAATGTGGTAGCTGTGAATAGACAGTAGGAAAATATTCACTTCCATCAGTAAAATCGGGCTTTTATGCAGTCAAACCTGCGTCACTTCTTTTTGTGGGGGAAAGCTGGGCTTGATTTTCACGAGGAGTAGAATCTACTGAAGCAGGTGAGGGTGTGCGATGGCGTTAGAAGGTTCCATTTCCTTCTCTCCTGCCATCCCATGCAGATCGGTAGCGCACAAAACTCATTTTGGGATGCTCTCAGATGTTCACAAAATCGTTTGCCCATCATTTCCCGTAATAGAGCAAAAGACTCCGGCACTCTCGTGAGGTATGAGAGTTGGTCAGCAGGACAAATGGGAGGCAAAGAGGAGGACTGGCAAGGAGGTTGCTCTGCCCCCCCCCCCTTGATCCCCTGTACTGTCTCCACATCCATCTGCAGAACTCAGCAGAGCTCTCTAGGTCTCCGAAGAAACACCCGAATACCTCCCACGGATGTTTTCAAATCACATGCATCTCCAGCTAAAATTCCCTGCAAACCGAATTACCTGGTCTGCTGCCATTTTAGCACAAAATTATATCAAACAGAGTTTTCCTTTTCTTCTGACTTGGGATGCATTTTTTAGATGTATTTTCAATGATTTTTGTGTGCATGTTAGTGTTCACAGGCTGTTTATCTAATGTGGAAATGTAGGGCTACCAATCCATGGGACTCTTGTCCCATGACTGGGGTCTGTATTTAAGATCTTACGTCTGGTTCAACAATGATATTTTTAATTATGGTCACTTGGTTACTCCTTAGAGTTTTGGAATAGACAATTAGATAACCGAGTTTACAAAATGCGACTAGTAGAGAGAGTCAGTAGTATTAGGGGACGGCCCTTTCCTGAAGCGAAATGCACATGTTCCATGTGACTGGCTGCACCCAAAGAAGTCCTGTCTGCTTCCTACCCGTGTTAGGAAGTCTGATGTTCAGAGGAGTCTTGCCTACAGTTTCGTATTTTGGATAGTGTCTGAAACCAGGAACAATAATCAGCAATCTCATACACTGTTACTTCCTCCATGGTTCACCGTCGGATACTAATGGACAAGCTTAAAACCATGCGCCTCGATTATAGCTGGTACCGAAGGGAACTCTTGATTGAGACTATAGCCTTTCAAATTCAGAAAAATGCTTAAATCTGTTTGTAGGTACCGATGACTTTAGTGATGGAATTATTGTCTAATAGCTGCAAATCACTGGTCACAAACACACAATCAGGATCTGTAACATATATAATTTGTTATTTATTATTCATGCTCAGTTTGAAATATCCTCCAGTAACATAGATGGGGCCAAACCATGGGGCTTTGGGTTCTGTTTCCCTTGCATTGCTTTCTCTTCTGAGTTGAACTTTTTGTTCTATTTTGAGGGTTACTCCTCCTTTACTATCAATGGGTAGAACGGAGTAATTAGCATTTTTCCATATTAAATTTCTACGTTTTCATTTTCCCTAGACATCTGTTTTGTGCCATTCTGTCACAACAGAATACTTTTCTCTTCAAAATATAAAATGTAGCCACCATAAGTTCCCAAGTTCACGTGTTACTTTTCTCACCTTCTTAAGAGAATGAAATTGATTCTTGACTAAAACCTGTTGCTCCTGCTCAGATCATTAGTAGGTGTGTGTGGTGGGTAGAGATGGGCAGGATACCTGCAGAAGCAGCGCCTCAGAAGCCAGTATTGCCACTTTCTGTGTGGACTCAGGGAACTCTTATGTTAATCTCTCTCTTAAAGGGCAGCATGGTTCTTTTGTAAAAGTTTTGCATACTGTCTTTTTTTTTCATAAAATTATTGGTTGTGGGGGTGTTAAAAATATCATAAAGAGAGATAAATGTAATCAAAATGTATTGGATGTATTGTCGGAAAGCTGTAGTGAAACACCCTACTCTGTATAATTAGTGCACATTAATAAAAAGAAGCAGAATTACTGGTGGTGGAGAGTGAGGCCGAGCTACCTGGTAATCACTGTTAGGGATTTTAAATGTTGTTCTTTTAAGTCCCCTGTGCCACCGTGCTGCCGCTGAGCGATTGCGTGCCTGGAAATGTATATATACAGAACATGATGAAATGTATCCATCTCCTGGATAGACAGCAAAAGTTGGCTAAGAGCAAAACAAATACTTTCAAAGCAAATACTTTCTAATCTCCTGTCTGCTATGCACTGAAAAGCTATTGACTTTTTCTCTCAGCTGATGGGGAAGGGACCTCTGTGGTGAATTGTGTGTCTAAGGTGGGTTCCTCTCACGATTTCAGCTCTGTCACTGAAGCATCCCAGCTGTACAATACCCAATCCCAGCGAATCCCAGATACCTTAGTGAAGTCAGTGGCAGAAAGAATCTATTTTGGGAGATTTTTTTTTGTCATTGTAAAAAAAAATGCATTGACTGTTCAGTTGAGGAGACTGCTGTGTTACTTAGTTCTAAGGAAGCTATTGACCACTCTGTGGTCAGAGTTATACATAGTGTTATGGTCCATTTATCAAGTTTCTCCCTGACTTTCTCTGTCATTTATGCTTTTCCCTAATGTTGACTCTGTTTGTACCCATGACTACATAGTCCATTGTAAGGCTTAACTCACTGGTACTAAATGACTGAACATGTGTGTCTGCTGGGATGGAAAACTTACCTGCATCTCTGTATAGGTCTAGGATATCTTAGCATGATGCCACATGTCTATGAGGTTAACACATGTAGATAATTAGAAAAATAAAAGTTGATATATGCCTACATGCTTTTGAAACTGTGTTTTGGAAAAATAAAAAAAAAAAATCAACCATTCCTAATCAGGAGAACTCATGCTATAAGAGTTTGGAAGAGTCAGTGCTCATGAGACGCATTGGAAAATGATTGTGGGACCCAAGAGTGAAATAGATCTTATTCTTTTTTTTTTCCGAGACAGGGTTTCTCTGTGGTTTTGGAGCCTGTCCTGGAACTAGCTCTTGTAGCCCAGGCTGGTCTTGAACTCACAGAGATCCGCCTGCCTCTGCCTCCCGAGTGCTGGGATTAAAGGCGTGCGCCACCACTGCTCGGCTTTTTTTTTTTTTTTCATTTTTTTTTTTGGAAATAGATCTTATTCTTGTGACAAAAATAGAATTCCAGAGACGTCAGACTGACAATAGCTTATATCTGAAGGACTCTTGACTAGTAGCAAAGTACTTAACATGTCTGCAACTTTGTGAGGGTGATCTTTTAGATGTCTCACTTTATAGACAGAGAAATTGGCTCACTGGAAGAGAGCCAATGGTCACATATTTATTAATGTACTCCAGCTTCAAGGTCTGGTTTCCTATGTCTGAATTCCATCCTGCACACAAGGAAAACCTACTCAGAGTGAAAACATCCTGTTTTATGGAATATAGGTGATTCTTCTTTACACATACAAACTGTAAAGAGTTAGGCCTTTCATTGTTTATTTGGATAGGAATTCAGCTATGGCTTTTGGAGCGATTCAGAAGCTCTAGTATAGGAAGGAGATTCTCCAGCGAGAGCTGTGGAAGAGGAAGTTCATGGGTATGACCTCTGTCAATCCCATGATCAACACTGTAGTGTTCTTTTCAGAGTGGTTCTCTTTACGACTTAAAACATGGGGCAGCCAGAGCTTTGTTATCTGTAGACATAGCACTATAGTCCAGCTTGCAAAGCAACAGCCTCATAAGCCGGGGTTTTATTGGACTTCAACACCACTCTTTTGAACTGGTCAGAAGTTCTGTGGGAACTGTTTGGTAATCTACCTGAGGATGTCCGCTTGGGAGGCAGCAGAGGTCAAATGCCATGGGAATCACATTGTTTATTATTAACTAGAAGAAATGAACCACCTTTTAATTTTAGAGCAACCTTTAACAGTAGACCACTCTCCCGAGTGTTGCAGCTGGTGGCCAGAAGGGGCCCATCTCCTGCCCTTCTGACCTCAGGGACAGCTCTGCCATCTGCCTCAGGTGTTGATGGTGGGGGAAGGGGGCATCTCTTCCTGACCCATGCTGCCACATGTCGGACAATATCCACCCCATCTATGACCTGCTGGACCACAGGAAGGTACCAAAGCTGCAGGATATCCAAGAGAAGCTACAGTGAGGGTCCATCATCGGTAGAGTAGCAGATATCAGGGGCCAGAACCAGACCAATGACTCTTTGCAATGAACACTCGCAAGTAGTGATACATGGACAAAAGGAGTTTACTGTGTGACTCACTGTGTCATACTACAAATTCTATAATAAGATTTTTTCCCCTTTTTTATTTTCTTCTTTCTTTTTCTCTTAAATTTTATTTTGTGGGAGGAAGGTTTCAAGGGCAAAGGTCAGATACACAGGAACGGGAAATGAATGGGATAAAGATACGCGATGTGAAAGACATAAAGAATAAACAAAAGAAAGTTAAAAAGATGAGAAAGTGCACAACTTTTGTATTGGTGTTACCCTTTCACTGCAGATCTATGTCCTACATCTACTAGTGTGCATTGAGTATGGTCCTAGATTTCACACACATCTAAGATTTTATCCTTGGTTTAGGATTATTTGAATATTAGATTGCACAGGGTATCTATACAGTCAGTGCAGGATAAAATGTTAACACAAACCCTAAACAAGTAAACTACAAGGTCTTATCTCTACGTACAAATGGAAGGAACCATTTTCAACTTCTGTGATTTGGGATAGAATTGCGATATTTTATATAATGTGCTGTGGTCTAGTTAACATTTGTGGTTTCTCTCAGGCATATTGAAAGTCAGCAATATGGGTGCATATTTATTCATTAGATAATAATTATTGACCATCAAAAACACTTGAGATACAGTATTCAAGACAGAGACTATATATTGACAAATGACATCCTCCTCATGCATTGTGACAGAATGAAGTAGACTTGAAAGTGTGAGAGAGAAACAGCCTGTGTGAGGCAGGAGATGTCAGAGAGAAAAGGAAAGAGGCCAGAGCAAGGAGAGACAGATGATGAGGGGTTCTACGGAGGTGGTCATGGAAAGCCTTTTTGAGGGAACCAGGAAGGCAGTGTAAGAGATCAGCACCAGCCACCTCCTCCCATCAGTTGGCACCCTCTGAGTTTGTGTGTTATAATAGCAGATGAAATAGATCCAAGGGTAGAGGGGCATCTGCCCTGAGCACATCGTTAGAAAGAAATGATTGTCAAATATAAAAGGCAGCACGCAATGAAGAGTTAGAAGAACCGTAAGGAATAAGGATGGGGGTCAATGAGATGGCAAGGTGGGTAAAAGTACTTGCTGACGAGCCTGATGACCTGAATCCATCTCTCAGATGCTCACAGAGGAAGGAGAAAACCAAGTACCACAAATCGTCCTCTGCTCACATGTGTGTCGTGGCATCCACGAGCATCCACACAATTACTGGGCTTTCAGTGAATAGAGAATCTCTGAATAGTCACTGTGCCCGTTGCTCCCCCTTGGAGATATTCATTGCCTAATCTCTTATTTTAAAAATTCTGTTTACACGACTAACGTGTCCTATCATTTATCTCCGATGCTACACACTCAATATTGTATGCGGTTCTCTTAGACGAATGTGAAGGGAATTCAAGCCGGTCTCACTCTGTGGTATTATCTTTCTCTGCGTGGGAGGTGGCTGCCTGCCAGGCCAAGGGCATTTTCCTGTTTCTAGTTCTGTTCCACCTGACACTGACTTTAGACTCCTCTATGAGAACTAGGAGAGATGTACAGTGGCGCCCCCTTGTGGCAGGAGCTAGAAATAGAGATATTTTTCAAAGGAAAAGGGAGTTGAAATCCAGGGGGAGAGGAAGGATGTTGAGTTCATATATACTCAGGTATTGTGAGTGTGAGAGCGTTGGCATTCAGGGTACAGCTTCTTCATACTAAAATTCATGTGACTAAAACAGAATTCATAAGCGGGACTGTTCAGAGCTCAGTTGTAAGAAGCGTGGTGTGGTTCTTTTTGTTTCATTGAGATGGAGTTGTGTAGTTGCCTAGGACACAATTGTGTTGTTTACACAGCTTCCCTGTCCTCGCCATCTCTTCACCGGCTGCCTTCTTCCTTGGTCTTCCTTTGGATTCACGGTGTTTGGTATCTTTCTGAGCAGCCGCTACTTCCCTAGTTCATGATCATTTCCTTCTCCATCTTTCTCCTGAGACTTAACCTAGGCTTCTCTGACTCAGACATAAGGCTCCTGCATTTACCCCGAGCTACCCCAGCATCTTATGCAACACTCTGTCCTTCAGAAGCACTCAAAACCTGTTTCTCGAGGAGTTGTGATGGAGTTTAATTTGTTAATATAACTCCCACTGAGCACCACAGGCATTTCGTAAGGGCTTCTGAGAGACACGCTTTTCCATATAGTGATGACGGAGAGTTCAAGGTGCTTAGAGATGCTGGGAAGGACATATTTATGAAGCTGAGCACTTGATGAAGTTTTTCTGGTACCGCATCAATTCCTTTGGGCTGAGTTTCTGAAATGAATTCCAAGACTGAAGGTCACACTTGGCATATCTATGCAGAATCTGGCCCAGGTGTTGTATTATTAATTCTCCTTTCATTAGCACTGCCCCCACCTGAATACTTCTAAGGCCGACCTGCTTAAATTGAGAGACAGGAGGCACGAGCAGAGAGGAGCACATGGACAGACAGAAGTTTCCAGTTCACCTTCTGGCTTAGCTTCCAGACGGCAGCATGCTATTGGGTGAGCCTCCTCAATCCTCTCCACTTCCGTTTTCCTCCTTGTAGGATGGTAGCCTAACCTGCCAGCTGCAGATTTGGAGGGCCATTTGCTGATAATGGGTATAAATTCTTTTTCTAAAGCATGAGGAAGAGAAAATGACGCAGAGGTGTGTTTAATTCTAACGTTTGGATTTGCACTACAAATCACAGATTAGTGGCTTTCGGCCGTGCACATTTCCGCTGATTTGTTGATCCCTACCAGACACTAACAGCAAAACTGTGTTAAATTTGCTCATGCACGTGGATGTGTGGGACTAGCCTAAGGAAGGTTGCTTACGACTGTGTATAGATGGTAGGGGAAAATCAACATTGTTCCTTCCCTTGGTGAGGTTAGAAAGGGAGAAAGATATTAAACAAACTCATGAATAATTATAAAATTATAAAGCTTAATTAAAAGGATGCCAATTCCAGGAAACGTTCTGCAAGAGAGCTTTGGGGGAGGGACTGTGGAGGCAGAGAAGGAAGAGAGGGAGGTCTTGACAGAGGCATTCAAGGAGGAAAGAAATGCAAGCAGCAATGCTCGCCTGAGAGAAGGGAGGGGAGGAGTGCTCTGAGTGTCCAGTAGTGGGCAGAAGGATGCAGAAAGATGCTGTCACTGGGGTGGGTAGGACTGGTCGCAAACTGACATGAAAACTGTGATCCCACTGAAACATGTGGAAGCATGACACCTATAAGACGGCTAGGGTAAGGTGTGCATGTGTGTGAATGCATGTGTGTATGTGTGTATATGTGTGTGCATGAGTGTGTACGTGTGTGTATGCATGTGTATATGTGTGCATGTGTGTATATATGTGTGCACGTATGCATGTGTGTGTATGCGTGTGTTTGTGTGTATGTGTGTGTGTGCATGTGTGTGTGTATGTTCTCACTCCATTAGTTTTGTGTGAATTAACAGATTAGCAGACATTACTAGAAAATGTAACGCAGTGGTCCAGGCAATGCATGTGGGTGATGGTGGCCATCACAGGCAATCTTCATTCATGCTTCCCCTCCTCCCTCTTAACTCCTGGTGCACATAAGATTTTGTTATTCGGCTCATGTTGAGGCTGTCCAGGAGTTTTTCAGGATTTCCTCTGGTCAGTGACACTGAGAAGTGATGTGTGTCTTTCCTGGAGAGGAAGTTTAAAAGCAAACATTTTATTTGCTGTGAACTTTGTTTTATACTTTTCTATGTTTAGAAACACGTTGGAGTGAAGCCTCCATTGGTGTGAGCTACTGAGTCATTGTGATTGTCAGAGGACCCTGGTGCCAACAGTGTATACACTGTGCCACTGACGTTTTGGGGTTCTTTGTTCTTTGTTACTGCAGAGGAAGTTGTCTGGACTGTTTTTGTATTCACATATGAGCATATCAATTAATTCTCAAAAGCTTTTTTTTTTCAGTTTCAAGCAATCTGGTATTATTAATATAACGGCGCTTTATCTTTTCCCCATCCATAGCAATTTTACACCAGCTGACCCCTCCCAGTGCTTTTGGCAGAATTGGAGTTTATCCTATGGCATTCATTTTATACCTTGATCAGGACCAGTTTCAGATTTTCTTCCTGAGTTTGCTACATGTCTGTCATTCAGAGTATAGGCAGAATTGGAAAAACAAAACAAAAACTAAGTATATGGAAAGTTTGTATTGCTGCGCTCTATTTTGTTAATTGATGGTGAATTTGTATTTTTCCTCTATAAAAATATTACCAAGACATGAGAGATACTTTTTATTTCCATGCCACTCTTAATTTATGCAAAACCTCAATTATGTACATTGTGAGTATTCATAAGCATGTATTTATGTATGTGTGAACTGTATATTGCATATAAAATATACATGCATTTATGTGTATATGTTTATATACACATATATAAAAATATCTATTTTAAGAGAGCCAGATAAGTTCTTTCCTGCCAGCTGCTTGCCTATTTCTCACCCACTTGCCCAAGTTATGGGAGAACAGCCTGTGTATTTGAAGTGCTGGCCCATCCCCTGGCAACCCAAGTTCCAGGGTTGAAATGGCACGTGAACTGTGGCAAGAATGGGAAGAGTTAATTGCCTGCTTTATTTTGTTGGGAGAGGCAGCTTTCATTTCACATCGATTTTCTGCATTCCCTGTGCCAATTTGTGACAGCTTGTTTCTCAGCTCCACATTTGTTTAAAGCTCTCTAGCAGACTGATTCTATTTTTTCCAGGCTGTTTTTTTCTTCTGCTTTTTTTTCTCTTTCTTTTCTTTCTTTTTTTTTTTTTTTTTAACTTAGGCTAACATGGCATTGCACGTGGCTGGGAATCCAGATAAGCCTTCTTCTCTAGAGACCGTGATTGGCAGCTCCCCCTGTCATGCAGATGTGAGATGAGGAACGCTAATTTTCCCGTAGACTTTCTAGTTTCTATTACGATCTGTCATTTTACATCGGGGCTCATTACAGCCCCATCCTTGCCAGATGGAAGTCTGCCTACTCACTGGGTGTCTGTTTTCTGTCACTCATGGATCATGACAATGTCAGGCAATATGTCAGTAAACTCCCTTCAGTATCCCTTTTTGCACTGGATAGATGGTGACACTAAGCGAAATATCTGGTATTGGCAGGTAACTGTCTTCATGTAGTATATGAGCAACGGCAAGGATGGGAAGTCTAGTGTATTCAGGGGAAAAAATGCCCACTGTGTGAGAAGGGATACATAGGGTCAGCATCTTAGAACATCAATTGTCCTCTGAAACGAAACTGACCAATAACCCCCGTGGACCACTCCACAGTGCTTGTGCACACCCAATTAACTCTAGGCAGTCCTAGTTTTGTTGGGATGACAAGCCACACCTGGGAACCAGGCTTAGCTGAAAGCAGTGCCTCCTACGGTATGATTCTAAATGAGAACTTCCCGCACCACCTGAGACTCTATGAGAAACACACACTTGGGCTCTACTCCGTTCTTACTGAATCTGAACTCTGGGGGTTAGTCCAGCAGTCTGTGCTTTAAGAAATCCCATAAATGAGCCTGGCTGTTGAATTAGAGAACCACAAGAGAAATAAAGTAGAAATTACAGAATGAGTGCCATCCTAGCAATGCTGTCCGGTAACCAGACACTTACTACTTAGAATCTACTTCTTTTTTTTATGTATATAATGAAGAGGCAACATTTCTGTGACTGATATCTTAAACAAATAGTTTGTGTAATACAATCAAAACACAAAGGTTTCTAAGATATTTTTTAGTGTAGCCACTGAAGGAAGTCTTCAGCTGTTGGAAGCATTCTCAGAGGCTCTCCCAGAGTTCTCAGAGGCTCTCCCCGAGTTCTCAGAGGCTCTCCCAGAGTTCTCAGAGGCTCTCCCCGAGTTCTCAGAGGCTCTCCCAGAGTTCTCAGAGGCTCTCCCTGGGTCTTCCCATGTCATTGATGTCCTGTGGACAGTTTAAGGGCAAAGAGATCCCATGGTTGTTAAGACTTCAGCACCAGCTGAGGACGGAGCCAAAGGAGACCTTTCTTATGCGTTCTTCCCCACACTCTCTCTATCCAACACTCACATTCCCTACCCACAACCTTTTGTTTGTGAATTCCCCTCCATGATAATCTCTCTGCTTGAGGTTCACCCTCCTCCCAGAGAGTCCTCTTGGGCACAATTCAAACAATTCCAGTTGACTCTTTCTTCCCAACACGGCACTAATCTAGACCATGGGAAATCATCAAATATCTTTGCCTAAGAGCTCTAGTAAACATCAATGAAGCAGTCACTGTTAAAGCTCTTCTCTCAAAGGCATCCAACTGTCATTCCTTCCCTTAGCATCTCCAGTATTGACAACCACTGGTCCAGAAATCAGCTCTGTTCTGCTGCCTGTTTTTATGAGCCAACTTTCACTGAAGTGCAGGCTTATACATGAGCTGATATATGATGTGTGGTGGATTTTAAATGGTGATGGGCAGAAAACTATATGGGCTGAAATAACTACAATATTCACTATCTGAATGCTTGCAGAAAAGGTATGCTAACTGAATTCTAGATTTCAGGGATATGTGCAATGAATAGTAGAAGGATGTGGGTGCACAAAAGGAGAGAGAAAGAAGAAAAATGAGGAGTCAGACTTCAGTCTCCTTTGCCTCCCAAACTCCAGGAATATATGAATCTCTGTTACGTAGTGTTTTGTTCTGTTTTTAAGTACCATAGGCACTCCTGCATTAAGGTAAGTAAGTAGCCACTTAGCCACTTTATCATGGCTTTGTCCAAGAATAATTCCTGTAAGACTTTCTCCTTACTTTTTTGAGTTTCACACCTTATTCCTGCTGACCTGAGGAAAGTCTCCAGGAGCCAGCCACATGATACTGGTCTACTGCCTTGTTTTGATGCCTGATATTTATTACTTAACGTCACAAGATAAAACTTGTAACATCCATCTGGGGACATTTGTGTTTAGATAGTTGGAGAAACCTCAGCTGATTACCTGGCTCTTGGTTTGGGGATTGAGACAATTATTGATGGTCTACAGTAAAACTTCACTGATCTTTCTTTGATAATAACTTCAAGTCAGAGGCTCAGTCTCCTGCGATAAACAAGATTGTCTAAAGTGACTGGCACCACAGTAACAGTTCGGTCACTTCTTAACCCATGGAAACCTTCTGACCACACCAAGATAGAGCATAGCAAGTAAAAGTTCTAAGTACTAGCTGGACGGTGGTGGTGCACACCTTTAATCCCAGCACTCAGGAGGCAGAGAGAGGTGGATCTCTGTGAGTTCGAGGCCAGCCTGGTCTACAGAGTGAGTTCCAGGACAGCCAGAACTATTACACAGAGAAACTGTCTCAAAAATCAACAAACAAAGCAAAAAAATCAAAGCGTTGCTCTTTGTCAAACAGGCTCAAGTTAGACTTCCAGATGATCAATATTCCCATGTCAGTACTGACATATGGATTCAAGCGTGTGCTTGTTCGTGTGTGCCTACATGAGAACACATACATTTATTTCAGACATTGAAACTGTCAGAACAGTAAAATCTTAAGTTTATTTTGTATATTTAATACACAGACTTAAGGGAAGAAATGGTAAATTTATTGTGTTACTTGAAATGGAAACACCCTTGTGAAAGCATCAATGATATTTAACTCAGCTTTGGATTTCTCAATAGTGACTGGACTCTCTACTAAATTTATTCTTTAAGAATATGCAGAGATGACTTCCTTATCAGTTTTCATATCTGCTGATGGAGACTAGTGACATTTTGGGTAGTAATGAGAAAAACTGGCTGAGGTGGTAATTACCATATACATTTTACTATTATTTTAATCTAATCGTTTATTTCTCCAGTTTCTTATCTTTACAGCCAGTCAAATGTATTTTAGGCCAACATGATTATGAGCTCATGCTAATTTACATAGTTATAGCACAAGAAAGATTGTTAAGAGAAAGTGAGAGTTTTCCTTAGTTGCTAATTCCCCATTAAGTCTTCCAGCATGAACTTGAGAAATATTAGTTATCTTACAGCCTCGAGTTGTTTTTAAATAATTATTCACAAGCTTTGAAGCTTGGCTAGATGTGAAAATGCTGCCTTCTATAAAAAGGCTAAGAACAGTTATACAAATAAGTTCCTGTTATACATACTTTTTAAAATATTTCTCTCTCTAACACACACACACACACACACACTCACAATAACAAAGAACCATCTTTATTTAAATCCATTCCAGAGGGAAACTAGTATAGATTTTCCCATATTAACTATACATTCATATGTTTTTTCCAGAATATTTTTGTTTACTCAAGCTTTAGGATATTTCTGCACATGTAAATAACTATATTGTCTTGTTTTCTTTCAGTAATCCTTTGTGTTTGCATATCATACCTTTTAATACCTTTATTTCAATAGAGAAAAGAATTAGATTTTCCGTTGAAACTTATGTTCACCATCTCCCAAGCTGATCTATGAGAACCCGAGGAAAGCGGAAGCATCCTTACTAATTAGAGGAGTAGTGCTGATGGGGCTGTCTGGAAACAATTAGTGATGGGAGAACTGGGCATGAAGCATGATTCTCGACGCTGGGAGAAATCTACAGATGAAGCCACGTGAGAGCTGCACGCTGAGCCTTGGACACTCACGACCTAGATGTATTGTTTTATCCGGGTTACCTAACATGAAAGAAATTCACAGGAAGTGACGGTTTACTCCCAAGTTATCTAGGTCATGCCTATCTCCTTCTTTCTCCAAATAAAAACACCCCACCCTTAATGATGGCTCTCTTTTGTTCCAGATTTTTTTTCAGCCTCTTAGTGCAGAACCACATTTATCTCTTTTTTTTGTAAAAAAAAAAAGAAAGAAAGAAAGAAAAAGACTCTAATGAGCCTTTTCTCACTTTAGAAATTGTTCTTCCCCTTCATTTCCTAATAGTATTACTTTTCCATGAACAACATAATTATGACTTATTTATTTCCAGCCGCTATGTCAATTATGAAATCTTTTTGAAGTGCAACCATTTAAATAGATAATGAAAACATGCAAACATCTTTCTAACAGTCTGATTGCAATGTTATATATCTCATCTATACAAAACTAGTACAGTCTACCAAACACATTCATTGTAGACTTCACTAGTATGTTTGGTAAATCCACAAAACAAACAGAGTTTCATATGTAACATGAGCTTCTTGTAGAATTTACCAAAATGATGCTTTTTTTCTTTTCTCACCTTTTACCCTTCTTCTGGGGGAAAGTCAGAACTTCAGTGTTTACTAAGTTTCAACATGAGAGAGAATTTAATATCCATCTACTCAGGTTGAGAAAAGACATAAGGAATGTATGATGCTACAGCCTCTTATTTTGAGAATCCATTAGTTAGTATTAAAATCTACAATTGTTTCAGATTTTTTTGACTCATTTTTTCCCCATTCTCCCCATTGTCGGAGTCTTAGGTAAAACACAGACACAACAGTGCTCTCAGTGTTTTCATCTAGTAATTTTATTTTCAAAGTAGGTTGTTTTCTGGGCACAACACACATCAGTCCATTACTTGTAACCACATGAGGTCTCTTCTGGGAAAGGCTGGAGTGGTTTGGGCTGACTTCATCATGACAGAGTTCTTGTGGGCAAGATGCATGCCAGATAGAGGTAAGGCTTTGCCATGAAGGAGAGAGAATTTGGAAAATTTCCTTCAGAGACACTCTCACACACATGTGAACTGAACAGGCGTGACATCCCCTACTGGCTTGTGACAAGAAAGGGATCCAGAGCCTGGGAGGGCAGGAAGCTGGACAGTATGAGCAGAACTTCTGTCAGAGTCCCTTGCTGAGGGGATAGTCAGAAGTCCTTTCACTATATGAACCCCCAGGAAATGTATCAGAACTGGTGACATTGTGTTACTCACCACAGTATCCGAGGAATAGCGGTATAGAGTGTGCAACACATTCAATTATCAGGGGATATTGAATGTTCCATGTGAAAGGAGGCATAGGAGCCATTCTGCATCACTGATGCACTAGGCTCCTGGCAGATAAGGTCGCTATTTGTGTGGGTAAGTATAATCTTAGAAAAGAATGGCAAACCAACAAATAACAAACAACATGCACCAAGAAAATAGTCATAAGAAAACAACTAAGACTGTAATTATACTGTACTCGCCTGCCATGTGCAACACCCTGAGTTTGATCCTAGCATTGAATAATGAAGAAGGTCACAGCAGTAATTAAATTACAAGCAATCAGAATAAACTTTGCTGAAGAGGAGATATAAGAGCAGAGATGGGACTGGGGGCAGCCACTGGTGTAAAACAAAAGTTGCAGAAAGACAATTTTAGGCAGAAGAGTAAATCTAGTAACCTAGAGCTATGAAAAGCTCCATGCATGTAACAGTGGAGAAGCCTTCTGGATAACTCCATCCACCTACCTATCTACTTATTGATCTGTTCATTCACCTACCTCCTACATCAGCCAGCCAGCCAGCCACCTATCATCTGCAGGCAATGAATGAAGTCTTTTTTTT